>NC_136496.1:73369798-73642298 GCF_053919585.1 Euprymna scolopes
TTCAAGATGTCTCGGCAAGTGACTTTGCTCCAATTAGTTTTGCATTATTTGTACGAAAAACACAAACATTCAAAACCAGGGATTTTTTTAAAACTATCAAAATAAGAATAGATGATGTCCATTCGCAAATCGGAGATATTACAATCTAGGGAGTATAAGGAAAGTTCTCCAAAATAATAACCTTGTCCAGAAACCCCCGCCAAAAAAAGCCTTTCTTGAACATACAAAAATGCACATGGCCGTTTTTCTTTTTATATTATATAGATGACTGTACAATGTGCATGTTTTTTTTTTTTTTTTTAAATAACGATGTTCGTACTTCAGGCTGTTTAAATTTTGAAAATAATTGCTACACCCATTTTGTATATATTTTAATTTCATGTAATGGCTAATCAAAAAAGCGGACAGAACTTTTTTTTGGGCTATCTAGTATATGTGTGCATGTTCAGCCAATTGCCATTTTTAGATGTATTATGCTTCAGTTAAGTATAGTGAGTTGAGTTTTTTTTTTTTTTTTTTTTTTTTTGTTATTGGATTTAAGTATGTAAGAAACAAAGTGGGAGTAGACTTAGCTTTACATAAATCATCATAGCATATCACCCCATCTTGAAATTCATCATCAGGCAGTGTCTGAGGTGTCTCTCGGGTCTGTGTGGGATCATGCTTGGCTTAGGAGACAGTTTGTGAGATTTGCACATCAGTGCCGCAAGGACACCAGGCATTCTGTATATATATCCAGTCTTTTGGCAACCTTCGCTTAGGCCCAGTTGAGTGTTACCCACTCTTTCTGAGGGAGTTCAGAACCTGTTGGGAGATCTTCTTTTGGTGCTAGAAGAGCCTCGTGGTTGTTGTTTTTGATTGATTAGTGTTGTTCATCAAAGACCTTTGATCCAAGGTCTTTGCCACTCTACATAAACTCTGGAGACTAGGAAGGCACATCAGCTGAAACATAGAATCAATATCAATGAGAACAATAGTCTGAAGAAACAAGGTGTAAAAATAACTCCTCATCTCTAAAATTCAGGCACATTTTAATTTTCAGCTAATTTTTTAAGTGGAAAAAAAAACAATGTGACACACGGACTTATTTTCTATTTTATAACATGATACTTTACATTTGTAAAAATTTTTATATCGAATGAAGTATACATTTTTTGTTTTTACAAAATAGTCACCGCTTATCAAAACCACTTAAAGATAAACGTTAACAAATGTTAACGTTTATTTTATTGGCATTTTGACATTTTCCATTTTTTTTTTTTTTTTTTTTCATTTAAGAATGTTTAGTATTTTATTTTATTTTTGTGAATTTAATAATGTAATCAACTTTGAAAAAAAAATCTTAATTTTTTATTTTTCTGACTCTAGCAAAGGAAACTGAAAATATTTGTATGTCACATCACTTCAACAACTGGTTTCCAGCATTGCAAACAGCCTTCTTATACTCTTACATGTTTGTTTATCAGCAAACAAACTACCTTTCCCTTTTATATTTTTATTTTTAAAATCTTATATTTTTACATTTATCACAAAATTTCAGCTTGTGAAGTCTATTTTGAAAACACTCCTGTTCCAGTAGAAAATGTTATTGGAGAAGTTGGACGAGGATTCAATGTAAATATTTGCTTTTTATTTCTTTTTGTGCATAAAACTATTTTCGATTGATGTAACTTGTTAATCATCTTTCTCATCGATTGGACATTTTACATGCGGACATGTTGGTCGGTTAATGTCTATAATAAAGAGAATATGTGGCTTGAATAAGACTTGCCACAATTTGTTCATACATGGAGTATCGCTGCCAGATCTGGGTTGGTGCATCTACCATTAATCTCTCACTCTTAGACAGGGTCGAAAAGAGTGTCATGTCTAATAGTTCCCACACTATTGACCAAGCTCCAACCGCTGTCTCATTGCCACAATGTCGTATCCCTGTACTTCTTCAAGTACTTTAATGGAATGTGATCTGATGAATTCATAGCACTGATGCACTCTCGACGTACATACCTCAGACTGACACAACAAATGGCAAAACCTCACCCTTCACTCAGTTTCTCACCCTAGATGCCGGGAAGCCTTGTCTAATTTCTTACCTCTGATTATAAAAGGAGAGAGGATTCAGTATAAAGTGATTATAACTGCCAAAAGAATTTTTATTCTTCTTGTAAGAATTGAAAAGAGTAGTCTTATTGTCATCAGGGATGGAAGTTTTCCACTTTTGGATTTCTAGTTAAATTGCAAGAATCATACCTGAATGTTAGTCCTCTACAGATTTTTGTCAAATTGCTAGATTTGTACAAATCTTTATTCAGAACTAGCACGACTACTTGCCATTATCCGGGGCCAAAGTGTAACATATTACTATTAATACTTCTATATCTTTACTTCCCTGTACCCATCTCTTTATCATTACCTTCTTTTCTTTTTTCCCCCCCACCCCTCCTCTTTTTGCTATTGCTTATCTTATGAAGCAATAAGTAAAGTGTAGTTAGCCTTTAGCTAGTTGAGTGTTGCCTGTTTCATTGAAACAGATTGCAGCATCAATTTCTTCTGTTACACGTTTGTCCAAAAAGCATTTTTCTCTGACAGTGATCTGTGTGTGTACAATAGGTCAAATGTTAATGGTGTATAAATACAGAAATTCCCAATTTAATCTTTTATTTATTTATTTATTTATTTTTTTTTTTTTTGCGATAATTACAAAGTTTGGTGTCTTATCAATATCTCTACTATTACATAAAAGGAACTTTACATGTGTGTGAATTCGTCATCAAAGTTAACACCTTACACAGCCTAACTTTATAAGTGCATTTGAGAAGTTTTATTACCACACAACCTGAAAGGCCCGACATGTAAAATCAACAGTAGGTTCTTTGATGTGACAGGGTGTGTTCAAAATGAATGTTTCTGTTTAGAGCACAATTGAATAATGATAATTGACTTTTGCATTTTAAACTTTAATTCAAGCCATCTCCTATATATATAAAAGGCAAAATGTGTGTGACCATTTCGTGTATGTCCGGTCCGGGGGTAACGATTGCTTAGAAGTGTTTATATAGGCCGTAGATAATAATACCTAGGATTTGAGAACGCATGTAGCATATAGATTTATTTACGTCAATTTTTACAAAATTATTGCTATTTTGGCTTCTCACGTATTGATTGGGCTTTTTCGTATAAAAAGCAAAACTAATTCAAAGTTAACATTCTCTGCATCACGCCTGGAAACGTCCAGAAGCAATCAGCTTTGATCAATGTGGGGACAAAGTCCTCTCATATCAGACAATTGTTAATCAATCTGGAAAATGGGGAGCTGGTTTCCCCCTCCTCCACATCTGTTGGGGAAAAAACTTTGGTAAACAAACCCAAGTTAACTGCGTGACTTCTATTTGACCTCAATAATTAGGTCAAATAGAAGCAGCAGAGTTAACTTTTATTGCTGCCAGCTGTCAATAGTTAAATAAATAGATTCAAACATATTTCTCTTGTATGCTCTGTGGCCCAGTGGTTAACGTCGTATGTCTTTTTTTCACACTTTCATTTCCAACTTTGCCTCAAGGGTTCGGGTTCGGGTTCGATCCTCATACTCACCTACCAAAACTTTTTTTTTTTATTTTAGTTTAGTTTGATTTACCCAAAACCACACGCACCTTAAAACACCCGGGCATCGCCGGGTACCCCCCACTAGTTATATATAAAATTTAATTTGATAAAATCATCAGTAGGTTCTCTACAGTGCATTGTAGACTACAATATATTGTGGACGAAGTCACTGAAGGGAGTCATGTAAAGTTTCCTCTTGTTGCACGTTATGGGTCGCCAACTAGAGCAGGCAATCAATCGATTTGATTGAAAAATAGACACTTTCACTGATTTCAATGACAATAAAAAAAAAAATAGGAGTGTGAAACCTTGAATAATTTATGAAAAGGTTGACACTGTTCTAACCTGCTCTGGGGAATAACTAATATTTAAATTTGGTTTTGAGATTTTTTTATTTATTTTTTTTTTGTTTTCGCTAGCCCTAATTCATAAATTTTTATTTATATTTTCAGGTGGCTGTGACTATCCTAAATAGTGGACGCTTCTCAATGGGAAGTTCAAACTCTGGAGTTTTGAAAATGCTTTTAGGTAAGCTCTTAACTTCCTATTTCATGGAATCTCCCAACCAGCAGTAATTATCACTTATTGCACTGATGATGGCATAAGCACGAAACACTAGTGTTTGTATGTATAAAAAAATGTTAATGTTTAATTAAAAATATTAGTTATAAAGTTCCTTTTTTAAGAAATTGAAGCCGAGTCTAATTTAGAGAATTGATAAAAAGCGATCAACTAACATTCCAACTGAATATCACAACTGCTGATTATGTCATTGCTTCATAAATAATTCTCTTCCATTTAAATGTTAGTCGTCGGTAACCAAGAAAAAAAAACATTAACCTACAAAGCCAAGGTCACCTTTGTTGACTGGGTTTGAATCTCACAACCCACATGGATTATCGCTTCCTGCAATGATGATTTACATAAGCATCAACTACTAGTGTCTGTATCTATAAAAACATTATTTATTTATAAAATTGTACAGTTATATATATTTTAGTCAGAATTGTGATTCATATGAAGTGATCAAACACAGTGTAATGTAATAAGAAAAAAAATTGATTCAAATTAGATTTCTTCCTTATTTCTTTTATAATATAATGGATGAAAGGAAGAGAAGTATCTTTTTTATAAGCTTGATCCTTCAGACAACAAATACTGAAAAATTGCCCAAAAGCATTCATTCCTTCACCCTCAACTGGGCAGTTTTGTGCAAGGAGAGGTCGCTTTTTTCACCAACATTTTAGCAAGTCCTCATCACCGTTGGATTGACTACATTTAATTTTGACGTTCACAACTTCCGATTTTGCCATGGACGTATCTGCAAAGACGTCACTTTTTTTAACCTTTTTTTCATCCTTTGTGTTACGGGTTCGAGCCTGCCTGCCTACTTCCAATTTTTTTTTTTTTTTTTTTAACACCTCTCTTCACCCAAACTGCCTACTGTTTTCATTCCACCATCCTGCTACTACCACTTTTTTTTTATCTTCTCCCATCCTGGTGGGGTTCCTTACTACACCTCCACACACCTGGGTAACCCCACTAGTTTTAAAATAAAAATGAATGATGAAGCAGTTTATCTTTTATTTAATCTATTCTAATAAAATTGAAGAAAATTTCGCTTTCCTTGTGTGTGTGTGTTATCCAATATATTGTTTTGCTGTATCATAAACATGGATAGACGTGTGCTTCGAGCTGAGATTAAAACTCTGTTTTCCAACAGTCCAGGCTTTTATCCAATGCACATTCAAAAAAGGGAAATCTTGTAGTTTATATAAACATTATCAGCAGTCAGGGTTTTTGTTTTTTACCATGAGCTTTGCATTATCACTAAAAGTGGGCTCCTTTTACTTGGCTAGAAAACTTTTAACACCTGTCAGTATCTTATATATCTATAAAGTTATCATTCGTCCATGCATGAAGTGTTGTTGCCACCCAACGATTAGTCTCTCCCTCTTGGACAGGGTAAAATAAAACCTCTAATAGATCTCACACTGTCTACCAAACTCCAACCTTATCTTGTCACTGCATATGTTGCATTTTCCATTTCTCCATTAGAACTGGACTTATGACACTTCCAAATATTAGAAAATACATGGTTCACTGGACATTTTGTCTTGTCAGTCTTATTCAAATGCATATGAGCTTGTGACTGAAAATCGTAGAAAATGTGAACAATTTACAGAACTAATCTTCAGATCTTTTTAAGATGTTATGAAATTTTAAACACATAACACCTTGAAGGCTGTATTTATGGCCCTCTCACTTGGTAACTTACAGACTAATTAGCATACTAATTAATGTTTTATTTTAATGACTTTAAGTAGAAACCTTATAAAAACAGCTAAAAAAAATGATTGGTGTAGCTTTGTTGTGTCAAGTATTATTCTTATTTGTTATGAAAAATCCAAGATGGAGACCAGGAAATCCAAGATGGGCACCACAACATGTTTCATAGAAAGTATTAACAATATATGGCTTCTAGCATATCAAGTTAAAGGAAACTGTTTTAGATTGCAATATTTTCAATCACATCAAACTGTCCCATCATTAAAAATTGCAGTATTGTATTTTCACTTTTTAAGGGAACATTATGACTGAAGAATATAAGCTGTGAACTATTCTCAAACACTTTTGGGGGTTTGTAGCAAACATACACTGGGATTTGTAGGAATAAGAGGTTTTGTAGTTTTTGTACAATGAATTCCTGTTTTTCTAGTTTTTTAGCAAGATTTCTTAATTTTGCTTTTGCTTTTTTTTCTAATCCGTCTATGAACTTTGACTATGTATCCAGTTGTTGAACAGAATATTGTGAAATTTCCAACACATTGAAAGTTTTCGAAACTGAATGATTTATAGCAAATTTTCCCATAAATTGAACAATGTATCCATTTGACAACTTTCTGGTTATATCCATGTTTAAGTCGGTTCTTTGTGCAAAATATTAACCATTTAATGCTAATATTTAAAATTTAAGAATTACCAGAATGCAAAATTTCACCTGCAACAACTTAAGATGTTTCATTTTTATTCTTAGTCCTATTATTTGAAAACATCTAATATATAAAAGGCAAAATGGGCGCGAGCATTTGTGTATGTCCACGAAAGGCTTTTTACATCTGGTTTCTTGCGTCGGTTAGATTCCGTGAGAAGTTTTTTTTTATATATACTTCCCAGATCGTAATATCTCGCATTCGCAAATGGACATTGTCTATCTTTTTTTTTTGTTTGATCGCGTTAAACAAAATTCCCACTGTGTTGTCATCTCTATCTAGTGTTTGTTTCTTTTTCATATAAAGTGAAATTATTGGAACACAACCACCTGACCTTTGGGCTGGGTAGTATCTGTTCTGTAATTGGTTGTTGGTCAATGTAGAGGAAACCTTTCATACTGAGACAATTACTATTTATTTGGATGCTGTCAGTGCCCCATTTTTTCGGAGAGCTGACCCCCCCCCCTTAAAAAATTATCTTGTCTAATTTGATTTTTGTGGGAGGTTTAAAAACAACGCCATTTCTGCAAGTCATCTTGACTGTTAAATTTGAACGCTGTAGGCGTATAGTCGCATCATGGAGTAGCGGTAAGACGTCATTTTCTTTCACTTTCTTTTCCGCTTTCGTATTACGGGTTCGAGCCAGCCTGCTTACTACTACATTTTTTTTGCTCAACACACACTTCCAAATACCCAGGCTAGTTTATTATAAAGTGGGAGAAATATATAAATATATTTACTAGAAAGTATGCCTGAAAATCATAAAATCTCTGAAGGCTTCATAGAAAATACACAAAATTATATTCAAAATACTAATGCCGTTATAAAAAAGAAAAAAGGTGCTTCTGCAAGGAAGACACAAAAAAATCTTATTTGCGCTCATCACCCTTTGTATTGATGCGTACATAAAGTACTCAACCAATTCTCATCAAATTTTAGAACAAAATAAATATATTGGCTATTAAATACCATTTGAATGTAGTTTCTATCTTGACTTAGCTTTGTACTACAAAGCCTCAACTTTGAGATGTTCTAACTTTTGACTAAAAAGATGCCAGTGTTTTGTTCAAATTCTGTAGAGACAATCCTTTACCCTGATTAACTAAAACAAAGTTTAAAACTTGATTGGTAGAATATTTTCATCGCGTGTTTGTGAACAGACCCCGAACACAGTTGCGCAAAGTCCTCTACCACTAACAGGCAGGTTATGCCGATATGTTTTGCTGTTAATAGTAGGATTTAAATAGCAATTTCTTGGAATATACAAATCGCCAAATCACAAAAATATTAAAATACCATTTTAGAGAAAAATTTATTGTGAATCCAGTCATAAGTTTTATTTTAATGGACATAGAAATTTACTAATCACCGATTTAAATACTGTGACTGTCGGATTAAGTAGCAGTGTGTGCCTTGTCCAGCACTAAATGGTATGTTTTCTGGTATTGTTAGTTGTACATGACTGAAAGCATACTGGGTGTCGTTGATCCAATTATGATAGGCAAATTGGTGGTTCTCAATTTGTATTTTTTTTAGTATAAGATCCAAATCTTGTGATACCTTTGCCTGGAAATGTTTCAGTGAAATATTTCATTGCATCCAATCTTCAAAGCAAATCAATATTGTCCCCTCCCAAAAATTTGCATTTGTGCCCCTTCAACATACATACTCCTGACTAACCCAACAAGCGACAAAATCTTACCCCTTCACTGAAGTCCCTAAATGCTTTGTATAAAATAGATTTTTGTTCTTGGGCCTTTTTTATGTTTATTTTATTTTTTTTTTTCATCTGTACAGCAAAAACAGTCGAACACGTAACAACACGGTCACAGTTTGGAAGGAAACTTTACGAGTTTGGCCTCATTAAGGTATAAGTAATTTCTTTGTATCCTTTTAGCGTTTATAATGCTTCAATGTTGCACTTTGGAAACAATTTCAAATTGAATAGGGGATAAAAACTTAAAAGTTTTGTTAATATCATATTTCTCTATTTACATTTTTGCAAAAGATTTCAAATTGCATCTTCTTTTAGTTGTATTATTCAGAGTGTTCAGAGAGATTTTACTTTTTGTTCAACAAACCAGTTTTGTGTAGATATGACCAAAATAAATAGCCACTCTTATCACTAGTAAAAAAAAATAAAAACTTATAGGGTTCTGGTCGACCTTGGCAAGATATTATTTTCTATTAACTGAATTGAACAATCGCTGGGTGAAAAATTAAATACCGAGGTTTGCAGCTAATTGATTCTGATTAAGTCAATCTTTAGATTGACCTATAATATGGCTACTGTGAAACTGACTTTTCTAATGCTTCTTTGGCCAGTGTTACACTTAAATGGTATACAGCATAATTATGTCGATACACCAGTTTTTGTTAGATCATTAAAGTTAAGCAACAATGATCCTGGTAGGTGACCATTCGGGAATACTAGACACTATTTAGGAAAATGTTGACACCTCCCTGCAACAACTACAAAACTCCATCGTCTTCTCTGACAGAAATATATAAGCAATTGAGGACTTTGTGAATCTGATATTCCCACAAAACTTCCTCCTTCAGAAGAAATGTTCATTCTACATAGGGTGAGTGCCACTTTGATATGCTATGGTATTGACAGCATAGATGTAGCACTCTTCATTGAAACTAGCACCCAAATACATGTATTTGGTGACTTTAACGCCCACCTCAGAAATTGGCTTGGCTTCTCTAACTACACTGACACAGTTGGTAGCGTCATCCATAACTTTACTATATCCCATTCCTTGACACAGACAATAACATTCCCGGCCCATTTCCCAGATCGCCAGGACCAGCAAGCCTCACTTTTGGATATATTTCTGACAACTGTTCCTGATGTGTAACAAATGCTCATTGCCCACTCAGGAATGCTGATCATGCTGTGATAATGATAGACATTACTATGAACTCTCGACCCCAAGTTGAAGAGCCATTGCTCAAAACGACAAGGTACTACAATAAGAAATTAGGAACTTGTGATTTCTGGAAAATCTACAATAGTGTAGTAAATAATGGGCGATCGACAATACCCCCACTATTCAACAATCATGAGGTTGTTTGCACAGCAACTGAGAAAGCTAACATGCTTCTCCGTCAGTTTGCCTCAAACTCTACCTTGGACCCAGCAAGCCATTCCCTCCCTGATTTTCCTCTGCGGACAGAAACCATGCTAGATGATCTGAAGATCACGCCTTCCCAAGTACATATTATAAAAAACCTAGATGCCTCAAAAGCATGTGGACCTGACCTCATCTTGGCTGAGCTATTAAAAAAAATGCTCCGCTGAGGTTACTTCTGTTCTCTCTTAACTCTTTAACAGATGCCTTAATGAATCTTGCTTTTCTAGCTGCTAGAAAACTGCTTCTGTGGTATTGGTTTACAAAAACTCTGGCGAAAGAACTGACCCTTAAATTATTGCCCTGTTAGCCTCCTTCTTTTTGCCAAAATATTTGAGTCCTTAATTAATCAAGTTCTAGTCCACCACCTTACAGCTGCTAAACTTCTGTCTGACCACCAATATGGATTTAGGCATGCCCATTCTACTGCAGATATTCTAACTGTAATCTCTGAACTTTTATACCAAGCACTGGATGAGGCAGGGGATGGGAGGGCAGTAGCCCTAGATATATCTAAGGCTTTTGACAGAGTATGGCATGATCTTCTCATGAAAATAAAATCCTATTGTATTACTGGACGAATGTTTAGCATAATTAGATCCTTCTTAAATGAGAGAAGAATCCAGGTTGTCCTCGATGGGCATACGTCCAAAATATTTTATATAAATGCGAGTGTACCTCGGGGATCAGTCCTTGGACCTTTATTATTTCTGATATTCATAAATGACTTGCCTGATAAAATTGTCTGAGATGGGTATATTTGTCGACGACCCCATCCTCTATAGCAGGCACGTGGAGAAAACTAATGAGCACATATCTAAGGTAATGGGCGAAACCCTAGAGGAAGACCTTCAGTCTGTAGTGGAATGGGGTCAAAAATGGATGGTAACATTCAACACTGCCAAGACAAAGCTTGTTTCCTTTAATAATTACATGAAACTTTACCAACCACCAATAGCTATGGCTAGAGATACTTTACCTGAAAGCACTTTGTTCAAGCTCCTTGGCTTAACGTTCACAGGAAACATGAGTTGGAATAGATACATCGAAATCATAGCTCAGACAAAGAAGGTGGGCTCTCTCTATTGTGCTAAAAAGTTACTTACACCTGAAAGTATTCTGTACCTCTACAAAGCCACTATTCGACCATGTATGGAGTACTGCTGTCACATTTGGGCTGGTGCATTTGCTACTAGTCTCTCGTTCCTGGACAGGGTCCAAAAGAGTCGCTAATCTAATAGGTCCCAAACTGTCATCCAAGCTTCAGCCCCTGTCCCGTCGACGAAATGTTGCATCCCTCTGCCTATTCTACAAATAATTTAATGGTGAATGCTCTGACGAACTACAAGCCCTTGTACCCCCTCTACGAAAATACCCCCAACAAACCTGACAAACAGCAAAGTCCCACCCTTACACAGTCGAGATCCCTAGATGTAAGAAAGTCTTTTACTCTAACAGCTTCTTCCCCAGAACTGCAGGACTTTGGAATTCTCTTCCGGGTTCCTACTTCCCCAAATGTACTGACATGCAGAAGTTCAAGTGTAATGTGAACAGACATCTTGCTGCTAAACTCCCTACATAGTATCCTTGCAACTTAGGTCCCTGATAGTAGCACCTTACATCAAAGTGGCAATGTGTCTTGTTTGGAATGAAAATAATAATAAAAAATTTTTTTTAAATATTGATATGGTATATCTGCAACACAAAAAAAATATCGGTGAGTATAAAATAGCTGTTTTAAATTTTGACTGCTGATTTGTATGTTTCAGACTTGTGGCTGATGATAAAGGAAGCACAATGAATACTATTGGTCATAAAGACGCAGATGTGTGAATTTAAACAGGTTATGATATACTTTTATCATAAACTTGCATTTATCTTAATTCCAGATATCTTACATGATGGCAGTGAATCATTTTTGTGATTTTTTTTTTTTTTTTTTTTTTCCTTGCCCCCCCCCCCATCTTGAACAAGGCGTTTTGCTGCTTAGTTGTAAGGAGGGGGGGGCTACTATTTGGGATCGTAACGGGGTATTGTGAGGAGTTTAGTAGCAAGATATCTGTTCACATTAAATTTAAATGTCATGTCTGTGCAGTCAGGGAAGCAGGAAATAGAGAAGGAATTCCAAAGTGTGTCAGTCCGAGAGAAGCTGTTAGAGTAAAAGGCTTTCAAGCATCTGGAGACATAAACAGTGAAGGAGTGGGATTCTGTTGCTTGTTGTATTAGTCGAGAGTATGTATGTTGAAGGGGCACAAGTGCTATAAGTTCATGAAAGCACATTGCATTAAAGTATTTGTAAAACAAGCACAGATGCAACATTTCAATGATGGGACAAAGGTTGGAGCTTGGTTGACAATGGTGGGACTTATTAAGACTGAAATCTTTTTTTGGGCTCTAAGAGGGAGAGATTAGTGGTATGAGTACCAGCTCAGATGTGGCAACAGTACTTAATGCATGGACAAGTTATGGCTCTGTAGAGCTATAAACCAAAATCGACAGTCACAGGAAAACCAGAGAGAAATTAATCATTTTAAATAGATGGCTTACTTAATCAGCAAGAGAGAGAATATACAGACGGCTGGGGCTGTGCACTAATTAAAATACATTGTGCACTCGCCTCTATCCTCAATTGGACTAAATGGAGAGCAGCAACTTTTTTCGTTCACTCTAATTTCATATTTCTGAGGGAAGAGGAAAAACTTTGAAGAAGTCACATGATTCTGTCAACTTCCATTTTATTGGGGTCACCCATTGACACCTACCTGTCACTCCTCTCCATTCATACTTATGGCCTTGATGTAAGACCTGAATTTTTTTGTGTATGTATAGAAGGTTGATTTACTTCTGTTGTGTCTGTATTAATCGAAAGTAAGATATGCATTTCTGTTTACTCAAATTTTCTTGATTTGTAGGAGAAATTGGCCAAGATTGCTCTCGATATCTACGTCATGGAAAGCATGGCATACATGACTGCAGGTCTTATTGACGACTCCCCGAAAAATGATGTTTCGTTAGAAGCTGCGATGGTCAAGGTAAGGAATTTGCTCATGTTGTCATCTGCTTCCCCTCCCCCGATTTCATTGTGACATTTTCTGTTTCCTTTCATTCATATTTAATGGTAAATAACACATCAACGGTTCTTTGATAATGCTCTCAAACAACTGATAATGTATGCATTGATTATGGTTAAAAACAAACAAGCGGATAAAGTTGCAATAATTGTAAAGATGTCTGGTATGCAGTTTTATTGTTGTGCTTCTGTAAGGGTCTGGAAGAAAGGCACAATTCGGTAATTTCTGGAAACGAAATATATTGAACAGAAAAGCAAATGCAACGAATAAAGATTGTGGTTATGTGTCCGCCTGACTTCCACGAGTGTAAAACTTGTGTATCATCCATATGGTAATACTGAAAGACTGGTCTTTATAATAAGTGGAAGAGTTCATTATTATCCGTAGGGTAGACACATCGCAACATTTATAATGGTTACCTATTTTATGAAAAAAAAAGCATTTTTGATAAAGAACAAAGGACTATGCTAAATACTGAAATTATAAGAAACACTTCTAATTTAAATCCTTTGATGTTTTTTTTTATGAGACACACGCACACACACACACACACACACACACATATATATAAATATATAATATTTTCTTTTTGTAATATGAAGAAAATTAGCCAAAACACACATACACATTGCTCTTCATAAAAGAATTGAACACTGCAGATATTCTGTAGTGTGAATGTAAAAAAAAAAAAAAAAAAAAAAAAAATTGTGAGGCTGCAATATATAACAGTAGCCTGATGAACCCTCATGTTGCAAGTAATTAAATTAAAGCTTCATTTCAAACATCTTTATTCACTAGATTTCACCAAACAAATCAGAGTAGTAAATTTATAAAAAAAAAAAAATATTTTATGTATCAGCTCTGCATAATTGTCAAAAGACATATATTCCTCTTATGATATGAAGAAACTATGATTTATTACACAAATGATAATATCAATTATCCACATAACGTAATAAAAAATAATTAATAATCATAACAAAATAAAAATACTTAAAATATTATATAAAATGTCATAAATTAATTAAATAACAATAAAAGATTATAGAAAATAATATAAAAAGGATGACTTAAAAATTTGAATGTAAAACTTTTAGCGTCTCTTGAGATTTTTAAAAAGTAGAACAGAAAAAGATTGTTTTTCTAGAAAATTCTCTAGCGATGCCTATAAATAGGGAACAGTTGCTATTTACAGTCAGTTATAACACAGTACATGGGACGCGTTCGTAGGCGACCAGACCTTATGACTCCGACCCAAGAAATCACAAGCAAATTCGAGTTGTTAAAACATGAACTGGACAAGATAAAAAGAATAAATCTTTCATCAATAACTGGTAAATATAGATTTTTCTGAATTATATTTGACCAAAGGCATTTATATCTCAAAACATTACTATAAAAGCAATTTAATCAAAAGGGAAAATCAACTAAAAAAAACAATTATTCCCCTTTGCACTGTTATGATTGTAAAAAGCTTACTAGCAATTCGTTCTTTCTACTTTTTTTTTTTTTTTTTTTTTTTTTTTCTTTTCTTTTTTTGTAATAAAATTTCTTTTTCAAATCATCTTTTTTTTTTTTCACTCCTTTTATTTTTAATTAATGATTGCAGTGTTCTGTTACCCTTAGACAAGGACACAAAAACCGTAACAATTGTATTAAGCACTTTTCATGAACTCTTGAAGTAATGTCTGCATCTTTTGATTTCAAACATCTACCAGAAAAACTTTTTATAATTAATATTTAATTTAATTATTTATTGTTTTATTTTTTAGATTTATAGCTCCGAAAGAGCATGGGAATGCGTAAGTGAATGCTTGCAGATTCTTGGTGGTCTTGGATACATGAAGGACTATCCTTATCAGAGATATCTGCGAGATAGTCGTATCGCATTGATTTTTGAGGTCAGTTGCAGTTGAATTCAAAACTTTGCCCGGTCATAAAATACACTTTAATATATTCTAATTTGTCCAGATTTTGTATATATTATTATAGTCATGATTTCAAAAGTAAAAAAACAAAGTATTTCAGTGCCATCAGCTAGAATTGAAACCGAAACTGTAGCATCCAAAGCTGGTGACGTTATTCAATGTAACACGGATATAAACTGATTAAAAATAAACTAAGATGAATGTATAAAATGTTTAACGATTTTTTTCAATTTTGACCCCCTCAAAAACAATTTTAACTGGCTAAAGACCCATAAAAAACGGCCCGTAAAAAATCCAATCATTTGAGGTCCCTAGCGCCATTCTGTGACTTTCAGTTTTGGAGAGTTTGAAAATATGAAGCATGACAGAAACAGACTAACAGACAGACTGACATATAGCCGTTTATATTAGATTTTCAATATTTATCAAAGGTATTCTGATACAAAACTTATCTAAGACTAAGAACATTCTCAGATTCGTAAAATACATTTTTGTAAAATTTCCAAAAAAAATCTGCCAAGCCATTTTGGAGTCCATAGGAAATGAGCTTACATGCACAGTGCATATTTATATATATATATATATATATATATATATATATGCACTGTGCATGTAAGCTCATTTGCAGATTATTTTGGAAATTTTACAAAAATGTATTTTACAAATCTGAGTGTTCTTACATAAGTTTTGTATCAGAATGCCTTTGATAAATATCGAAAATCTAATACATAAACGGCTATATGTCAGTCTATCTGTTTCTGTCATATATATAATATATATATATATATATTAGTCTTTGAAGTTTTTAACCTTTAAAACTATACAAAAAAAAAAATTTTTTATCATTCGTTAGAAAACCATCTAGTCAGTAAGTCATTTAATCACCTGCAATCACTGCATCAACTCGCTCTCGAATTTACTATAATACCAATAATTTATTTTTCAAGGGATCATTAGTTGTTTACCATGAAACACTGTTTCGGGGATTTAAAAACAAAATAGTATATTACATCATGGCTCCCCAGCAGTGTTGATCAAACACCACCACCCTTAATTTTAGGAAGAAGACATGTTACAAACATTTGATCCAATTTCCTATTCTTAATTGCAATTACTAACCTTTTCATACTATAAAAATGAATTTCTTACCTGTGTAATTCATTAATTTCCACATTTAAAATGGATTATATTTATTTGCTGTCCACTCAGCAAAATGTGGCACAAGGCCGGAAAGTGGTAACCCATCAGACTCCCCTAAAGGAGGGGCACTCCTGCAATTTTAAAAATTGCCTGAGTAACCCTGTCGGCATTCCCCGGTCAGGGCGCCTCAGGCAACAAGCAATAAACTTGCCCCACCGGAAAGCCCGGTGGCAAGGCCTGGGAGGGTGGACCTCCTAGGTATTACCCAAGCGGTGTACCTCAGTCCAACAGGTGCTGGGCCGGTTCCCGGCCCCTCACCTGTTGGGCTGAGTGTCAAGTGACGGATCCTTGACTGGTACTATCCATTTGAAATGGATGCATTTTTTAATTTATCAGTCTTGTATTTATAAGATTAGGATTAATCCATTTAACTACTTATCACCCCCACTATGATTAGTATTTAGTATATTTACATTCTTATTTAAAATTAGATATATAAAGGTTAAAAATATTTTTACATATATACATTTTTTTTTTTTTTTTTTTTAATATAAATTTATTATGTATTTATAAATAAATTTTATACATTGCTAATATAGTTTTGGATTTCCTTTATTAATATAGTCTGGTTTATCTTAAATGATTTAAAAGCATCAGGATAACGAACAAATGCTTTATTTAACTAAATATTTTATTTTTATCCCCACCTTGTTTTATCATCCTTATTACTAAACTAGAAACTGGTGGTATAAAGTCTGTTAGTTTTAAAGTAACGCGAGCTATTCTCAAAAACTCTGACATAATGGTTCCATAAAACATAAAAACAGGGCAGGTGCTATCTTTATGGGGCATACATACTATTTTAAAGGGGAAAGCGTTTCTTTTATCAAATATTTTATAAAGAAAAATCCCATCCTCAATTTTTATATCTAAATCCAGAAATGTAGCCTGTTGTCCTATGTTCACAATTCAATTTTAATTCGTTTGGATATATAAGATGTTTATTTTTTTCGAATTCATCATTATCGTTTATACATATAAGGTCATCTATAAATCTCCTACATCCATGAAAGTTATGTTTTAGATATATCTGTTTTTGATAGTGATGACATATATATATATATATATATATATATATATACTCGAGTCTATGTAAATACAAATTTGCCCAAAATGGTTCAGGATCCAATCCCATTGGGATACCTATCATTTGGAGTAATATTTTATTTCCTATTTGAAAATAGCATTCTTTAATAAGATGACTTAAAAGTATTTTTTAAATACCTTTAGAAACACTAGTTTTGATATTTTCATTTTTACACCAGAAAGCTTTAGAGTTTGAAAAGTCTATATATTTACCTTTTCCACCTTCATCATTTAATTCTTTTATAAGTTTTTCATGCAGAATTTTAGTATATAGCGTACTAAAATCATAAGTAGCTATAGATTTTGCTTTTATTCTGGAATTTATTTTATCTCATTTTTCTTTCACTGGTTGGGAATTATTTACTACCCAAAATAGATTTCTATTACTATAGAATTTACTTTTCAGGTGAAAATTATTTATTTGATTTATAATTAATTTAAATATTTTAGATATAGCTTTACTTAAAGGTTTAGTGATGCACGTCTTTGAACCTACAATAAATCTAACACCAACTGGATTTTTATGCATTTTAGGTATCCAATACATACATGGAAGATTTTTGTGTTTGTCTTCTAACTTTAATCCTACTTTTTCACTAATAATACTATTATTCAAAATAATGCTATCTAAATTACTATTACTTACTTTATAAGTATCCGAAACGTTTCCTATAAGTCCTACTTCTATCAATAAACATATATAATATATAATAATAATAAACGTTGTATATAATATATATATACACACACACACACACTTCATAAAACAGACTTGTATTTATCTAAAATTACTCAAAGTTGAATTTGAATTATAACTTTCAAACGTTGCTTAAGAATTCATTACTGATTGAATTTTTTTTTTTTTTATCTAAGGTGCCAACCTATTAAAAAAAAAAAAAAAACAACAAAAAACATTTTTCTCTATTAAATAGTTTTTTAAATTGTAATAAAATTATATAGAAATTTCTGGATTCTTTGAACTGCTGTACTCCGTTAGTGTTATTTTCACAACATTTTGGTTGATGTAACCTCTGTCTACAGGTGTATCGTGTCAAACTGTAGAATCTGCCTGGAATTCTGAACAGAACCCTTTAATTTTTGAGTAAGGACCCATGACATGTGATGAAAGTACTGAGTAAAATTCAGTTGTAAAGCTAAACTCTTCGGGGTGGGGGTGAAGGTTCAATCCTCTGTGCAGACTTCACTCAAAATATACTTGCAAATTACTTATCCAGCTGATGGAATGAGAGCATGTTAACCCTGTAAATTAAATAAAGGATTTCATTTGAAATTCTGTGACAATTCTCGAGTTTGACAAAAAGATTTCCCAAATTTGATAAAATACAGCTGAAGGTTGGAGGTTAGATGGGCTGAAACGTGCAAATAACACTCAAGATGAGAACAGTAGTCTGAAGAATCCAAGTACAAATAACCAATCCTCACCTAAAAATTTAGAAACGTAAATATTGTCTTTTTAAAAATCATTTTATTTGAATATCTTTGATTTCCATTGCTTTTTCTGTTTTCTGGTGTATCAACTCTTTAGTGGGTTGTTTCACAAAGCCGATTGTAAATTATTTCTAAAAGCTTTGCTTTTGTTTTAATATGCATTGATTACCTCAACTGTTGGTGGTTGACACCTAAAATTGTAGAAAATCATCAGCCATTCCCATCCTTGCCTTGAAGAACCATTTAATTGTAAAATATTTCTTTACTTTTAGGGTACAAATGAAATTCTACGCTTGTTTGTGGGTTTGACAGGACTTAAGCATGCAGGGATGAGCCTTAAAGCATTGATCAAGTAAGTTGGGATAAAATTCCATGTCTATTTATGTATGTGTATATACATATAATGTACTATATATATATATATATATATATATATATATATATATATGCGCCCATTGTCTCAGTCACTGTCACTATTTATTCTTTGATTTAATTAAAAAATTCATAAACTGACATTTAAAACATTTTACTTGAATAACTAAAAATAAGTCTCTTTGCTTGTATATTATTATATTTATTTTTATATAGAAGTAAGTAAACTTATTTTACCATCTAATTTACATATCTGTCTGGTGTGTGGCCATGTATATAAATTAGATGCTGGAAAAGTCACACTTTCTGTAAAGGCTCATAGAAGTATTAAGTGGTCAAATCAACACTTCATGACATGGGAACGACAGACAAATGCATAGTTAAGAGATGGTTTGTGTTCGGTTAATTATAAATTTATTCTGGGGTAGTTAACACCCCTATATCCATGGACAATATGGATTCGTCTGGCTTATATAATGCCAGACACTTTTACCTTCAAGCACTCTCTGCTCGGTCGGCCTGGTGGCAGGGGGGGGGTGATGTCTGCTCTAACACTGCACCAAAATGAAATTGTTCTTGGTCAATGGAGGGGGGAAACCCTTCTATATTAAGATAATTTTATTTTTACACACTTCAGAGTGCCTTCTTTTGGGGGAGCTGGTTTTCACCCACATTAAACATGACCTTGTGTCACATATTGCTTTCTTGGGGAAACAAATATTGAGTACACTCATCGTTTAACTGCTCGCAGTGAACCCCAGGACTCTTTCATCTTATAATTTTGACTCCTTCAACGTGACCACAACAAAATTACAGGTAAAACTTTTCTTTTTCTTTTTTTTTTACTTAACTTGTTCTCAGAACTAAGGTATATTTTAACATTTATTTTGTGTTATTAAAGTGTATATAAAAAAAAAAAACCTTGGGGAACAAATGCTAATGTACTCTCGTTTAGTATCTATTAGTTTCAGTAATAAACATTGGAAGAGATAATGTTTGTAAGTGCATTATCTGTTATACTTGACATACACTCTCATCGGTAGTTGAATGTTTCCTCATAATGCATCATTAGTCTGTTTATCAACGAGAAGAGAGTAATGATCATCTTCACCACTAGCCATATTTGTTGCATGTTGGGACCATACGCGAGTAGGTAGCGATTGAGTTTACTAGTGTGGTCAGGGTCACATTAGTACATGCCAACATAATCTGGTGGCAAACAGTAATGTACCCAACAGCATGGACATAATTGGAATGGAGGCTAAAGGTCAATGCCTTACACAAAATGCGTTAGAAAAATCAGGTGTCAAACTACATGAGGTGATGTTGTGCCTTTGAGCAGAGAAAGAGTTTTTGTTTTTTTTTAAATCTCTACTTTTCGTAAGGCCAAGATACGTGGACGACAATCCAATAACGTAATTGATCTAATGTCACTTCGATGTCTGCCCAGCTGTCTCTCAATTCCCAAGTTAGAAAAATAATTTAAAAAGGAATTTTAGTTAGTCTCTTTAGCAATGAGTAAATATTTTTTCTCTCTAAATAAAACCGTTGAAAACTTAGCAAGTCTCCATTGTATTTTCATGAATGTGTAGTTGTTTGTTGTAGTTGAACAGAAGATTTCTGACCACCGGATGAGACGACACAGCCATTCAGAAAATAGTGATGAAAAAAGCGACGATGCAGAGAATATCTAAAAAAACTTTATTTAATTTGAGCCTTGATCATTCACTAGCAAGAACATACATGTCCAAAATATGCGTTTATGAAAACGATCATGTATGACATCTTCGTTTAAAGTAAAATGTTAGGTATTTACTACCTACTTTGAAACTTCTAATATCTATGGCTAATCGGTTTATCTTTGCATCGTGTCATCTATATTATAATAAACTAGCAGGACCCACGAACCGGCGTTGCCCAGTGGAATCAAAAAATTTTAAGTATGGTGGTTGTTGCCAAACACCAATCATTTTCATATTAAGGTTTTCGGAATAGACACCCCCAAGCTCCTCATGTTAAGAACGGCTTTCTGAATGGTTACAAGGAACATTCTCATGTTAAGAAAGGCTTTCAGAATACACCCCATTTCGATAGTGTGGGTGACTGTCAAAATATTTGTCACAAATTTAACCTTGATAGTTGCTATCAAGATCCCCACGCGCAAATACTATGAACCAGCAAAGAAGTTAGGGGGAGGCAGTGTCAGTCGAATATAATTAGATTTGATCCTCGCCTGGGCATACTAATTTGGCGGCCAGTGATATAAAGTGCATAACACGGGCTTTTTATGAGGAAAACTACTTGTATCTGGCAAATATAAATTACATTTTCTTAACCAGCATAGCGGGGAACCTTTAAAACCCGTCATTTTAAAAGAACGTGTGTAGGTGGATCTAAGATAAAAATTTCTCAAAAACAAAAAATGCTCTATAATCAATTAGCCCCCCCCCCTCCCTCGTAAAATAGTGAAATACTGCTTTTGCTGCTGCCGCCCAAGCTCCTCATAGTAAGAACGGCTTTCAGAACGAACACCTTCTACATCAACATATTAAGAATGGCTCTCAAAAATAGACATCCCATCCTGTGAGAATGTCAAAACCAAACTTTAAACAAAAGTTAGTCTCGTTAGTCATTATAACATGACGTAATGAACGATTCTTAGTGAACAAAGACAAACTTCCTTTTTTTTAATGTTTGTTTCCAGCGTCCAAAATTATGAGATGACTAAATGAACGAATCTTAGGAAACCAGACACTTTCTTTTTTTAATATTTGGTTTCAGGGTTCTTAATTAGATGACTAAATGAACGAGTATTTTCATTTAGTCATCTCCTCCATTAAGAACCCTGAAAGCAAACTGTAAAAAAAAAAAAAAAAAAAAAAAAATTTACTTAGATTTGTCCATTGTTATGTCATAATTTCAAATGCTGAAACCAAACATTAAAAGAAAAATCTTGTCTCATCTAAGATTCATTTTTATGATCTCGGACGCTTACGACGCTAAAAACCAATGAACCACCGTTATTTTTAATAGATGGAAACATTTAAGAATATTTGACAACTTATTTCTAAAGTGTTATTACAAATACTTTTTGGTAAGGAAAAAGTAAATGTTATGGTAAGGTAATGTAGACATTCATTAACCTTTCTAAAAACGTAACAATAGGAAAGTATTTTTTTTTTTTTTTCTTCAAACAATACGTGGCGATATTGTGTGTGTGTGTGTAGTTAAATGTGAGGGTGTAACTACGAAAATTTATGATGAGAGTTCTAGAATATTTTTATTTGGTTTAATATTCAGAAAAATATTGATTCTTGTAGAGGTAGAGGCCATGTTGGTGAGGATGCAAAGTGTTCATTTTTCATGTGTGTGTAATCTGGAATAACGGATTTTTACGTTTTCAGCCAATGAGAATACCTGGAATCTAAGTGGAGAAAAATCCTTATTTTCAAGTAGGGAAGTGTAAAGGTAGTAGTATGTCTATCGGTTATTGATGTAGGTGTCAGAGCAATATATTTATAAATATATATTTATATCCAGTCTTCACTGGGGGCTATGGGAGTACTTTGGGGGTAGAGAGAAAAATATGAACTGCTTCGTCTAAATATGTTGTCGGTCGTGATGATGGCACTCATAGGATGTAATGTAAGATTTTATTATAACAAAAAAATGTGTTTGTAAAGGCATGCAAAAGTTACATAAAATGTTGGGTAATAGTTTAGACATAATAAATTTGCATGTGGCATCTGTTAGTGCAAACCTATGGTAATTTGGTCCAGAGGGAATTTCTGCAATCAAAATATGATCTATAGGATAATCTGTTGCTTAGGAGTCTGTTTATTACATTGGTTGTCAAAAGATGGTGTCAAATTTGAGTAGATACTTTTCACTCTGATTGTATTATTTGTTCTTTTATCAGAAAGTCAGTTTAAAGCTATCAGTTTTCTATCTAAAAAAAAAAAGCCTTTTTAATATCTCAAAGTGAAATTAAGCAAGCTAATATGACTGCCTTCATAATATTGGCTTCAATAGTATGGCAGATTTATTATTTCAAAGTGTCAAACTACTTAAAAGTTTTATTAATGTGCAGATATTAATGGATGCTTGTGTATATTTTTTTTTTTATTTTTTTTTTTAAACCAAAGCATTTCAGGTGAAAATATTATTACTGACTTGCGTGTCGTATCAGAATTAGTATAACTTCGAAAAATGATCCAGTAGAAAAATAATTACAAGTAAAAATAGAATTTGTTGACTTATCGAGTTTTATGGTATGTTTTATAAATAAGGGAGATAACTCTTAACTTAAATTGTCAAATTAAGTGTTCACCATTTTTAAACACATTTTTAAAAAATGTAATTATGGCTGATGTTTTTGTTAAAAATCCATCTAGCACATCTTTTTCTGAATGGCTTTTCATAATTTTTTTTTTTTTTTATACTAATATCGACATGACTCACCTGAAATGTATTGGTTTAAAAGATCACCAATTTACAATCACCTATTAATGATATTTTTGATTAAATCTGAACAGAAAAGTAAGATGTGTGCAAAACAGGATACTTTATTGGCATAGTTAAATTGAAAAAAAATGAGTGCTTTGGTTGGATGTAGAACAATTAAGATAGCAGGATTAGTTGGTAAGGGAAGGCCAAAAGAAAAAAAAAAAAGCACGTTAAGAAGTGATAAAAATAGATTTGAAAGAAAGGATAAATGAAGATCTGGCCAGAAATAGGTTAGTTTGGAAGTCATCCAACACATGCCAGCATGTAAAATGGATGTTAAACTGATGATGCTTTAAATCCTAATTGATTTATTTTATTTTGCTTCATAGAAAATTAAGAGATCCATTTAACAATCCTGGACTTCTAATGAAAACTGTTTATTCGAATATGAGAAATCGTCTTGTTGATCCAAAATTGACGCAAGATTTGGGAGCTGCTGTCCACCCGACATTAAAGGTTGGTCAACTGATTTTCCGCTTTTGTACTTTTTTTTTATTCTGTTTGTTTTGTTTATTTTTGCTAAAATGAAGTGTGAATTCACCAAGATTAAAATCATGTTTCTAGGCTATCATATAGGTCTACTAATATTAAAGCTTTTTATAGTTCCCCAGTGCCTCTAATACTGCTGTACAGCTGTGAAACCTGGCCCCAGCACAAAGATCTTTGAACACTTAAAGTATTCAATCTGTACTGCCTACGATGCATCTATCTATCTCTTTAACTAAACCTATACATCTATCTCTTAACTAAATCTCAAACTGCACCATCTGCACAAGATGCAATGCCACCGGAATCACATTCTCTTTTGAAAAGAATACTTCACTGGTTTGGACACATTCTCTGATGCCATGAGGAATTCATTTTAAAGTTGGTAGCCTCAATTATATCCACTGGCCAGAGGTTGCCAAAAGCAGGCAACTGAAAATGTAGATTAAAATGTTGAATACTAACATGAAACGGGTAGTGGTCTGTTTTCAGTATTTGTTGCTGGAACTTGAAATGGCTGAGGTATACTAAAGACTCTACTGCATAGGTGATCCTCCTTTTATGAGGGATGCAGTGAACTTGTTTAGAGCCAGCTGAACCCACTCCAAGTGAATGCTGTTATAAGTTACAAGTGTCCACAAATATAAAGTTTTCAACAACCTTTTGATATTGTGAATTTTTACTACCATTTTTTTTACTCAAGTGTGCAAATGTCCTACAATGTCTTACAACAAATTTTTTAACCAATATAAAAAAAAAAAAAAACTGTAATGTATTGACTGCATTTAGTAATATTAAAGCAACTATAAAAAAAAATCAACTTTATGGTGAGTAAGAAGTGGACCTTGGGTTTACTTTCAACAACCTCATAACTCTCGCTCCTTTAGTCCTCACATTTCTTAAAAGATTTTTCTGACAAAAGGAAGAATTGTTGTTTTCAGAGTCTGAATTTATTCATATAATACTTACTGTTGGCTAGCTTTTGACCTTGAAGTGGTATCTTTTTAAACTTTTTTTTTTTTTTCTTTTTTTTTTTTTTTTTTAACTCAAGTGGTTTTATGCTTTCTCTGGAGTGATTTCCATAAAAAAAACATCCTTCTTGATGTGGAGTAGCTTGGTGGTTGATGATGGTCTTGTATGCATGGAATCAGTTTTACAGCAAAGTTTCTGGTTTTTGGAAACCTAATTCATTATGTAACATAATGTGTGCTACACTGCATAGCTGTAAGTCCTTTTAGAGTTAAGGACCACAAAAGCCACTTATTGATGCATTCTCGTTGAACTTTAGGTATTCCAAAGGAAAATGCATGCCTTGGACTTGAAAAAAAAAAAAAAACAATTTATGGAAATCTCTCCAGACAAGACATGAAGCTACTTCCTATTAGCAGCTAAGATGATTATCATAAAACCTGGAGATGTCTATTGACTTCAATCTTGAAAAGAACAAACCTTTAGGTAAGAGGAAAACGGTTAACAGAAAAAGTTCCACAAGTCTGCATTTCTTGGAAAGAAGTTACTGAAATAGGAAACTGTATTCATATTTGCTACAATTTACCCCTGACATCTGAAAGGAAGTGAGAACATATCTGCTGATATTTCCTGTACAACATTCTCAGCAAAAACTCTAGTTACAATCGTCCAGTACCATCAGTGCATTTCTGTTGGATTCGGTGTTGAAACTACAAAATGTGTGTAACGTCGATGTAATGATCCAAAAATACAAAAGCTTCTTGGAGATATGTTCTCATTAAATTTGAAAAATGATTTGTTTTAAACATCAATCTGGATATTATGTGTGATACCAGCATCGATAGAATAATGTCCTTTTGTTTTAGAATCCTTGTAACAATATTCTTCAATGTGTATCACCTGTCTCAATAAAGCAAGTCTCTAAGATATGTTTCGCCTGTGATGAAATCAGATATTCAAGTGGTTGAATGTCTATATACAGTGTCGGTTCAAATTTTAAAGATACACATGGACATGTCTTGACCACATCTCCAGAAACATGTGTACATTGTCGGCACTCGTACCTGCTGATTTGTCACCTTTTTATGCTGGTGCAAATGCCTTTTGGTGAGCAATAATGATGTACATACCACAATAAAAGCATTTCTTCATCTACTGTCGTTATTTTCATGGCAGACGTTTGACTGAGCTCCATTCCCTAGATATTTCCTGTACAATATTCTTGGCAAAAACTCTGGTTACAATCACTGCAGAGAATTTTCCTTTCTTTGTTAATTAAATCAAAAAAATCTTCCCTGAACAAAGTTTATTTCATAGAACTTCTCATATGTGGTACACAATACCACAGTGCAGCTTTCCAGCTGACTACAACATGGTCATTTTCAAGACCAATGTTAAATTCTTGTTGAATTGCCTTAAATAATCAAATTTTGCCAATTTCATCCATCTTTTTAAATCCTCTCCTACTGTTGCTCATCATTTAACCAACAATCTCGGTAATCTTTATTCTCAAATCTTTTTAATGACTAATACCAAAACCAGAAAGACATTCACAGCAGGAACTCCTCTTTTAAACACATCAAAAAGATCACAGAGGTTTAATCTATTCATAGTTGCTGAAGCTTTTGAGAAGCAAATATAAGAACTGCATATCGACTAGTTGAAGCGATTCCAGTGGATGGAATTTGTCAGCTTTGAGAGCCATACTGAATAGAGCGCTGTTGCAGGAGAATTTACGTTCGGTAGTTCTGGGACTTCCTGCTTCAGCCGAACAATTAATTAGCATTCACCTGCTGAGATGGTGAATCGCATTGCACTCAGACTTCCAATAGAATATTTTTTTAGCATTCAATCTACTTTATTTGATATCTGGCATAATCACGCCGAGAGTTCCACAAGTGTGCAGTTCTAATAAAGAAGCTTTGTTCATGGAATCTACGTAAACGTAGGCACGAATAAAGAGTAAGGGAAATTATTCATAGTGTTTTCAGCCAGATAAGTGTTTCTCGTGAATGTTTGGCGAGGGGGGGGTCATAGATTGGAACTCAGACGAGCACTTGCTATGAAAATAACAATAAAACAGACAGGCTCGCAACATCTCTTCTGTGAGAAAGGTTGCAGGGAAGAGAAAAGGGCATCTTCCACTAAGCTACAAAGTCTATTCTGAACTCTGTCAAGGCAGGATAAGGGCTTCCTAGCAGTTCCTGCCCAGATGTGACAGCAATACTCCATCCTTGGACGTACCTGGCTACAGATAGAGAATTGCATGAGCAGGTAGATATCTACTGGATCGATAGAATCCCACCATTTTTCCAGCGACCTTGATGCACATGTTCCATTTTAGATCAAGAGTAAAGGGCAAGCCCAGAAGCTTGTGAAAACATGGAGCCTCCCCAAGATGAGAGCCATTCATTTCAATTGATGCCAGATGAGGATCAGAATGTTGATGTAAAGATAGAAGCTTGGTTTTAGAAGCATTAGAAGTAACCAGCCACTTTTTTCCTCATTGTACCACCTGCTGAAGATGGGAGCTAAATTAAAATATTGTTAGATAAGTGTAAAGAACGCTGTTAACAATGCAGAATAACAGATTATTGAAGTGACGCGATGTATGAACAAAAATATATGAACAGGATTTGTTTGGTTTTCTTTTTTAAAAAGTATATTCTCAAAAATATCATTTACCATCTCCATTATATTAAACAGAAAATCCATATTTACTGATTTATATATGTGAATGATTTTGAAAAATAAATAGATGTACAAAGATTTTAAATTTTAATAAGACCTTCATTTATTTGTCTGTTTTTATTCACATGTCATTTCAATATGTCAGTATTCTACATTGCTGACAGCCTTCTTGTACACTTACATATTTGTTTACCAGCAATGCTTCAAGCAAACTACCTTTCTCTTTTAAAAATATTGTTAGATTTCCAACCCCCATTTATTGTATTTTATTTGTTTTTGTTTTCCTTTATATGGCTGTGACATGCATTTTTTTTTTCTTTCTGAATTAAAAAAAAAAAAAAAAAAAAAAAAAAAAAAAAAAAAAAGTTCAAGTTGGATATTTTCTTTTTCTCCATAGCCACAAGCAGAAATATTGGAAAAATGCACGGCTCAGTTTAAAAAAATTGTTGAAATTATTTTGTCTCGACATGGAAATGTAAGTGTTGTCATTTCTCTTTTAAACTTTTATGATTTTTATTTTTCGCTTTTATTTGCCTTAAACAAGGTAATTGTATTTGACAACTGTTAATTGGGGGAGGGGACATACCTATGGGAGCATCCTAAGTGGGGAGTTGTACAGCGAGATGTTTGTTCACATTTAAACTTTTGCACGTTGGTACAGTCAGGGAAAAAGGAAAGGAATTTCAAGGGGTAGCAGTTTGAGTAAAAGAAGTTACCAGAGTAGAAACCCCTCTGGTATCTGGATACCTCTACAGTGAAGGGATGAGATTTTGTCTGATGGGTCAGTTGGGGGTCTAGAGAGTACCAATGCAGTAAGTTTTTTGCAACACATGCTATTAAAGTGTAAAACAAGCACAAGGCTGCGACATTGTGGTGATGGAACAGGGGCTGGGGCTTGGTAGATAATGTGAGATCTGAGTTTGTTTGTTTGTTTTTTTTGTTTTTTTTTTTGTTGTACCAGATCAAACATAACAATACTTTGCATAGGCGAATGGTGGCTTTGTAGAAACATTGGATACTGGCTGGTGTGAAGTTTTCTAGCATATTAAAGGAAACCTACTTTCTTTGCAGCAGCCTTGGCAATGTCTTCTATGTATTTGTTCCAATTCATGTTATTTGTGAGTGATGAATTCTTAGCTAGGATGCTATTAGTCATAGCAATTAGTGATTGAAAAGGTTTCTTATAATTGTTGAAGGAAAGGAGCTTTGTCTTAGTAGCATTAAATATTACCATTTATTTCTGTCAGAAAAAGGTACACGCACATATCCAAAAAAAATGGACACATGCATATCCAAAACAATGGCTGAATATTTAGAAAATGGCCTCCAGTCTGTAACCATTCAACTACAATGTTTCCATCTGAAATGTGTTGGTTTAAAAGATCACCAATCTACACAAACATGCAACATGATAATGATGGAGGTCTGAACAGAGCTGAAGGAGAGAAACTGACCAAATATCAAGGTCTCATGTATGATATGAAAAGAAACTGGAATCTTAAGGAGATATCAATCATACCAGTTATTATAGGTGCCACAGGGCTTATGAAGAAGAACCTGAAGTCCTACCTAACTAATATTCCTGGTGAACAAAGTGCAAAAGAGATCCAGACAATTGCACTTAAGGGAACAATGAGAATACTAAGAGTTCTTGGCTGGTTTCAATAAAAAGCAGGGCAATGTTGACAGCTGGTTTGACTTCCACATACCCAGTGTTACAATCTTCAAAGGAAGAAAATTAAAAAAAAAAAAAAAAAAAAAACACTTTCCAATTATGATATTGTTTGATAAACTGAGGCATGTGTGTATGAGATTATAATTGCAACTATGTGAGAACTGGAGGCGAATATCGTTTACAAATGTTATAGATGTGTACAGGTCTTGAAAAACGTCTGCAATATTTTGCTGAAGAAAAAGAAAATCTGAAATCATAAACATTTTGGGCAATTCTGTAAACAAACATATCGGTTCTTACTCATATTTAGAATTCAATCTAATCAAAAATCAAAACTACAGTAAAATCTTTGTACGTATCCATCATGGAATGGAAATGTCATCTTCCAAAAATCACAAATTGATAAGTAATTTTATTTTTATGTAGAAAATAATTTTTAAACAATTAATGGGAATTTGTTGGCATTATAACATAAATCTAGTAACTATGAATTATGGTTGAATTATCTCCCTTTGATTCTTGATATTTTTTTTCATAATGGCGGATGAGACAGTTACTTCTCAGATAGACTTATAAAATTTTACTTGGTTAAAATAATTGATCACTTTATATGATTCTTGGAATATGACCTCTTCATTCCATCTTCTTTATGCATTTTTTAATTAGGTTAACTTCCAAGTAAGAACCATATTTGGTTCCATTCCTCATGAGAGAAATATGATTCAGCTACTCAAAAGGTATGCTAGATAAAAAAAAAAAATTGCTCCCATCTAGAATGATTACCTCATTTCTGACCGAGAACTGAGTAGATATATTTAATTTTAGTTCAAAGAGTACAGTGTACTTAATATTTTTATTGATTTTGTTAACAAACATCTCATAAAATTTAGAAGTAGGGGGAACAAGTTTAGTATAAACCCATTCAAGTTTATAATTGACCAAATTTTATCTTTTGATCACCCTTCTTTGGCAACAAAATTGTTAACCCTTACCCCACACTAACTATTACCAACTTCTAAAAACTAAGTTTACCTGCCCCCCCCCCCCTTTCAATGTAAGTGCAAACTTTCACTTTTATCAAATTATCCCTGAATATTTTTCATTTTGTGTTCAGTGTAATTTTTTTTTAACTATTTAAGTTATATTATTGGAAAAATGTGTAGACATAAAATTTTAGCCTATTAAGTACTCTATAATCTTTAAAATTATACTACTTTATCGTACAAGAAAATAAAGCTGACTTTTTTTTCTATGGTGCTCCATAACTTAAAAGGTGTATATCTATATATAACAGTAACAAAAGGTGTATATCTAATATTCCTCCCAGAATTCTTGAGAACAAATTGCATTTTTAGGAATCCTCATCCTATACCAGTGGACAATCATTCAAAGAAAAATTTCTGTATTCTGCATTTTTAAAAACAATTTTTTCTTCACCTTAAACAAGGCATATTGCCATTTGGAATGTAAGGAATTACTATTTAGGATCATGTCTAACAGGGGACTGTGGGGAGTTGAGTAGCAAGATATCTGTTCATATTACATTTAAACTTCAAATTAGTACAAAGAAACAGGGAGGTAATTCCAAAGTCTAGCATTCAAAGGAAATAAATTATTAAAGTAGAAGGCTTTCCAGCAGCATCTAGGTACCTCAACAGTGAAGGGGTTGGATTTTGCTGCTTGTCATGTTAGTTGAGAATATGCATGCCAATGAGACACAAGTGCTATGAGTTCATCAGAGCGCATTCCATTAAAGATATGATATTCTTTGTTGAGAGTAATTTTCTAGCACGGTAGAGGGAGCCCACTTTCTTTGGCAATGTCCTCAATGTTTTTGTTCCAATTCATGTTACCTGTGAATTTTAGATTGAAGAGTTTGGAAGATGAGCTTTCAGATATGATGTTATTTGTCATAAGGTTTTTTGTAGTGGTTAAAGAAAGGAAGCTTAATCTTCGTACAAGGAACATTCCAAAAGTAATGCCTCCTATTCTTTATTCTACCCGAATGGATAAGAGGGGATTGTAAATTGCATTGTTATGACTGAACTTGTGTGTTCATTACCCGAAAGCTTCATCTTTCTTGCAGATATTGACAGTGTGAGACGCTAAAAAAGCAACACTTATTATGGACATGCCTCAGAAGCAGACATGCATCATTGAGTTCCTGGCAAAAGTACATTAAAAATAGTAATGACTGTAGAAAAATAAATTCTGGAGCACAAAAGGTCTCTCATTTTAATGGTACTACTCCAGTCTTTTCAACTTTTTTTTAGTTAAAAAAAAATGGGAAGCTTTATATTTTGAACGACCCTCATAGCATTACAGTCCCATTTCATTACAGACTGTAGGTTGTTTTCTAGGGTTTCTGCCATTTTCTTGGATATGTACACATTCGTTTTTTTTTTTTTGGGGGGGGGGGATCCTTATGCCTATTATATAACGTTTTTTTTTTTTTTTTATTTTTTTTCTTCGAGTTGAATACTTGTTTGATGTTGTTTCTATATAGACTCCTCTGAATACACCCGAGTAAGTTTCTTATTCAGTTTAAAATCGTTCTCCGCTCATCTAGTTCTATATTCTTTGTACGTGTGGATAATCCCATACATAACAGCACTCTCAGGTAATTACTAAGTCAAAAAAAAAAAAAAAACCTATAAAATTATTTTATCAGATTTTCAGTCGAACCCAAATAGTAGGTAAGTTGACAAATAAAACCATTTTTCAATGATTATTTCTATATTCAGAATTTGGAAAAACTGTTTGAATCTTGCTTTTAAAACGTACCTATATTTTCAAATTGCAGAAAATTGTTGAGGAACAGCTTGATGTTCAGCGGATTGCTAACATAGCAATTGATCTCTATGCCATGACGGCTTGTATAGCTCGATCGTCGCGGTCTTATTGCATTGGCCTTAAGAATGCAGACCATGAGGTATGTATGCACTTCTTTTAGAGGAGACAAACAATTGCTATGTGACACTGCTGAAATCAACACCATTATTAAAGAATAAGTCAAATTAATATAAAACTTATGTTATTTTGTTTGATTTTTAAAATCAAACCCAAATAACATGTAAGTTGGCAAATCAAACAATTTTCAATGTTTTGAAATAAAAGAAATAATGTAATACTAACTGGACCCGTGAAAATTTCACGTTTTCTTTTCTATTTTTTTCACATACACATTATCCCATCACATATCCGTACCTTGAAACATTTACATTAACCCTTTATCTATCGATCTATCTATCTCTCTCTCTCTCTCTCTCTGCCTTGAGCGTGCGTACAGAAAAGGGCCGAACTTGAAAAAAAAAGCCAAACAGAAACTCTGATGGCCAAACTACTTTTTCTCCCCCCATCTATCTCCCCCTCTCTCTCTCCCCCTCTCACTCCTCTATCTGCCCCCTCTCTCCCCCTCCCTCTCTATCCTCTTGGCTTTGTTTATATCTAACAGCAATCAGTCGTAGTTGCGAGAATATTTTTAATTAACGAAAACTGCGTTTCTCTCTCTCTCTCTCTCCCTCTCTCTCTCTCTCTCTCTCACACTCTGTGTGTCTATCTATCTATCTATCGCTCCCTCCCTCCCTCTCTCTCTCTCTCCCTCTCTCTCTCTCTCTCTCTCTCTCTCTCTCTCTCTCTCTCTCAAACAAATGTAAAGAAAAATAAACAATGAAAAAAAACAAATAAATGTTCAATTTTTGTCCCCGCCCCGTGGAAAGTATTGTTATGGTTGTTTCCTTAAAGAATACCTAAAAATCAATTATTTCATAACATATTTTGAACGGTCAAACCGTAAATTTCTAGAAGTAAAAAGACATATAGCGGTGAGAACATATATATACATAGAGAGAGAGAGGGGGAGAAAGAGAGACAGCAGACAGAGAGAGAGGGGGAGACAGACAGAGAGAGAGGGGGAGACAGAGAGACCGCCGTATGCTACTACTAAATTTTCATTTGTGTATGTACTTATACATTTGTTTAATGATATAGAGGGAGACAGAAACAGAGAGAGAGAGAGCGAATGATGGTTTCGCAGTATATTTTTACTCCTACTACATTAAACGTTTGTTTTTCTTTTTTTTTCTCTCTCTCCCTTGAGCGTTCTCTTTTTTCTCTCTCTGCCTGGGTTGGCAGACGATAATAATTATTTGAAGCCAAATTTTTCAGAAAAAAATGAGAGAGAGACAGAGAGAGAGGGGGGGAGAAAGAGAGACCGCCGTATGCTACTACTAAATTTTCATTTGTGTATGTGCTTATACATTTGTTTAATGATATAGAGGGAGACAGAGACAGAGAGAGAGCGAATGATGGTTTCACAATATATTTTTACTCCTACTACATTTAACGTTTTTCTTTTTTTCTCTCTCTCTCCCTTGAGCGTTCTCTTTTTTTCTCTGCCTGCCTTCAGCATTTTACATTAGCCTTCGTTTGATGTGTATTCCGCTAATCCAGGAACGAAACATGAAATATTTTTCTAAAAATATGTTTACTCCTACAACATTAAATTTCATGAAAAAAAACTTCCCACTCTCTCCTCTAGGCATTGTTTATATTTAAGAGAGAGACAGACAGAGAGAATGATGGTTTCGCAATATGTTTGTACTACTACTACTACAGTAAATTTCATGAAAAAAAGTTTTAATAGGAGAAAGGTATATATTTACATGTGTGGTTAAATTATCTCCACTGGCATGGTTTTCGGCAGATCTAGGTGGACCCGTGTAAATTTCACGGTTTTTTGTTTCTTTTATCTTTCTCTCTCTCCCTTGAGCGTTCACTTTTTTTCTCTCTCTGCCTTGAGGGTTCTATTTTTTCTCTCTCTGCCAGGGTTGGCAGACGATAATAATTATTCGAAGCCAAATTTTTTCGGAAAAAAAAGCCAAAAAGGCCAAATCCAAAAGCGCAGGCACATTTTTTTTTAAGTAAAAAAAGGCCAACAGAAAGCCAAATTGAAAACTACAGAAAAATTGACTATATTGAAGTTGTTGACTTTCAAATATAAACATTTAGTAAATAACTGTGGAAACAGATTTTAAAATATTTTTAATTAACGAAGACTCTCTCTTTCTCTCTCTCTGTCTATCTATCTATCTATCTCTCGCTCTCTCTCTCTGCCTTGAGCGTTCGTTCAGAAAAGGGACAAATTTGGAAAAAAAAAGCCAAACAGAAATTCTGATGGCCAAACTACTTTTAAAATGAAGCCAACCTGGCAACCCTGATCTCTGCCTTGAGCGTTTGTTTAATGTGTAATCCGCTATTCCAGAATAAAATCTTCTCAACCAATCAAATTTGCCGGAAAGTGTGACATAGATAGATAGATAGTTACAAGCGTATTAATATATAGAATATTTAAGAAATGTGATCTAGACACCAGATATCCATTATCTTACATATAAAGTTATCTTATTGGATTTTCAAAGCCAAACCTAAATAGCATTTAAGTTGACAACTTAAACTTTGCTTCTGACTAGCAAATTTTCATTTGTTAATGTCATAAGAAATATAACATCCTTTGCAATTTATTTTAAAATATTACTTAGTCCATCCCAGACAACTTGTATTTGGACATCAATTTAGATATTTTTTTTGGTGCTTCATATATCTTGATATAATTTTTCAAACATTACTTTCTTTTGAACTTTGCAGCTTTCAATTTCGTGCACTAGCCAGCAATGTTATAGCAAGTCTATAAAAAAAATTATTTCGCTAACCATTTTCCTCCAAAGAAAAAATCCAAACTTTTAATTCTCCTTGGAATAAGAGAATAATTCACTTTATCTTGTCTTTCTTGTTTATGAATAATAAATGTTTGTAAATCATGATTTGCATAATTTTAACTCTCCTCATATATATAGATGTTTTATCCTGAATATTGGCCATTTTTATCAAGATTAATCTATAAATGTTAATGTCAATATTTATATTTCCATTTTTAAATACTAAATATACAGTAGAACCCCAGGATATGGCATAAAAATTCGTAACAAAAATATATAATGCACATGTATATAATCAAATAACATAAATAACATTGTAAGGTGGGACAAATACCGTAGCAGGGACCAGAAAAAAAATTCTATTCCACATCATAACCTGGAAAAACTGTATCCTAGAGCCACCGTATCACGGGGTTTTACTATATATTTATATATGTACTTCCTCTGTCGTGCTAGTAAAAATTGTTCAGAGCGCTTGGTCTCTTGAATTTGGAAAAAAATGTTTTCATGAGACATTTTTTCTTTTTTGTTCCTTTTTTTTTTCTGTACTAATTGATGTTTGTTTTTTGGGGTTTTTTTTTTGTTTGCTTTTTTGATTTCCGGTTTGAAATGTTTTCTTTTTTGTTAACTTTACTGATCGAGATGTTAATTTATATTGTTATATTATTGGTATCCCGGAAAATGCCAGGCACCTAATCATGGGCGATTGTGAATGTTTGTGACTAGAAAAATGTTTGGATGGCAAAAAAATGTTTCTAAATGAATTCAACATTTTAGAGATACAATATTTAAAAATTTATATAACTTTTAAGCTTTTAACATAAACAAAACGTTAAGATAATAGATTAAAGCAAAAACAAAGAGGACTGAGTGGTGATGTCAGATAAGGAACAGAGGGAAAATTGGAATATAGATACGTAGTCAGGTAGATTTGGACGGTCAAGTTGGACAGTCAGCTAGCAACCAGGTTATAAAGCGGACAGATAATGGTCCCTGTATGCCCTGAAAGATATCAGGTGCAGAAAATCACCAGAATGTAGAAACAAGGAAAAGTGTGCAACTCCAAAATGGGGGGAACATTTGGAAATAAGTTGCATGAAAATGTAACCAAAGTCTTAATGATCATTCCTTGGGATGAATCTTCATTGCAGATTTTGCAAATATATATCGTCCCCCCTCGCCTCTTTTGACTGGATGGAAACCTCATAAAAACTGTTATTTGTCATTTGGTTAAAGAACTGTTTGTTATTGTCCCATCAATGAACTGTTTGAATCTGTTATACATACACTCGCATGTATGAACACTTGTTTACATCCATGTCACAGACGACACAATGCTGCTAGACAATCACACGCACATATAAACTCCATTATATATACATCATATTAGACAATTACAAATGCGTTATGTATACACTTCTTATATACGCACATTCAATAGACACGTAATAACGATTAAAGAAACCTGTTATACACTGTATATGATAGTATGAATATTAGTGGAACAACTGTCAAAATGTAAAGTTTTTTTTTGTTTTTGTTTTTTTTTTGTTTTTGTTTTTTTTTCCAGTCATTTTTAATGAAACGTGTTTACTCCTCAGTAATGGCAGTAATTACATAATGGTCAATCAATATAAATTTCTTGATGACATACTTTATACTATTATGATTGCTCTTGAGATAAGTAAAAATACCATGAATATTAATTATAAAGTGATCTGTGCTACCAGTTTAAGCTAGCTGAGGATACTGGCTTCCTAACCTAAAATGCAGTAAACCTTGATGTTATTGTTTTGTTTTTTTGTTTTGTTTTATTTTCCTTGTAAAACTCAATCAGGTTTTGCAAAGTCAAAAACAACAATTTTCTTCTACAATAAAAACAAACCAAACTCCATGAATATTTAAGGAAATAAAGAACTTGAAGCATAATCTTATTCTAAAATTACTGGATTTGGCATTAAATAACACAAAACTTGATATGCTATAAAAAAAAAAAAAAGACAAACTGATTACAAGTAATGTGTGTCATCTCAAACAGTTATTGGTCTCATGGATACTTGTACAGACTATGAAATTTGCAAATGCTGTCAGATCTATTGTATGCAGTTATACCCTTGGAAAACATTAGCTCACAATCATGCCCCCTTCCAAATAAAACCTTGTGCTCAATATATCGTTTCCAATAGGTTATAGCATCAAATAAGTTGAGAAACTAAAATTTAAAAAAAAAAAAAAAAGAAAAAAAAAGAGGGTGGGGGCTATGGTATAAAAGCAGATAAGTACTAGAAAAGGGAAGATAACTCTGACTAAAATGTGAAATTTAAGAAAGCCAAAATGATATATTTATTTTTTTTATTTAAATATTTATTTATTTTCAACGATATGAAGCAAACTTTTACCTTGGTTAAAGGGATTTATTTTTGTTAATCCATTTTATTTTATTTTACAGATTATGCTCACAAAAGCAATCTGTTTTGAAGCAAACAAACGGATCTTCGAAAATGTCATGGATTTGGAAAAAGGTAAATTCTTTATATTAATTATATACTAGTACGATGTTCGGTGTTGCCTTGGAAAATAGTGTCAAAGTCACCCCAAACACAATAATAGCAGTAATCAATTACTTACTTGCAACATTGTGACGAGTTAAATATAACTAATATATATATATATATATATACTAGCTGTACCCTGCCACGCGTTGCAGTGGCTCAATTTGGTGTAATGGAAAAATTTAATAAAAGAGAAAATGCATGTTTCTTATATTAGTACAGCAATCCACTGCAAAAAGTGAAAAAGAAGGCGAAAATGAAAAAAAATGGTACTCTTGCAGAATTTGATCTGGATCCTCGGGAGTTTCTGTCAATCATTCATGGTTTGGACTTGACCAACAATCAGTGGATGAAGCCGAACGTAGTAAAAATGTTGAAACGCTAAATGTTTTTTTTTTTTTTTTTTTTTTGTTGTTTTACAAAAATGTGAGTTAGTAATTAATATTTGGTTGATGGTGGGGGGAGGGGGGGTTACTATACACAGATTCGAAAAAGTTGTCCAAAAACAAATAAATGAAAGCAAAGGTAAGGTAATTTACGTTTCTACCTAATTGGATAATTGTTTAGTGTTTTTATGTAATGTAAAATGTTTAATTGGCTCAAAAAACAGAAATGGTCGCGGACTCTGTTGAATACGTTAAGTTTGGGAAAGTAAGTTGAAAACTAAAAACTATACAAAACAGTGTCTGAAACTCACCGAATATATGTTACCATGACATAGGCTGGCATAATCGGTGGGTTTCTGACGGTATTTTGTATAGTTTTTTTAGTTTTAACTCACTTTCTCTAACTTAAAGTAATCAACAGTGTCCACCACCATTTGTAGCTTTCAAATACCCCGATAAACACTGTTTTTCAAGCCGACTAAACGTTACATTAAATGAAAAGGGTTTGTATTACTAAACACAGATACAAAGAAGTTGTCAAAAAATAAATATATAACAAATAAATGTTATCAAAGGCAAGAAAAGTAAATGTTCTACTTAACTGGATAAGATTTTAGTGTTTTTATGTAATGTATAATCGGTTCAAAAACATACAATGTTTATCGGTATATCTGAAAAATACAAATGGCGGCAGACTGTATCGAACACGTTAAGTTTGGGGAAATTTTGGGAAAATGAGTTTAAACTAAAAAAAACTATACAAAATACTGTTAGGAACTCGCTCAATATATGTTACCATGATGTAGGCTGGCATATAATCGGTGGTTTTAAACTTTTGCTCGATACAGGTGACGACTTTTAAAAGTCCCTTTTAGTGATTACCTGGTTTGAGGATATTTGTACAACTAAACGGCAAATCTGCTCAAAAAAATCCGGTATTATTTTACTTTAAGGCCCGTTTCACGTTCATATATAACAAAATATTTTATTGTAGATTTCAGTGTGCTAAAAACGAATCTGCAAACCGTTTCCGTAGCAAAAAGAAAGTTTTCATGAAATTAATTTTTAAAAAAGTGGGTGATCACTTTTCAATGTAAATTTAACTTAGAATGAGCACCCACTTTCTGGCCACCTGAGAGAGGGGCATTTTTCTGTGTTTCTTGGCTAAAAAGTTTTTTTGTTTGATTTCTTTTGCATGGTAATAACCCCTGAACTCTGGGACTATTTTCCATTTCACAGCCATAGCCTTCGTTTACGCTATGCATGAGCATAAACGAAAGCTGTTTAACCAATAAATATGGGAAAAAATCCCCCCTCTCTCAGGTGGCTAGAAAGTAGGTGCTCATTTTAAGTTAAATTTACATGGAAAAGTGATCGCCACTTTTTCGAAAAAGTAATTTCTTCATATCATAAAAACTATTTTTTGCGACGGAAACGATTTGCAGATTCATTTTTAGCACACCAAAATCTACCAAAAAAATTTTTGTTATTTACGAACGTGAGACGCACGGCCCTTAATGGAAAATTATATAAAAAATCCGGGGGAAAATAGTTTTCAATAAAAACAGCAAATGAATTCAATAGAAAAAAAAAATGGATGCTATTTTTTTTTTTTTTTTCTGTGTTTCTTGGCTAAAAAGTTTTTTTGTTTGATTTCTTTTGCATGGTATTAACCCCTGAACTCTGGAACTATTTTCCATTTCACAGACGTAGCCTTTGTTTATGCTATGCGTGAGCATAAACGAAAACTGTTAAATATGCATTTGCGTACCAAACTGCCTTGTCAAAAAACCTTTAAGCCAATAAACACGAAAATAAATGCCCCTTCCTCAGGTGGCCAGAAAGTGGGTGCTCATTTTAAGTTAAATTTACATGGAAAAGTGATCACCCACTTTTCGAAAAAAAATTTCTTCAGATCATGAAAACTATTTGGTACTCCTTGGGCGTTGAGTTCCATGGCGATCCGCAGAATTATTTAATGGTCATTCCCTTAGTACCCCCCCCCCTAGTCAAGGCTAATACATGCGCACGTAACCTTTTTTATTTATTTACTTACGTGGTGGAGTTTCTATACTGATAGGTTTTTTGAAATTTTTTCACTGGATTATTATTGATTGAACACTAACCAGATTATGAAAAAAAATTGAAAAAAATAAAATCATTTCAACATTTGAAAGGGGTACTCACTTTTTAGTTACCACGCTCTGGTAAATCGGTCACTCTTTTTTTTCTAAATACGGAAGTGTCTTCGGGAGATATAAAATGGTCGCATGTTGACGAAGCAATGTATCGGGAGGCGTACGGGTACCTTTATTGGTAAATTTTTAGATTAGGTCCACCTCCTCAATTTTCTTTTAAATGACGACTTGAAATGGGTTTCGACTATGCTGAATACGAAAATCGCATTGAAATTTTGCAGAAATAAGTAGTTATCAAGATATAAAAAGTTGTATTATGCATTGTAATCTTTGGCGGCCATCTTTTTTTACGTGTGTGTATTTGTTTATGGCGCGTGTGCACGTAAAAAGATGGCCGCCGAAGAATACAATGCATAATACAACTATTTATTTCCGCAAAATTTCAATGCGATTTGCGTGTTCAGCATACTCGGAAACCTATAAATGTCGTCATTGAAAGGAAAATTGTGGAGGTGGACCTAATCTAAAAAAAAATACCAAATTATTAAACATTTCTCCAGCATGTTAGTGAAATTTATAATACTTAAAAAAAAATAAAAAACAAGTTTTGAAAAAAAAACAAAAAAAACTCACCTTTCATAAAAACGATTTAAAAAAAAAAAAAAAAAAAACCCACAAACTGACTAAAAAAAAAAAAAAAAAATTAAAAAACTCGAAACTTTATTTTCATAAAAACAATAAAAAAAGTCATGTTGAATCTATTCTTTTTCTTTGAGAAACAAATATATTTCTGACTTACAAATGCGGTAGAGACTCATTATTTTTATTTTCTATGGTTTTGATATACCACGTTTTTATTGGTTACAAAATGGGTGACTGATTTATCAGAACGTTGTAACTAAAAAGTGAGAACCACTTTCAAATGTCGAAATAATGATTTCTTTTTTACATTTTTTTTTTAATAAACGTTATTTACGTTAACTCTTTTCATAAATAATTTTTTAAAAAAAGTAACTAAATCATTTATTGATAATTTGTCACATGTACAAACATTTATTTATTTACGTAGGCTTAACTCCTTTCGTGAATAAGAAAAGTTTTACTCTTTAAGAATAATAAAAGGAAAAAGTTACTGAACATTTATAAAAGGTCTTACTTCTTTTCATGAAGGCCAGAGGAATAGTTGGCCGAAAAGTCGTGAAAAAACAACTAATAAAGATGAGATTAATAGTCCGCAATAAATAAAAATGGTGCTAATGCAGAGAGCGATCCGCGCTATTTTTTTAATCATATTTCCACGTTTAAATAACGTTTTACGATATGTTTTTTTTTTTTTTTTTTATTCAATTGTAAGGTTAAAGTACAGAATAGGTACAAAACATCCTTCCCTCCCCATGTTAAGAATGACTTTTTAAATAACATTATTTCAGCACGGATCACTCTCTGCATGAGTATCATAAAAATTAATACAAATAATACTTATCTCAATAAGTGAAAGGCTAATTTCTACCGCAGTTATGAAAAATATTTTTTATTTCATTTAATATTTTTATAATTTGCAATGTTAAATTATTTTAATAACATAAAACATTCCTTGACTTTAAAAATAGAATTTCTGAAAATTTCAATTAAATTGGTAACGTAGAAATATGGTTTTATTCGCTTTTAACGAACCAAATTTACATTTTTATATATATATATATATATATATATATATATATATATGAGGGTAAAATAGGTAATAAATAATATATTTTAAGTAGTAACATTGTACATCTAGAAAAAAAGTAGGTTTATGGTTTCTAATTGTCCGCAAGGACCTGTGGTGTATTTGAAGTACTTGGTAAAATTCAGTTGTATAGTTACATACTTCTAGAGATTTAAAGTTCAATCCTCCAAGAGAGCAATACGCGGTCATAGCTGACAAAACTAGTGCATGCTACCCTTGTCGATTAAATAAAGGGCTTTGTTTAAAATTCTATGTAGATTCTAGAGTGCTACAGAAATATTCCAAAGTTCGACAAGATACATGTGAAGGTTGGACGTAAGATCAACTGAAACATACTGAAAATGATCAAAGATGAGATCGGTAGTCTGAAGAATCCGAATAATCAAATCCTTATCTCTAAAATGCAGAAATGTAACTAAGAGTCGATGTGTTGCTGCGTTACTTACCACACACAAACGTATGTGAATGCTTAATCTGGAAAAAAAAATTTCTGCTCATTTGAAATTCATTTTAACAGTAATGGTCAATTAATGTAATCATCTCAAGGAAAGTATTACTTAAAGAAATAAAACAACAAATGAACTTAATGAATATTTAAAGTCTTGCTATTAATGTGCATTTAAATAGTAATTGATTTGTTATTGTCATTAACATGAATTTAGTTTTACATAAAAAAAGAAATTAACCTCTTGGAAGTCTTTATGTGAAAAAAACAACATCTTGTAGCTGTAAATTTTTAATTAGTTTTAACAAATAACATTTCATTATGTAGATGGCTGAAGTTCAATTTCCTTTTCTCCCTTGTTGCAGACATTTCTTTTTTTCTCTCAATAACATAATGATGACTTTGCAAAAATGTTGTCAAAAAAAATGTGCCCCCCCCCTTATAAAAAGTTTGGTGTAAGAATTAATGTTTTGGGCCAATTTTCAGATATTTGCCGTCTGAGAGACTGAGCTTTCAAACGATACCAATTTTGTGAGTGTTGGTCACATATGTCGAAAGTTTTTGGCAGGCAAACACACACACACACATTCCCTTTTATATTATAAACTAGCGGGGGGGGGCGTTGCCCGGGTGTTTTTAGGTGTGTGTATGGGGGGGGGGATAAGTAATAACCCTGAAATGATGTTAAAAAAATCAGAAAAACCAAATCCAAAAAAAAAAAAAAAAAGCGGAAAAAAAAAACCCCGCTGTATGTATGGGGGGGGGGGGGTAAACTAAAGAATAAGCGAAGTAAAAAAAAAATAAATAAAGAAACGTTGCCCGCGTGTCTAAAGATGTAAAAGAAAAAAAAAATAGTTTTAGCCGTGAGGCTGGATTGAACCTGGAATGCAGAGGTGAAACTAACTCCAACCACTTAACTGTCTAGGCTAAGAGTAAGAGGAATTGATTATAGTGTTAAAATAAGGGTTATAAAGCGAGTGAAAGAGGTTTGATTGACAGATAGCCACTAAATGAGGTCATTGCGGGAGTGTTACGAGATGACGTAGCAGTATTTTATTTTTTATTAAATTATGTATTTCATTTCCTGTCTAGACATCTCTCTCTATCTGTCTGTCTGTCTCTCTGTTTGTGTATGTCTCTCTCTCTCTCTCTCTCTCTCTCTCTCTCTCTCTCTCTCTCTCTCTCTCACTTCGTCTTCCTTACTCTAAAGACTGGAAAATGGCGTCTGGCTTCTTTTTTTTTTTTTTTTTTTTTTTTGTAAAAACTTCAATCGTTAATATTTTTTGTAAGCATTTTTTTTTTTTTTTTTTTACTTACTTCACATTTTTGGCTTGTTATTTTTCGTTTAACTATCGTATCTAACTATTTTGAATGTGCTAATAACTTTGGTAACGTTGCCATAGCGTAGAAGTTCATAGTTTAGCTTGTGTAAGGGTTAATTTTTTTTTTTACCGATAACATGTTTTTTTAAATTCAGACTGCCATTAGAGCTGGCTGACGTCAAGATCACGGAACATGACTCAGCGGGTTTTAAATACAATTTGACCCAAAATAAACGGCCCATGTATACTTTATGTAGAAGAGTTGGCGTTCGTATTTTTTGGGGCAGTTATAAATTGATTTAAAAATATGTAATGTTTAACATTAAAATGTCACTTTTTGGGGGACCCTCTCCCCCTGCAGAAAATCGATTAGTTGACACACTTCTGATGGTCCTTTTGGGATAATTTTTCGATATTTGTCGTCCGGAGGGTGGGGCTTTAATATGATACCAAGTTTGTGAATTTTTATTCAGTCAGTCAAGTTTTTAGCAGACACACAAACTATACATACATACATTTTCGCTTTTATATATATAGACTACCAGAGGTACCCGGTGTTGCCCAGGTGTTTGGAGATACGTGTTGAGTACAAAAAGCCAGAAAAAAGTGAAAGAACCTGACGTCTTACCCCTACTCCATGACACGACCGGAAGTGTAAAGTGTTAAAATTTAACGTAGTCAATCAAAAAGATGACTTGCAGAAATGGCGTTGCTTTTAATCCTCCCATGAAGGTCGTTTTTAATGTGAAGGGGAAAAGCAGCTCCCCCAAAAAGGGGGCACTCTGGCAGTATCCAAATAAATAGTAATTGTCTCAGTATGAAGGATTTCCCCTACATTGACCAAGGACCAATTACAGAAGAGATACTACCCAACCGGAAGGCCGGGAGTTGTCATTCGTTCGATTAATCTTGCGTTTGCTGTCTTTTTCGTATAAATAAAGCGAAACTAATCGAACGCTTAAAACGAGGGAACTTTTTAAAACTCCATTAAAAAAAAAAAGATAGACAATGTCTGTTAGCAAATCTGAGATATTATGATCTAAGAAGTAATAGAAAACTTCTCCCAGAATCTAACCGATGTGAGAATCCCCACCGAAAAAGCCTTTCATAGACATATACAAACGCACGCGCCTATTTTGCCTTTTATATATTAGACTAGCGGGGGTGCCCGGCATTGCCCGGGTGTGGTGTGTGTGGGTGGGGGGTCAAAACAAAATGGAAAATAAAGAATAAACGAACCTAATAACACTGTTTAATTATGAAAAAAAAAAACAACAAAAACAGCAAAATAAAGAATAAATGAACAATGTTAAAACTTTAAAAAATTGGGAAAACAAAAAAAAACACAGCGAATGTGATATAAAAAAAAAAACAAAAACGACCGTGATGCAAAACGAACAATGTTAAAACTTTAGAAAAATTGGAAAAACAAAGTAAAACAGTGAACTTGATTGGAGGGGGGGGGCATAAATAACCCTGTTTCATTTCAATATTAAATATTTCATTTCAATATTAAAACCTTTAAAAATCAAATAAAAAAAAAAAAAAAAACTAATATTACATTACCGTTCGAACTTGCAACCTTAAGATAATGACGCTGGTCCTATACCCACTGAGCTGAGCTAAGAGCGCATCAGTGAAATTGGGTCGGTTTTGATAAACTTTAAACTAATTCAAGAAACATGGTTTGCGTATGCGTATTTGGCCATCTTTTCATGATGGAACGATTTTTTTGCTACCCCTCCATGTAGGAAAGTGCCCAGTTGAGGATGAAGGATTAGTCAATTTTTCAATATTTGTGGTCTGAAGGGTCGAGCTTCAAAATGATACTGATCTCAAGAAAATCTGTCGCCTCTGTCAAAGTTCTTGCGAGACCTACACACACGCACATTTTGCCTTTTTTATATATACATATATATATATAATTGCTTGAGGCACCCTTACCAGGGACTGCTAACAGATCTGTTGATTAATTAGTTAATACCTTTTTAAGTTCAGAATGCACGTTTAGAATTGCTTGCCCCATCCCCATTCTTTATGCAACATTTTCCTATGATCTAAAAGTAATGATCTGTCTCTTAATCAAATAGCTTGGAAATTTGTGTCAATTTTGATTACAGACATGAAATCTGTAAAGATTGTTTTCCGTTTTTTTTCCTTCAGGTCAAGTGTTAAACAATGATGAGAATATTCGCCAGATTTGTGATAAGATCATCAAGGCTAATGGCTATGCAGCAGAACATCCGCTGACACGAAATTGGTGAAAGAAACAGATTTATTTTTTCAAAAATATAAGTTTTGTGAACGAGAGAACTATAATTTCTTGTACTACTCGACTTGTTTTAACTCAAATGTTCTCTAAACCTGCTTTAATGTCTTTGTATTTTGTTGTTACAGGAAATAATAATTAATAAAAATTAAGACATATCCAGAGATCCTTAAATGCTGTATGGAAACTGCTATTATCTTTGGAAGTTTTTATATTCAGACGATCTGAGCATTCAGCATCCTTTTTTTTCTGCCAGGCCAGTTAATTTGAAAATGTTTTTATGAAAGCAATGGTGTTTAAGTAACGACAGATATGCTGGCAGGCTAAGCCCATTTCTTTCAAAGGCCAGCAGAACTGTTGATTAATTTAAATCTGATCTCTGCATTTATACGAAGAAAAAAAATGTTTCAGACATTTTTTTTGTTGTTGCCAGAAGTCAAATTTTAGTAAATGTGCACTCTCAGGTTGGGGGTGGGGGCGTCTGAAATCTGTAAATGATGATGACTCTCCTCTGAAAAATCGTTAAATATAGAAAAAAAAAAAATACAGTTTGCTTTTTAAGTTTTGGATATTCAAAATAAATTAAATTTTTATTCATATTATTTGCATTGTGCATCCTGTTGTTCTAATCTTGAGTTATTTTTACATTTTGGTCAATTTAATCCAAGTGTAGCTTGTCAAACTTTGGAATCTTTACAGAATTTCAAACAGAATCCTCTATTTAATCTTAATATTATTAAGGCAGTGTGCTCTTATTCTGCCAGTCATGATTGGGTAGAAGTTCTAAATAATTTGCTATTGTATTTTTGAGTGTTGTCCGCACTTAAAATTGAACCTTTAACCTCTAGAGAAGAATGTAATTTACAACTAAATTTTACCAAATATTTTATCCACTAGTTTGTAAAATTCAGTTGTATGTTACACTCTTCTAGAGGTTGAAGGTTCAATCCTCAGTGTGAAATATATAAAATATACAATTGCGAATTACTTTTATCCAGTTATGGCTGACAGAATAAGAGCGTGTAACTGCATGGATTAAATAAAGGGTTCTGTTCACAATTTTATGCGAAAGATTCTAGAGTTTAACAAGATCCATGTGAAAAAGGTTGAAGTTTTACATTGACCAAAATGTGAAAATAGATAACAACAATAGTCCGAAGGATATAAAAAAAAAATACGGATAATCAGTCCTCATCTCAATTTTCAAACCATGAAATTTTTAATAAGGTGACTCCTCATAAAACCCAATTGATAATTCTTGGCATCCATCTTGTTTTCGGAATGATTTAAAATAATATAATCTTTCTGTTTGATTTTAAGATTCATTAACTATCATTTAAAATGTTGAAACATTGATCGATCTGCGTAGACTCTTTATAATTTTATTTATGTAAAAGCTCTATACTCCTATTGAGCACTTTGAAAAAATGTTGATTTTTAGTTCATGTTAACAATATACTTGAACTTAGTGTGTGTGTGTGTGTGTATATATATATATATATATATATATATATATATATATATATATATATATATATATATATATATATGCGTATTTGCTCCTGAAGAAGGTCAGAAGTTACATTGGTCGAAACAACATGAAAATAACAACTAAGATGTGAATAGTGGTCTGAATAATCCTTATCAATCCTCATCTTGAAAATCCCAAAATGTAATATCCAGTTTTTTTTATCTTTAACCTTATACTAGCTTTAATCTGAGATGTCTGATGGAGCAAGAAGTATTTTTCCAGCAAATCTGAAGTTTGGCTATTGCTTAATCGAAATCATAAAACTAAAACTCAATATTAAGTACATATGTTAATCTTTTTCTTTCCTAGTTAAAAAAAAAAAAAATATATAGAAAAATCTTTCTGGTGTATGTGCCCATCACAGAAGGAAAATGTCATATTCCAAAAATTATGTAAATTGATAAAGTAGCATTTTTCTTTGTAAATTTTAGCTATTGCAAGGCTGATTTTGATCTTCGTCGTTTGAATTGAATTGTCTCCCCCTTATCTATTAAACATAACTTATTCAATATCTTGTTTCCTCATAAAATTTCATTTTCTTGGTTAAAAAACTACTTTATTAATTTATGTGATTTTTGGAATATGACATTTTCACTTCATAATGAGTGTGTATATTATAAAGATTTTTCTGTATTTTTGTTTTTTAATTAGGTTGAATTCTGGACTTCCACTAAAATTTGTATGGGTATATAAAGTAAAGTGATGCTAATACAAGCATTCATAAATGTGTTTGATAATTAAAACAACAAAAAAACAAAAAACAAAGAAAAACTGAAAAGGACTAGGATAATAAAAGCATGTCATCACTGCTGAATCAGTTTTCAAGAGTTCTTTAGATTTAACTAGTGAACAAGAGAGCTGGAGAAATAATGACAATTATAGGTTATTACTTACATCTATCTGGGATTGCCTGGAGATCTTTTCACTTGAATTTTCTTTTTTCTTTTAATAGAATTTTGACAGTTGATTTAATGACCAAATTTTTATTAAAAATATTTTTTTCTAAGTTATAATATTTTAATCACTACTCATAAAAATTATTGGTTGTAAATAATAACTTCCGAAACGTTCAACCATTTAGTACATAAGGATTTGCTAAGAATTTTAAAGTCTGTTTAAACGACTTGTTATTCAACAAATTAAACGCTACCAAATTTTTTTTCAAATTTCGATGGCTCAGTAATTCATCTTTCGTTTTTCCTTGTTAGCCATTTCAATCTTTTCTTAACAGTTGACTTGTTTACGAATAAACAAAAAATTTCTGTTGGATTTAATCTTTTAATATTCTTATAAAGTTTGTTTAGTCGTATAGTATGTTTTATTTGAATAAGCGATTGATTAGTAAAATAAGTAATTTATATAGAGGGGACGAACACACCTACACAAGTGGTAACATAATTTAATATAGAGATTAGATGTATTATTTGGATTCATCAATCTACTGTTCTCATCTTGAGTGATTTTCACAACATTTCAGTCGATGTAACCTCCGACCTTCTTCAGGTGTATTCTATCAACTCGGGAATTTGGACGGAATTTCAAACAGAACACTTAATTTACTTCACCAGGGTAGCATGCTCTTGTTCCGTCAGCCATAACTGGATAGAGGTCCTAAGTAATTCCGCAAGGACCTGTGGTGCAGTGGTTGGAGTATTTGGAAAAATCGGTTGTAAAAGTGACCTTCTTTTGAAGGTTCAATTCTTAGTGTGAACGACCTAATGGAACGAGCATGCTACCCCCATGAAGTAAATAAAGGATTCTGTTAAAAATTCCATCCAAATTCCAGAATTCAACAAGATACACCTTAAGAACGTTGGAGATTACATTGACTGAAACGTTGTGAAAATGATACTTAAGGTGAGAACAGTAGTCCAATGAATCCAAATAATATGAATAACCAATCTTCATCTCAAAAAAAGTTCTGCTGAAGAATGCTAATCTTCGTACTACTATTACTACTTCCTAATATGATTATCCTAAAGCTACCAGCTTGAACTATGGAATCGTCTCTGCCTAGTTAAAATTCTTCTATTGGATCTGTCATGTTAAATTACAGTGATACTGCTGGGAAAGTTATGACTCCAGACTTCACTCTTCTACTCATGAGTAAAATAATTGTTTAATTGTTGACAATAGTATTTGTGTCTTTGCATGTATTGATCTACTGTGAAAGATAAATCAAACCACCTGAAGATGTCGTGCAGCAGCTAAAATTAGGGGCTATAATTCAATGGTACGGAAAGTAAATTACAGCTTGTCAACAAAAATGCAAAAGTTTTTTTTATGTTCAAGATATAAATTCTAGTCTTGAGTATTATTTGCATTACATAACCTCCAACCTTCAAGTTTATCTTGTCAAACTTGGAATCTTTCTGTCAAACTTGGGAATCTGCATGGAATTTTGAACATGCCCTCGTTCTGTCACTTCTGAGTAGAAGTCCTAAGTAATTTTCAATTGTATTTTGGGTGTTGCCCGCACTGAGGATTGAACCTTCAACCTCCAGAAAAGTAACTTTTCCAACTGAATTTTACCAAGAACTCTATTTCTAGTACAAATTTTAGGAGCCACCTGAAGGTCTGCGGTTAAAACAACCGAAACTATGTGCAAATAACACTCAAGATGATAACATTGGTCCGAAGAATCCAAATATGAATAATTAATCTTCATCTCAGAAATTTCAAACCTAATATAAATTTTAGTTTTAATTTCTTTTATAATTATATAATATAACAATTATAACATTATTCATTGCCTTTTAATATTTTCGAGCCATTAAAAATAAAGAATTTAAATATAATTTGCCAAAAACCCAATCTAGCCAATATTTTTCATCTGTGCTGAAAGTAATAAAATTCCTATGTGATCCAGTTCATTCTTTTGCCATAAAACCGGTTGTATTTATATATTATTATGCTTATTCACTTCGACCATTATCATCCTGAACATCCCTTAAAATAAAAATGGAATATTTCAAATCGCATCAACCGTTATTATGCTGAACTCTCTTAGAATGGAGATAGAATATTCTAAAATGGCCAATAAACAATTGTCAAATGGATGAATTGATTATCACCAGTTTGTGTCTGGTATGAAACTTTTCGAACAAAAGAAGAGTGGGCATGATATTGCATATCAGCCAATATTGGAGGGATGGGGTGCCAATCTTTGAAATCTGTTTTGTCCAAATTGCTTAATGCATTGTGCATTGCTGTAGTCCTCATCAATGTTGATATCAAATTTAATATAATTATACATCTTGTGTCCTTCATTGCTATCAGACTAACAATGGAAAATTCTAAACATTGTTGATAAATACAAAATGGAATGATTTATGTGTTTTTTTTTTTGGGGGGGGGTCTGCGAAATACGCTTACTAATGGAGATTTGGTAATGTCTGGAGCCATACTTTTGCTTTTGTACCTGTAGCTGATATTCTTTCAGTGCTCAATTTATGGAGCAGAGGAAGATAGTGTAGTATTTGTTGTCATACAATCCTCCATCCCAGGCATTATCTCCTCTTTTAAGAATGGGAGTAGCATGTCAACAAGAAATTGCTACAATTGGTGATTGCTTGTTAACACTTTATACACTGTCAAAGATATGTGATTGGAGGTGGGTATTTTTGCTAGTGTGTTTAATTTACAAAAAAAAAAAACTTTTAATAGTTTTAAGATTTCACAGCAAAATTGTTAAAAAACACAAAACAAAGAAGTGTTATTTTAAGGTTTTTAAATTAGCATGCAAAATAGCTATTTCATTCAGTCTGTGAACTGTCATTTGTTTGATTGTACTTTAAACATGCAATTTTATTTATATACAATGTGAGGTAGGTACAGATAATGTGTGTTTGTGTGTGTATGTATATATATATATATATATTATACTAAAATAAAATACCTGCGCTTTGCGCGGGACTTTGCTGTATGCTCACGTACCTGCTTCATGGGTATCTTTGCAGTAAGAGCAACTATTACTTAGTGTTTAAGGTGGGGAACCCTAACTTGCTGTTCACCATCCCTAGGTGAGAGTTTATGAAGAGCCACATCAAATATGACCTTAATCTTTGACCTTGATTTTGAAAATGGTGTGCACCATCTCTAGGTTGGAGAACATCATGTCAGGTTTGGTCATGATCAGTCCAGTGTTGTGGACTGTAGGAGAGTATGTATACATCAGCTATAACCTCGACCTTAAACATGATATGCAGGTAGGGGACCATCATCATTCCCGGTTTGGTCATGATCGATCCAGTGGTGTGGCGTAGTTATACACACACATGAACGCTACTACTTATATATATATATATATATATATATATATATATATAAAAGAGAATAATTTGATCTTTTGAGTTTTAAATTAAAATCTTTAGACTAGAGATATGACACCAGCCAAAATTGCCTCCTCTGATGTTCCATACGGCTGCCTTCAACCATTTTCCCATGAAATACACAAGTGTTTTAAAATAAACGCTAAAATGAGCAGTTGATAAGATTCAAATACTTAAGAAACATCAACATACATGGTTGCATAGCAACCAATACATAGCATCGATATCAACCTTGATGAAGACAATAATCTAAAAATTAAATGACTTGGAATCTTGTTATATATTTATACATATTCAGCAAAAATTTTTTTTTTTTTTTTTAGTAAGAATTTTGTTTTTTTTTTTCAAGATTCTGCAGTTATTGGTAAAGTTTCATTTTCCATGTAAATGTGCTATTTTTCTAAATAAATTCATAAAATAAAATTTGTGTTTGTTTTTGTTTTGTTTTTTTTTTTTTTTTTTGTAAGAAAAATGTTCTGTACAGAAGGTCAGAAAACACATTGATACCGTCAATTTCAAGCCTAACATAAAGGGAACCTGTTAGTGGTGAATCGTGTTAGGCTCTCGTCAGCCATTATTTTCTGTTTATCGTACAATGGAAAAAAAAAAACGCATATTATATTCATTGTGTATTTAATTATAGCTTGTCTGTCCCTATTTATATGTATTTTATAATATTAATTTATCAATTATTTATCATTTAAACATTACCATGTTTGAATATATGGTTAAGTGGTAGTTTTAGTCATTTAGAACTGCTTTAAAGCTTCATCGCTCACTCGTTTTTCGACCAAATTTCAAACAATTATTACAGTTTATAGATCATATTCTCAGCTATATTGTGGAAAAAAAAATTCAATTTTTGTTCAGCAAAACAGTTATGATGAATTTACTGGTGTTCAAAATCGTAAAAAAATGTAAGGAGGCGAGCAACGTTTTCTTTATGATTGGTTTTCATAACAACCACGTCGCTTCAGCGACTCCTGTTGCTACCAATTCACCGCTTTGGCGAAAAGAGAAGTAACAAGTGAAACAGAATGAAAAGTAGATAATTGGGGGGATTTTATTGAAAGCAGATGAGTAACATTGTTATTACATATGTGTATGTTATGTTTATGGGGGCACAAAAATAAGACTGAAATTAAACAAAGAACAAATGAATTTATTGGAAGCCTGGAAAAATCATGGATTACAATAGAAAAATGCAAGCATGAAAAGTAATATGGTTAAGCTTAAACATGGAAAAGTAAAGGACTAGTCGTTAAAACTGGAAAAAAGGACAAGATATTCTAGTAAAAATATATAATAAATTTATAACTTAAAATATTGCAGCATTAAGAATTGATTATATAATGTTATAAATTGAATTTTAAAAATTCTTAATGCTGCAATATTTGAAGTTATAAATTTATATTTTTTTACTAGAATATCTTGTCCTTTTCTTTTCCAGTTTTAACAACTAGTCCTTTACTTTGCCATGTTGAAGCTTAACTATATTACTTTTCATACTTGCATTTTTCTATTGTAATTTAATATATATATTTTTTTTTTTTTTTTTTTTTTTTGTAATTATGTTTAATTTATTTTGTCCTATTCTGTTCTCAGTCCTCCTGACTTCCGATTTTGATTGGCTATTCCTGATGTATTTAAGGGGAGAAACTCATGGACCATTTTTTATTTTTTAATCTTTTGATTCCTGCTTATATTAATGCGGGGGGGGGGGGTAGTAATTATTGTATCATTTAATTATTATAAGCATTTAATCTTTAATTATTTAAAATGTTAATGAATAAAATCGTATGCTCCATATGTTATTTTATTTTGCATTTGATTAAAATTTTACAGATTTTTACTTTGGTTCTCTGCCCATTTTGCATATGTTGCTGTCTTTTCGGAGGTTCTAAGCAAAATATTTACACTTACTTTATAGTCAGTGTTCTATATAAATAATTTATTATCAATATTATAATTCAGTAAATTAAAATAATGACAGAGCCTAACATTATTTACCATTAACTGGTCCCCCTTATATTAGGCTTGAAAACAACGGTTCCAATGTTTTTCTGACCTTCAATACAGTTTTAAATAAGTAAATATAAATGTATATAATTTTTTTTCTTTTTTTTTTTTGTTACTAATAAGTAGGGCTATGACAACAGCATATTCTTTTCGTTGTTTTGACTCTTGAGTATATATACGACACGGTTAATCAACCGAGAACCACTTGCTTCTATATAAAAAGCATATAAGATATCAACAGATACACACTCGAGATTCCAAACAATGAAAAGAATATGCTGTTGTTCTAGCCCTACTACTAATAATAGAGCTGCAGGTAAACATTGTCTCATGATAGTCTCAGAATCTAACTTTCAAGAAGATTGTCCTATCAGTTAGATACATAATACCATGGTGGCTGTACTGCCATTTGGTGATTGGATCAGTATCCTGTAGTAATTCAAATGGCACCTTTCAATGCCACATGGGGCTTGTTTCACCCCAAACAAGGCACGGTGCCACTTTGAAGTAGAGGTCTACTATTGGGGACATAAGTTGCAGGGATATTATGAAGGGAGATGAGTAGCAAGATGTCTGTTTACATTACATTTGAACTTCTGCATGTCAGTACAGTTGGGAAAGCGGAAGTCTAGCAGTTCTGGTGAAGAAACTATTGGAGTAGAAGGCTTTCTTACACCTAGGGATTAGTGAAGGGGTGGGATTTAGCTGCTTGTCGCATTTGTTGGGGGTATTCACGTCGGGGGGGGGGCGGGTACAAGTGCTTGTAATTCGTCAGAGCATTCACCATCAAAGTACTTGTAGAATAGGCAGAGGTATGCTACATTTTGTTGATGGGACCAAGGCTGAAGCTTAGATGACAGTTCAGGACCTATCAGATTGGTGACTCTCCTTTGAACCCTGTCAAGGAGTGAGACAAGGAGCAGATGCAATGGGCGAATGGTGGCCTTATAGAGGTACAGGATACTTTCAGGTGTAAGTAGTTTTCTAGCATGGTAGCGAGAGCCCACCTTCTTCGCAGCAGCCTTGGCAATGCTCTCAATGCATCTATTCCAGTTCATGTTTCCTGTAAACGTTAGACTGAGGAGTTTAAAGGAAGTACTTTCGGGTAATGTATTCTTGGCCATTGCTATTGGTGGTAGAGAAGGTTCTTGTAATTATTGAAGGAAACAAGCTTAGTCTTAGCAGCATTGAATGTGACCATCCATTTTTGTCCCCATTCCGCTACAGATTGGAGGTCGTCGTGTTTTTTGCCATTTCCTTAGATATGTGTACATTTGTTTTTCCCCTCGTGCTTGTTATAGAATATACCCTTTGCAGAAACAATTTTATCAGGGAGGTCATTTATGAATATTAAGACTAATAAAGGTCCAAGGATAAACCCCTGAGGTACTCTCGCATTTATATATTGTTTAGATGTACGACCGTTGAGGACAACCTGGATTTTTCTCTTAAGAAGGATTTAATTACATTATGTATTCTTCCAGTGATACCATATGATCTAATTTTCCTTAGAAGACCATCGTGCCATACCCTGTCAAAAGCCTTAGATATATTGAAGGCTACCGCTCTACCCTCTCCTGTTTTTCCAGTGACTGGTATATACGTTCAGAGATTACAGTTAGGATATCTGCTGTGGAACAGGCTTGCCTAAATCCATATTGATTGTTGGTCAGGAGTTTAGCAGCTGTAAGGTGATGGAAAAGAGCTTGATTAATGAAGGACTTCAATAGTTTACAATAATAGTCTCTTTATTCATCTTCTGAGTTCTACTTTCAGCCCATCTATTGATTACTTTCAAATTACCCAACATAAAATTTCAAAAACAAAATACAAGTTAAAACTCAGTACCTCAACTCCCACTAATAACTCTCCTTTTCCAATATGGGGATGGGATGCGTTCCATTTGCAGAAGACCAAATCTGATTCCTGTGTGAAATTCACATTTTAATTTGAAAAAATTCTAATTCGACCTTGAAACCCAATTGAAGATCAGCATGAACATGGAATCTGCTTTTTCACATTGTAGCAATGTCTGTAACGAAGAGTTATCCTGTATGTGGAGCTATGTAACACTTTATATATTAATTTTTAATTGGAATTCATTATTGAGATGAGTATTATATTAATTTTTATTTATTGTGGATTATTATTCTCATCTTTATTAGTTGTTGTTTCACGTTTCGGCCAACTATTCCTCTGGCCTTCGTCAGGTGGTAACCGCGACGGATAGGAACTTTGAATCTCCTAACTGCATTCTCACCAATCAGTGCCATCCGTAGTTGTTGTCGTCTCACCATGTTTTTTTTTGCCAAGTAAGCCTCTGGCCGGCTTTGGGTAGGATTGAAACCGCTATCTTCAGATAATGCTCATCTGGAACCATAGAGATTCAATGAAGGGCGATCCATATTTATTTATTATCTGATCTTCCATGGTCGGTTCCATACCGAATGGTATATATATTATTTTTTAATTGGAATTCATTATTGAGATGAGTATTATTTATATTAATTTAGTTAGGAGATACAAAGTTCCTATCCGTCGCTGTTATCACCTGATGAAGGCCAGAGGAATAGTTGGCCGAAACGTCGTAAAACAACAACTAATAAAAATGAGAATAATAGTCCGCAATAAAAAAAAATTAATATAAATAATACTCATCTCAATAATGAATTCCAATTAAAATAATATATGTACCATTCGGTACAGACCCGACCATGGAAGACCAGATAATAAATGAACGTGGATTTATAAGACCAAAACATCCAACCTTGATCGCCCTTCGGGCCCGTGGCGCAGTTGATAGACATTGAATCTCTACGGTTCCAGATAAGCATTGTCTGAAGATAGCGGTTTCAATCCTACCCAAAGCCGGCCAGAGGCTTACTTGGCGAAAAACGTGGTGAGACGACAACAATGCAGTTAGGAGATTCGAAATTCCTATCCATCGCGGTTACCACCTGACGAAGGCCAGAGGAATAGTTGGTCGTAACGTCGTGAAACAACAACTAATAAAAATGAGAATAATAGTCCACAATAAATAAAAATTAATATACGTAACCCTTGTTCGCAGCATCTTTTTCATCTTTACTCTATATTGCCCACAATGTGTCATTGGAAGTGTTTCTGAAAAAAAAAAAAAAAAAAAAACCTCGCTTAGATCATGTCTTATATTATTTGGACTACTGTTCTTGTGTTGAGTGTTATTTTCACAATGTTTCGGTTGATATAATCTCTGACCTTCTTCAGCTGCATCTTCTTGAACTCTAAAATCTGAAATTTCCAAATACAATTATGGATTACTTAGGACTTCTACCCAGTCATGACTGATGGAACGGATTGAATAAAAAGTTCTGTTCAAAATTCTGTCCAGATCCGATGGAAAGATTTCAGAGTTTGACAAGTTAAACCTGAAGAAGGTCGGAGGTTACATCAACCGAAACATTGTAAAAATAACTAAAGATGAAAACAATAGTCCGAAGAATCCAAGTAATTAATCCTCATCTAAGACAAATTCATCAAGATCATGTTTGATTATCCTTCCACCAACATTTCTATCTGAGGTGATTTGATTATGCACAATGGTAAAGGTGAGCTTATTGCAACAAAACTCAAGATTGTTTTTTTTTTACAAGGTAGTCACCACTTATCAAGGCCCGGAAGCTACTCGGCAATAAGTGTTATTGCGTGTGTAGTAATCAATGGGATAATATCGTAGTAATCGTTAGTATTGGAGATTTGATAAAGAGTCTTACTTAAGGGGGCGGTTTATCAGGAATTTGTTTATGTTGGACTTAAAGGCATCCAGGTTGTAGTCAGGTGGGAAACAGGCAAACGGAATAGAGTTCCACAGGTGTGCACTTCTAAGAAAGAAGCTCTGCTCATGGAATCTACGCTTTGGTTTTGGTACAGATAAAGAGTGGGGAAAATTTTTGACAGCGGTTTCAGTTAGACGGGTATGGCGATCTTGGGGGTCAGATTTAGATGTTAAGTTAGAGTATCCTTTAATTATGAACTCGTCTAGGAAAGTGGTCGGCCCTATGCCAGTTTCGCTGAGGAAGAATATGTCTGGTTTTGTCTCCTGTAATTGGGTTTCAACCTCTGGAAGGTTGAAACGTAGACCCCTGATGTTTGAGAAGGAGACATGGTAGTAGGGGTCTACGTTGGAGCATGGGGTTCTAGGTTTATTCGTGTTTTTTTTTCTGGAGATATTTCGCGTTGAGGATTTGGGATTTGTGGAACAGGTCGGCATACTTGGTTAAAGCAGGACAGAGACAGAAAGTAAGAGAGAAAAAGACAGGAAATTTCTTTTTTGTAGCACATGATAAGGTAAAACCGTAACAATTACCCACTAGTATGGCATCGAGAGGTCCCACCAGAAACTACTGCATGGTCCAGAATCCATTCACCAAATGGCAATACAGCAGCCCCAGTACTTTGCACCTGCTGATAGGACAGCCTCCTTAGTGGTTAATCCAAGGTTCAGGTCCCTGACTATTACATGGGTAACGTTAGCCCAGAAGAAACATTTACCTCCAGCATCCTTACTAGTGACATGGCCACAAGGATAGATATAGAAACAGAAAATTTCCGACATCTCAGGTTAACGAAGTACTGCCGACCTGGAAAGCAGCTTTTTCTTCACCCTTTGTCAGAAACATCACTCATTGAAAATGAGGACTGAGGGACAAATAAGGAGGAAGAAGGGATTTTTTTTTTTCGTTTTTCTCTTACCTACATTTCATTTTTCTCTTACCTACAAGCTGGATCAAATCATTGAGTAATCCATTTTGATTATTTCCTGGCCACTGATCAGTGCAAGTCTACTTTCCAATCTCCTCTGTGGTCATCCAATCGATTTCTTCTTCATCATCTATAATATAAATCTCACCTGTGTGCTTAAATGTAAATATGTATGTTTTTATGCCTGCCTAAAACTTTCGACAGAGGCGACGGATTTTCACGAGATCGGTATCGTTTAGAAGCTGGTCCCTTCGGACAACAAATATCGAAAAATTGGCTAAAAACATTAATTCTTTCACCCTTAACTGGGCACTTTTGTACAAGGAGGAAGTCGCTTTTTTCGCTGATATTTTCGAAAGTCATCCCCTCTTTTCGATTGACTTAGTCTTAACTTAAACATTCGTCACTTCCGGTTTGGCGACAGGGTGCAACAGCAAAGATGTCACTTTTTTTTTCCATGTTGGTTTCCTCCAGGTTCGAGCCTGTTTATTACCACTTTTTTTTTTTTTTTTTTGCTCAACACACACCTCCAAACACCTGGGCAACCAGGTTAGTAAATGATAAGTCTAAGCTCAGGGAAATCTTTAATGTCCCTTTCTATCACAATGTATCGATACTAAAGGGCTAATTGGGATAGTTTTCATCTCTGAATTCCATTTTAAGATAGTGTGATATTATAGACGTCCTCCCCCACCCAAGTGTTAGGAACTAAAAGAAAAAAAGCAGAATAAGTTTATCAGTGGAACAAAGGTATAGGAAGTTATTCACCAAGGTACACAAAAGGTAGCTGAATAAGATTGTTAATTGAAATGTGGCAAACAAAAGACTGTGGACATAAAGGGAGATATGTTTAGAATTAGTTTTAGAAGTGGTAATGAATTTTACGACCGGGACTGTTTACAGACAGTTTTGGGTTTGTGACAGTTGAAGACAGTTTTGGGTTTAACTTAGTAGAAGGCAGGTCATGGCTTGGAGTAAATTGAGACGAGCTGACATCAACTGACGACATGTCTTTGTTATATTACCATCAATAGTATGTTGTATCTCACCACTTGAAGCCGGCAAATGTAACAATGAATGAACGTAAAGGAGCAATAAAGACAGACTTTATTTAAATTTAAGTATTTATTCTGAAAAGAAAAGAGAAATTAGAATTGTGTCTTGTTATCAAGATGTGCTGCTGCAAGGCACTTTTCCGTGGATTGACCTGGCCTCCAAGGGGATAGATTTTGTCTTGTAGCTGTAGTCGTACTGTCACTTATTAGTATATTGGAGCCAGCATAGACAAAGAAGTAGGGAACATTAGTGCCATGATTGTAGTAGTCATTGGCTGATGTTGTAGGCCTTGCAGGCTACTGGCGTTGCGACGATAATGAAGAATGAGGTGTCGTCAGCAGAGACGAAGAGAGATAAGGCAACTTCAGCGACTTCACACACATCTGCTGCAGTCAACTGTTAGCATCAATATTTATATGCTTGCATGCAGAGGTAGTTGTAGACAGATTAGCCTGAGGGAGTGAATGTTTATCCTCATTGCCAGTGTATTAGTTCTGCCATGTTTGACCCAATTTGAGGGGATTTCTGTTTCCTGGAGCCTGCATCAAATCAAACTTGGTATATCTGTGAATAAATTCAAACTAAGTTTGTCATCATGATGTTTTTTCTTTAAATTATGTTGTCGTGGTCTGTTGTTGAAATTGAAATATTTTCTTTCTCGACCTTGATTATTTCCTTGGTTAAATACGCGATGTTGAATATTTCTTCACCGGAATGAACTGGGTATTGTAATGAAAAGATCAACCCAATGAAGATAGTTCTTGAAACTTTAACATGTCATTAATATCCAATCAAGCCGTGACTGGTCAACACGAACGATCGCCATTAATTTTGGTAATCCGTAATGGTTTTGTATCACTGTTGCTGCTTTCATCTGCCACTTACATTGTGTTGCAGAGATCTGAGAGAGATCTGCTACTACTGCTATAATCTGCATTCTTGATGTTGTTTACATGGAGATGTAGATCGGATAGAGATTCGTTATTTTGCAATATAACAGCCTTGGCTGCGGATGTTAGCATGCAGAAGGTCGATGATGTCACACACACACGCCCAGAGTGGAACTGATATTTCCAGATGGAGTGTGTATTTTTTTTTTTATATATATTTGTGAAGGTGTGTGCAACACCCCCTCAGCAGAGACAATTACACGGCCAGAACAAAAGAGCAAAGAGAAGAAACTCATGCCACACAACGTTGGGGGTCAGCGATTATTGTTGAGTGAGTGAGGGGGGGACATGGTCCTCTCATAATAAAATTTCTCCTGCATCACCTCTGCTATATCTAATTGGTTAATTGTTGGTATTAAGTTTTATACCCTCTAAAATCTTCTAAGAGACTAACTGGCCAGCTATAGGTTTCATTTTAGTGTTCTGTTGGCATTGCCCACAAAAATTATCATTAAAGTCTTTATCAATGGAATAAATGTGTTGATATTGATGCTGTTCACTAGGTGTGTCAGAAATTTTGTGAAAATAGTGAATAATTCCACCCCATCTTTCCAAGCTTATAACTCCTCGAAAAATGTAATTCAAGCCCTAATTTTTTTTTCAATTAAAGGAGGAAAGACCAAGGTTTTATTAAAAAAAAAACAAAAAAAAAAAACGTGTTTTTTTTTTAAAAAGGTTTTAAACTTCGGACTTTACAGGTAAATTTCTAAAAAACAGTACTTTTTTTTGTTTTAAATTTGAATATATTATTTATTGACCTTTTCTCTTCAATTTGTGATATATAACACTTTGGTACATAAATTAATTATTTACTTTTTAATAGACATTTCCAAATGGGAGGCGTGAATTATTCGACCCCCTGTCTTTCCAAGCTTATAACTCCTCTAAAAATGTAATTCAAGCCCTAATTTTTTTTTCAATTAAAGGAGCAAGGACCAAGGTTTCATTAAAAAAAAAAAAAAAGAAAAAACAAATAACGTGGTTTTAAAAAAAAGGTTTTAAACTTCAAACTTTACAGGTAAATTTCTAAAAAAACACTACGTTTTTTTTTGTTTTAAATTTGAATATATCATTTATTGACCTTTTCTCTTCAATTTGTGAGTAAATTAATTATTTACTTTTCGGTGAGTAAATTAATTATTTACTTTTTAATAGACACTTGAAAATGGGGGGTGGCGTGAATTTAAAAAAAAAACGTTTGTCTAAAATATTATATTCGGTTTATTGGAAAGAACATAAAATTTCACATTGACCCTGAAAATATCGTAAAAATAGAATCAATAGAAAAATTTTGATAGATTTTTAAAGTTTAAAAATTGAAAAATATTGAGTTCGGAAAATTCATTACTGTTTAAAAAAAAAAGAAAATATTTCTATTACTTTTAAAGCAACTTTAATAGTTTATTTTGGAAGTATAATCCATAAAGAAAATAAACAACCCACTTTTAACAGAGAAATAACGAGATTTTTATATTTTATTCGCAGTTTCGTGTTAGGGGTGTCAAAAATTCCTACAAAAATTCTGATACACCTAGCTGTTCACAGCTGCTGCAAATGAGTTGTAGAAAACCCTGAAAGAGGGCCAACTTCCAGAATTTTCTCTTATAACGGAAAACACTCTCAGTAATATAAATATGTTGGTTCAGGATGTTGCAAAACTTATATGCAACTAGCTTAAATATGATATTTTAATTTGTCCAAATTTCGTACATATTCTTAAAGAGTTGTGATTTTCAAAGTAAAAAAAAAAAAAGTATTTAGGTGCCATTAGCTAGAATCGAAACCAAAACTTTAGCATTTAAAGCTGGCGACATTACCACTGTAACAACATGACACACATATAAACCAATTAAAAATAAACTAAGATGAATGTACAAAATGTTTAACGATTTTTTCAATTTTGACCCAATTTTTGACCCCCTTAAAAACAATTTTAACAGGTTTTAAAAGAATGGCCCGTAAAAAATCCAAATCCAATCACTTGAGGTTCTGCAACTTTTAGTTTTGGATGAGATAGAGTTTGAAAAATATGGAGACAAATAGACACGGATATATAGCCGTCTATATATTAAACTAGACTACCCGTGACCCGTTGGGTCAGTATGTTATATTAGCTATGGAATTAATCTGAGTGTGACACTTGTGACGTAAAGAAAATAGTGTTTTATGACATAAACATTTCTATGAAAGTATATTAAAATGAAAAAAAGAAAAAGATTTCTATGAGTCATTCTGTTTATAATCGTTTTTTTTTTTTTTTAAACTTACAGCCATTGAATTATAATTTGTTTGCCATACTTATAGGTAAATGTGCAATAAACAGATACCATAATACTTAATGTTAAATTCAAATTTTGATATATCTTTTAATTTAAATACAAAAATGAAAACAAAAAAAACAATTGGGACGCTGAAAATGTATGCAGTAAAGCAATACGTTTTATTGTCGCGTTGATTATTTATTTGTAATGCAAATTAAAAAAAAACATTTTCGAGGTTATTTATTTATGTTGGTAGTGTAGAAAAAAATGTATGAATGTTTTTAAGAAAGGTGTATTAAAAAAATGGAGAATAAATTTAAAAAAAAAAATGAAGACGGTGGGCAAATCGCTGTTGTAAAATGCTTTTATGGTTGTCAACGGGTTAAAGTAGATTTATTTGTAAGAAAATTGCGTTAAAATAACTTAAATGTAATACGGAAATGAACGATGTAAAAAAAAAAAAATAAATAAATAAATAAATACAGAAAGTTTTAACAATTGTTTATTTGGATAATTTAAACATACAAAAAAAACAAAAAGAACTGGAATGCTGAAAACGTACACAGTAAATAGGTTTTATTGTCACGTTGATTATTTGCTTATGTATGTATGCACAACCGAAAGTTGGGTTACAACACCCGTTACAAGGTCATTTGAGTTTTATAATTATATAGATTTGATGTCGAGAAAGCAACCGGTCTTGACAACATTCCAGTCATTGTATTCTAAGAAAATTATGCAACTGTTGCATAAAAAAATAGAACTGGTCTGATAAGTATTTAAAAATATGATTAATCTTCTGCACACACTGATGTTGCTTAAATTCTCAATCACCTCAGTAAAAACAAATCTACTTAATAACAAGCAACATGAATTTAGTCCAGCAAAATCTGTAACTGTGAAGCATATGATGTTGAATATTACGGAAGTTCAGCACGAGAAATCAAACATGGCTAGTGGCTTTTAGAATTACTGATACTTAATTCATAAAATAAATAGGAGTATTTAAATGACATTTTTTTTTTAAAGTTAAAAAAAAAAAAAAAAAAAAAAAAAAAGGGCAAAGTTTTAAACAGAAACTCATTGCTAAAATATAGGATAGAGGAAACAATAAAGAAAAGTTGAGTCAACATTTGATATGTAGAAATATAATATCGAATGTTGAGTGACACCGATAATTGACCGGTTCAAGCACTTGATACATATGAATTGAAAACCAATCTTTAACCGGCGCTGGCAAATTGGTATATAAACACGGCAAGTTGCAAAGTTGTGTAATCTTCCCTTTTCTGTTTGCTGAGGTCAAAATGTTGAGCTGACAGCCCGCTGGTCGCAAGATGACTGACATCATGTAAAGTAGTAAAGACGTTTCTAGACTAGAGGTCGAACGTGTCGAATTTTGTATCGACAGAAGTGAGCCGCGCTCAACTCCTACCATGATAACGAACTTAGAAAACCAGACGTCCTTAGTGTTCAACACTCAACTGTTATACATTTATGTAACAAGTAATTAGTGTTTTATTTTGCTTTTATAATACACTTAGACTTTTTACTTATAACAAGTCGTCTGTCTGTTTTTTTTTTTCTTATGATGTCACCGGTCTGATTGGAGTGACTTGTTGGAGAATACCCGACTTCCTTTTCAGCGTGTGTTGACTTCGATCAAAGACACAATGTGGGCAAGTAGGCACCCCACTGGCATAACCCATATGACAAGAAGGAGCCGTGATCCAGAAGCCAACCCCCTTCCCAGCAGGGACAGCCGGACGAACAGGAAGAAACGTCATAGATCAACTACTGATCTGCTGACTGTAATATTTAATAAGATCAATGAATTTCTTAATGAGTGGTTTGTCTAATTTAATAGCTCTCAATATATCATAGATCTTTGATTGGGTTGGCACAAAGGTTTGTTCTAAAAATTTGTTAGCTATGGAATATCTGGCAATGCCTTAACAACTATTGAATCCTTTCGCTTGGATAGGTCTATAAAAGCAGTTGTTGATGGAACACACAGTGTTAATGCCAGCGTGCTTCAAGGATCAATCATGGATCCCAACCTTCTTCCAAATTCTATCCTGTGATCATTTGACAACTATATAGGCATACTTGTCTATGGCAGTACTTTGAACAGCACTGGTGATTAAATTCTTGCTGGTTCTCTTTCCTCAGATCTGGAACATGCAGTGCAATGGAGGAGGGGAAGGCTTGTTAATTTGAACATCTGAAATTAACTTTCTTACTTCATGCATCACTTAAAATGGTCTCATCTGGGAATCTAGAAAAAGGTACACGTCTTACTTGCTAACTTTTGCAGAATACGAGAGACTTTCCAAAATGAATGCCTCCCATCATTTTTAATCCGCTCGAATGGATCAGAGGAAATTGCAAATTGCAGTTATGATGATTGAACTAATTCATTCAGGACCTGAAACTTTCATTTGCACATATTGATGGTGTGAGATTAAGAAGGCGACCCGTCATGGAGGTTTGTCAGAAGCAGAAATGCATCATTAACTTCCTCCATGCAGAAAAAATTAAACCAATCAACATTCACCAGTGCCTGTTGAACGTTTACAAAGCTGATGCAGTTGATGTCAGCAGAGTTAAGAGAGAGGTTCTTCGATTTTAGAGTGGTGGCAGAGATGTAAGAGACAAAGCGCACTTCAGACTTTTACGACCGAGGCATCAAAAGAGTCTGGCAAAAATGCATTAAGAATTGGGCTGACCATGTTAAGAGAAAAAAAATTTAATAGTATTTATTTCGATTTTATTTTTAATATTTTGACACAAATTTTCACTGGACAGAATATAATTTAAGAAATTTTGCATATTTTCAATGATTTTTCAAAGTAATAATAGAAGTAAGGCCTTTTGAAGGCAAAAATCAAAATTCAAGGACTTTTCAACTATGTACAAATCCTGTAAAAACACCTTGGCATCATGAATAAAAGTAGACATCAGAATGATGAAGGCTAGATTTTATTGGCCACATAATTGAACCACTACTACTAGAAAAATGCTCAAACAATCCTTACATCAGTTCACATATCTTAACATATAGATCTTATAACATATGTGTGTGTGTGTGTGTGTGTGTGTGTGTGTGTGAGTGAGAAAGAGAGAGAGATAGATACCGACATATTAGGTATATCTAAAATAGATTGAGCCAGTTGCTGGATATAAGCACAACCAATATCAGATATGGCACCAACCATAGCAGCTTTTGTAAATATTACATGGCTCACTCGCTTTGGTGCTCCAATACATGTTATAACAGAGGCACACAATTTTACAACAAATTATTCCTTGAATTATCAAAATTATTGAATTCTAAAGAATGAACACTGGCCTATCATACATGATGTAACGTCCTCAGAGACATCTCATAGAACCATTAAGGCAGCTATTATGGCCTTAATGGAATCCTAGATTTCAACCCTACGAATAATTCTTTTGAGAATTTCAAGTATGCCTAACTGCTCCAATTTATGCTGTCATGAGTGCACAAATATCATTGCCACAATTAATGCTAGATACAGAAAACACAGAAACGGTTACACAAAATTTTACAAAAGAGTTGCATAAAGCTATGGAAAAATTGGATCTAAAAATAATCATACGTTCCACATCAACTTCAAACTTATGAGGAAGTTTGGATTAGAATAGATCATGTTCGAAAACCTGCTAGAAATAACCTATTCAGATTCTTACATGGTGTTCAAATGAACAAAATATTTCTTAGTAGAAACTAACCAAAACATACACAAGTTTCAATAGACCATTTGAAACATTACATTGAAAACAACCAAAAATATACAAAAAAAAAAAAAAAAAAAAAAAAAAAAAAAAAAAAAAAAATGCAATTACTCATACAAATTAAAAACCTGAAATTTGCCACCTAAAGTACAAGCAAACTAAAAACGAGAATTTCAGGTTGAACAGTGACATGGTATGTTTAATATTAAACAGTATTTATACTAATGCAGAGAAAGTACCATGCTAAAATAACATTTAGAATAGTTACAAAGCATGTTCATGTTAAAAGGTTCTAACAATTTAATAAAGACATACTGTAAAACTGGAATTTAAAATATATATATATATATATATATATATATTATATATATATATTTTTCTTTTAAAAACAGGGTTTTACGAAAAAAAAAATTAAGAACCAAGGTCGAAACATTTCACTTAATAACTTATGTGATTGAAATCGAAATTTCAATTATTTGGTGTGTGTGTGTGTATTAGTGGCCTGGCAAGACCACAGGGAAGACAAACAAAATTCATCCCAAAGCAGCAAAACTGAAGCTGGCCTGCCATGATGCTATACAAATGAAGGCAAATTTGTGCATATTTTATCGATTTAAAAATAATTTTCTCTTTGGAACTAATTGTCATAAAATGTTAACCATAGAATAGTATCATCTTCAAAGTTTCAAGTAGTTTTCTCACATAGAACCAAAGATATGAGCATTTCAATATTCAATTTGACTGTTTTCCATCATTTTTTTGGACAATTTTATAAGTTCCAAATCTCAGCGACTATTGGTCAGAATTTAACAGATAGACTTGTTGAAAAGGTAATGACCTGAATTGTGTAGTGCGCCGTGCGACATTTGCCCTTACGATCACACATCCACAGCCTATTTTTGGTACTTAAAAAAAAAAAAAACTTTTAGAAATAAACAACCAATCATTAGATTTTTACAAACTAAAGTTTTTGAAAATACCCTTAGTTTAATTTATGTAATAGTAAGTTATTAAGTTATAATAGTAAGTGTAAACTTTGTGCTTTAGGTCACACAAAGGGGAAACGTCCATTTTTTTCACCTAATTTCTTGTAAAATTTATATACCCCATTTCAGTCATGAAATGTTTCAAGGAGTCATTTGTTTTCCTAGTTTTGCATATGAATGTTTTCCCCCAAAACCTCTGGGCTTGATGGAGGGGGGGGGGGTACTAAAACTTTTTAATATGATTTCAATTCAAATGATCTGAAATAACAGCAAGGGGAGACTTGATTCCAAACTACATGACATTTTTTTTTAAATATTTATATCAATGATAAATAGTTCTGTTATATCTCCCCTCTTTGGAAATAGGGTACGAGTATGAATATCTCCAGTATCAAATAATCCTTACACTATGTATGAAAACCAAATAGGGGAAATATAATGAAATATATTGATCACTGATATCATCTTATATATCTATAAAAGTGAAATTGTCTGTCTGTGCGTGCACATTTTCCCTACCAAATTACTGTCAATTTTCAGTCTACAGACTCGATTTGACAAAATCTTTTTAATTGGTTTTCAGCCATAAATTTGGCTGTCAAATGGGTCAAAGTTCAACGATTTGACCTTTAAAAACTACCACACTCCTCCGTTAATTTTGGGTTTAAACACTTGAAATTTTAAAAGTAGGTTACCTGAATATGAGTCAAACTTGCAAAACTGGGCTAAACTGCTAGTATAAAACTTTTTTTTAAAAATAATATAATGGAAGTTTGGGGAATCAAGTGTTTTCTTGCTGTTACTTCAGATCATTTGAAATCATATTAGCAAGTTTTAGTTTCCCCCCTCCATCAAGGCCAGAACTTTGGGAATATATATAAACACACACATATTAGTGACGGGACGATTAACTTGAGTTGTTATTTTTCCCCTGATTATCATAAAAACACTTTTATGACACACTGCTTAACTTCGATAATCTGACAAGAACCAACGTTGAGCCTGGTTAGTACCAGATGGGTGAACATTTGGGAATTCTAGGCACTGTATGTGTTCTCCGCTCATCTTGGCATGGTTTCCAGTCGTCCTGTACCTCAACTTGCCACTGGTATTTAACAATGTTGACCCAGGAGAGATGTGGTTGGAGACTGCGTAACTCTTGCCACACAAATTTCATGCGCAGGCACCCTTACAGTGCGTATCCATAGTCTGTTAAGACTGAATAAAGCCACATAAATCATAAAAATCACATATGTGGCTAACAATTTATAAATTTTTAGTCTTACTGGTTGTTTAAAAGAAACAAATATTTTTAATAGACCAATAGTGGAAAATTTTGCTTAAACAAAACCAAATAGAGATAAAAAGAATCATTTATTGGCCTTGAAAAATATTTGCCGGTTTCAAGTAATCATCCCCATGAAGTGCTTAATACTTTCTAGTATAAAATTTACTTATCACAAGCGTTTCATTTTTTCAAATAGTTAGCATGGTGAATTCTTTCACTAGAAAGAAACAAATGTCTGGAGCTCACTTGCTATAAGTATGTACTTTGACACTATTACATACACACAAGTGTTTATATATTTGTAGATTATTATGGAAACAATATTTTTTGTACAAAAATTCAGAGAACGCTGAACTTTTTAGAAAAGGAAAAAAATTAGAAAGACTGCTATAAATGTAATCATGTTAACTAGCTAAAAATCTTAAAAGTCTATTTGACAGATCTTGCTTATTTGGACTTCAGATCATGAAGCCAATGTAAGATCCTAAAATCTATATTTACTACATGCAGTCTAAAAGAATGCAAAATGTTAAAACTGAATATTATGACAATGCTAATAGAGGAAAAGCATTTTAAATAATTGATGAAGTCGAAACACTATACAGAGTTAACTATAACAAAGGGCTTAATATTAAGGTCTTTAATTCAGTCTTCCATGAACCCTCCTTGCTGGGATCCAGATGTGATGGAGTTGATGCAAGAGACATGGGCCAAATCACCAGAGACAAAAAAGGCACCCAAAATCCATCAATAGCAAGGTTCTGATAGAGGATGGCATTTTAAAAATATGTTAAGTCAGAAGTGCTTGGGATCTATTAAATCAAGTGGGTGGGTGGGTGGGGGGGCAGTTATACCCATAAATGCAACCGTTTGACCAATACTACTACACTTCTAATGAACCCATAGTTTACACCTTGGTTAACAATGCAGGGAAGTAAACTAGTGTTTTGCAAGGTGAAGACCAACACAAGAAATTTTTTACCTGCACTTTGTTGACCTACTACTTTGCTCTTCATGCCAACAACATGGAGTCATATTTCTCCATGGAATCTGTGATAAGACAGTCTGCATACGGAAGCTCCCAAATGACACCAACAGACCTCACTTGATAATGCCTCCATAACCATAATATAGAGACATGAACCAAGTACAGAACCCTAATAGACCAACTATTATGACAATTTGTGTACAGGCATAGAAAAGGCATGTATGCAAGTATTCTATGGATCAAAGTATTTTTCCTGCAGTTAGGATGCAAATGGCATCCTAATAGCATCTTATTGATGCTCACCACCTCATGCATGTGAACGAGCAGTTACATTACTTGGACAGCAAGCCTAAGGTTATGATAGTTGATGCAATAGAGGATGAAGATCAGCTCCTTGTCATTTAGGATCTTATCTTTCACAAAAACCTGTTTCAGCAAACTCTCAACCATTTTTCATCCGGTGAATAACTGAACCAACTTGGAGAAAAACATAACATCTATATTCCGTAGATTGCACTTAGCAACTGCTGCACAAAAGTGACCTGTGCTAATATGGAAAAAAGTTATTCATCTGCCACATTAAAGATAACACAAAAACAAAAAATTTCATTCGGTCCATTTATTTGGTAACCAGTTTCCAGAACTTTGAGAACAATAGATTTAGAAGTTGGTGTATGGCCGTCTGGTGGTGAATCTTGGATTGTGCAAACTTTTGTTTACACGATGAGGAAGAGGGAACTTGATTTTAGCATCCTGAGAAAGAAAGAAAGAAAAGTTTTACTTACAAAGCAAGACATTTTAATACTAAATGAGTTACACAACTTAGTTTCAGTATAAGCAATTACAGGGTTTTAAAGGAGCAACAACTTAAATTTAATATTTTCTTTTAAGTGAAATCATCTAAAGTTTTTATTTTCAATCTCACTGAATCCAAGATTTATGTACAATTTACATTACACAACTTTTAAATAAAAGTATTTCAATTTTAAATTAAAATCCCTGGAAAATTAACCAATATGCAGTGGACAAAACCATTTCATATATATAAGACAAAATTACAAAATAAAATTAATCATTAATCTATATAAATATAAAACTAAGATCAGCGCATGTTTGGTTTAAAAAAATTATAAGTACGTAGTCAGTAATTTATGAAGCATTCTTTTTCTCATTTTATTTTTATTGAAAAATATTCCAACATAGAAAACAAATGCATAAATAAAAGGATAAATAAAATTGGTTTACATTACAAATAAAAGAAACTTCCTCTGATTAAGGGTTTCATTTTTTTTTTCTTTCCCCCGCCTTCATTAAGTCAGCTATTTACAAAATATTGTCTTAGTAATATATTCTACCCAATGTGTCATAGATGTTCTAGTTTATTATAATCTATTGAAAGAAAGTTATGCAAATTAAAAAGATACTAATAGCTGCTTTTGGGTCTTTGCTCTCATAGTATTTCAAAAGATTATGTTGTATTATTGATTTAAATAACAGTGAGCAGTTTTGATAGTGCAGGGCACTATGGACAAATTTATCTTTAATTGACCCTTGACAACTAAATATTTTCGTTTACTAGTCAAATAGAAAAGTTACTAGACAAACCCACATGATTTTTAGAATATGACAGCTTTGTTCTGTGACGAGCATGTATATCAAAGATTTTTCTGCATTTTTTTTTAAAGTGTCATAAATATACAACAAATTTTATGCTGATACTTGAAGGTGTATAAAACATTCTAATTTGTTCAGATATTTTTTTAACAGCGTTCGTTAAGGAAAAAAAAAAAGTTCTATTAAACTTTTGTTTAAATAATTTTGATCGTTTGCTTTAAATAATAATAAAAAAAGGTTGAAAAGATTGTCAGTGAAAGAAATACAATCGCCAAAAGATAAGTGTTTCATTATTTCTAGTCGCCACTTTGAAAAATCACTCGCAAATGCGACTGTTTCACTCGCAATGTAGAGCCCTGTAGTGGAACGATACCCCCCTCCCCCCAAAAAACCTTGTATTTATTTATAAAATGAATGTCAAAATCTTGATTCGGTCTCATAAATATAAATAAACTTATGAGAGGCGACAGACTTATTTGCTGTTGCACAAAATTTCTGACACAGGCAACTAGAAAAGTTCCTGCGTAAACGGTGATTGTGCAATAAATATAAAAAAAATAAAATAGAAACGTACATGGAACTGCTTAATGTAAGCACGTCTACATTTCTTCGGTACTACAGTCTCCACTCTGATGATCTGGATAGATGAAGGTCTGGCACGATGTCTAGCTCCCATATCGCGATCTATAAAATGAAAGAGGTTAACACCATTTAAACACATCTAATGAAAATTAGAAGCGAAACGAATGAACAATGAAACTGAAGTAGTAAAGGCATTGCACTATATTTCAAACACTCTTCTGGTGGAAGGATACACTGCAGAAGTGAAATTACATAACATACCCCTGCCAACACTAGAATGAATTCAAAATAGTTATAATCTTGATTCAATTTCAGAAGCAAACCTATTTTTTTTAATACAAACATGAAAAACATTAAATGGACGTTATTTTGAAAAATTTCAATACAGCAAAACAGATTTTTATGAGACAATACAGTAAGAGCACTAGAATTCTACATTTGCAGTTAAAAAAAAAAATGTTAATTGTTAAAAAGGTTGAATGTTCAGATTAGTATAAATCCATACATTTTCTTTTATCCATATATACTTTGAGATTAACTAATCCAGTGAATAGATGTAAGTTAACTTGTTGATGAATTCAGATAAACTTCGAAGAACTTTCAGAATAGAGATGATGCACATAAATCTGTATTGTGTGTGTGATGATTGCAACGTCTTGTCAGACGAGTGCCACTCCCTCAGACACTTATAGTCCATGAGCCCAAAAATGACTCCCATCACCACAGGACCATTTTTATAGACAAATGCCTGAAGGAGTATCTATACACAGATGTTACAGAGTCTTAGCTTTGTACGACAGCGAAGTGTGTCTCTCTCGGTTCCAAATCTTGAGATCCAGCAACAAGTTAAACTGTACACCAGCTTAATGGGTTTTTTTTTTTTTTTTTTTAAATCAGAGATTTGCTTCTCCTAGAAAGGTTGCCTTCACCACGGCTTACGGGAGCCCTCTCCACCCCATACATACACACACAGACAAAATGGCCGCACGTTTTCGTATGTCCAGCAAAGGCCTTTTTTTTTTTTTTTTTTTTTTTTACTATTCTTTAGAACTTTTTATACACTCCCCAGATTATAATATTTACGATTTGCGAACGCATGTCATATCTACATTCACTTACACCAGCTTTTATAAAATTCACACTATTCCTTCCTCTCGCGTGTTTGTTTGGCTTTTTCGTATAAAAGCAAAACTGAATAGAAAGTGAAGGCAGCTTCCTTGGCTTTCGTGTCGGAACGTCCAGATCAATCTGGGGGGAAACCCCTCATATCAGACAATTGCTATTCATTTGGACACTCCTTTTTTGTAGGGAGCTGGTTTTTCCCCAACATCGTGGAGAAATGAAACGGTCATTTCTGCAAATCAATTTTTTTCATTGATCATCGCTAAATTTAAGCGCTTTTCATTTCCTATCACCCCGTAAGCATCACGGTAAGATCTCACATTTTCTTTCACGCTTTTGGGTTCAAAACTGGTTTTTTCTTTTACATGTACAAACACCCGGGCAACCCCCACTAGTATACTCTAAAAGGCGATGTTATAATCTTGATTCGGTCTCATAAATATTAACTAACTTATGAGAGGCGACAGACTTTATTTTCTGTAGCACAAAACTTCTGACGCAGCAACTTAAAGGAAAGTTGCTGCATAAACGGTGATCGTGAAAAATATACTCTAAAATTAAAATGTATACAAATTTAAGCAAATGGGTTTAGGAAAAATGACTAAAAAAAGTTGCAGATTAAGTATAAAAGAACCTATTAGAAAAAACCAATTGAAACAATTAAAAAATTTAATTTACTGTTGATTTTAGAAACAAATTATACCAAGTTAAAAATTAACCTAGTGTCAGAAATATTAATTCAATTGAAATATTTAACTTGATTTGAGTATTTCTTTTATCAAACTACAGAGGAAAAAAAAAAAAAAAAAATTAAATTAATTTTTTTCTGAAATGTTAGTAAAAAAAAAACCCCACAACACATATATACACTTTGGACCCTGATCCAACTAAACAATAATTAGCCAAAAAGGCACTAGGTGATTAGCAAAATTATTTGAAAACATTATTAGAAGGCTGTGTTGTCTTTTTAGTTATGTTGCTAAGGTTAATATATTAACTGTGCAAGATCGGAAAATAGTTAAAATGCTAGAATGGCCTTTAAATGGGAACCAGTGTTAAATTCACAAACAAAATTAATCCTCACTGAAAGAGCCTAATAAGTTAAGACTTTACATCCCTGTATTATATATTCTTTGAGATGAACAAAAAAAGCTAACGAAATGTCTGAATCTTGATTCGGTCTCATAAATATAAATAAACTTATGAGAGGCGACAGACTCATTTGCTGTGGCACAAAATTTCTGACACAAACAACCAAAAGTTGCTGTGTAAACGGTGTTTGTGCAGAGAGAGAGAGAGAGAGAGAGAGAGAGAGAGAGAGAGAGAGATAGATAGATAGAAAAAATCCTGTTTGTATTCAAATATATTAACTTTATTAATGAATTGATGGGGGGGGGGGGGGTCGATAAAACTGCAATAAAGATATGCCACATTTATCTTATACTAGCAGGAACCGGTGTTGTCGAGTTGAAGTATAACAAAGCCAGACCAGATTTGGTAAAATATTAGTTCAAAATATAGTGGAGTTACAAAAAGGTCTCACCCATGTTAAGAATGGGTTTTGCTATCATATTTTAGCACAGTCTGTATTGTGCACAACTATCCATTTATTAGCTGATAAGCACATGAATCTAGCACATATAAAAATATGTACCATATCTGAAATACATTTTTATTTTTTAACTTGAAAATGTGATGTCACTTCCTGACAGAGGTGAGCACTGCCATCCATGGTGGTCATTGCCCAGCATTACCATCACATGAGAATGTTTGGTTTCAGTTGGAAGAGTGCACACCAGAGAGAGACAATGTCAGGAGAACAGCATAAAATGATTTTATGAAAATTTCAGAATTTGTCATTGATATGAAAATTCAAAATTTGATAAAGAAATTTCTCAAAAGTCACATTCCAATAATGCCTGTTCAAAACAATGGATTATTTCATTTTTATTATTTGTTGTGTAACTTGCACACATTAATAAACTACAGTAAAACCTTGGGGATATGGCATTAATCCATTCTGGGGTTGGTGAAATCGCCGTATGGCGGGGCCTTTGCAAAATTTTATACAGTACATAATAAAAATTAACAAAATACAGTCTAATATATAATACACATGTATATAATAAAATAACATTGTATGGCAAATATCATAAGCAGGGGCCCCGTGAAAAACATTGTATTTCACATGATAAGTTCTACTGTATTTTGTATTAGAAATTTTATTTTAATTCAACAAATGTGTAAAAAAAAAAAACAGAAAAGACTTCAGGTTTTTGATTCTCCTGGTCATCTACGGAAACAAACTCATCAAACTGAAACTAAAAACAGTTCTCCCATGACAACAATACACAAATTCCCATTGCTCTTTTAAGATGGTTAGTATTATTTCATAGCATTGGCAAGTTAAATTTACCATTATGATATATTGTTTGCGGCCGTTGATATTCGCAGCCGGCTGCGGCTATTCTAAAATGCTATTCGCAGCCGGTCGCATCAGCTGACCGGAAGTGACGTCAGACAAATCTTAAGTAAATTCTTGGCTAGAATTGTAAAAATAATTTGTTTTCTTTTGTAATAGAATTTAACAATTTCTTTCATTTTGAGCTGCTTTTTTCTCCCGTTTATTTTTGTTTTCTACAATTAATAAACCAGTTTACAAGTAAAAAATAAGTTGTTTTAATTTTTAATTACCAACACAGTGGCGAATTTAATTTTTCTCTCTCCCATTTTTTATTTTGAGCGGAGAATTTAACATGTCTTTTCATTTTAATTATTTGTTTTAGTTTTTCATTACTAACACAGCGGAGAATTTGGGGTACTCATGCAGAGAACGGCATGGGCGTGGCTTATCACTTGCTCAGTTGCAAAATATTTTTGTTTTTAGTAAATAATTTGCGTTTTTTGGCAAAGTTTATTTTTAATAAAATTAGCGTATTTACTGATATTTTTGAACCGCGATATTACAATTCTTTCATAACACCGATCACTTTAGTCCTGCCTTCTTACACAGGTTTTCGGGTCGCTGACAACGAATCTGATAATCAACCCCACAGCAAATTTACCGTTTAGATGGTATTAACCCCTCTACCTGTCGCCATTTTACAGGCTTCGTTGCCCGCCCGCTAGGTGTATCAGAATTTTAGGCGGAATTTTTGACACCCCCAACAAAAAACTGCGAATAAAATATATAAAACTCGTAATTTCTGTTTTTAAAGTGGGTTGTTTATTTTCCTTATGAAATATACTTCCAAAATAAACTATTACAGTCGTTTAAAACATAATAGAAGTATTATTTTTTATTTTTTAAAAACAATGTTTACAAAATGTCTAAGCGAGTTTCTCTCGACAACTTCCGGTTTCGCCGCCGGCCTGCTGCGAATAGCATTTTAGAATAGCCGCAGCCGGCTGCGAATAGTCACTTCGTTGTTTGCATTAAAAACAAAATAGTTATAGGTTTCTAACATTTTAGCACAATCCTTATTGTGCATGAATACTTATTAACTGATGGGTGCATAAATGTAGCATCCGTCTGAAATAATTTTGATGCTTAGTTTCTGAAACCTACAAATGTTAAAATGGAAGTGCTCAACTACTGCCACTTTCATAATGCAATAACATTGAATGTTGTAGTGTTTGTTTTTATAATTTTAATAAGTTTACATAAAATTCCGGGCCACTACCAGACGCCTACAATGAGGCTATTCTTTTCTTTTTTGTTTTTATACATAGCGTAGTTGTAAAAGTGAATATTAAATATATGGAAGAAAGTAAAGATGTGAAAAAAAAAAAAAAAAAAAGTGGCAAATATATAAGTTTCCAGTCGTGTTGAGAAAATGAATATCATCCTACCACCTGTAAATAAAAATCATTTGAAAAAGTAACTCTTCTAGAAATTATGGAATTTATGGTAATGAATAAAATCAACTGATATCTGCAAAACCCACATTAGTTATTGGTTAGTAGTGTAACCATGTTGAATCATAATTAAGATTTTTTCTTTTAGAGAAAAACTAGTGTCAATAAAATACTTGTACAAGCAAAAATACTTTGATTTTGTATTATATATAGAAGAAATATATTAAACGACAACGAATTGTGAAATAATGTCAAAATCTTGATTCGGTCTCATAAATATAAATAAACTTATGAGAGGCGACAGACTTATTTGCTGTAGCACAAAATTTCTGACACAGACAACTAGAAAAGTTGCTGCGTAAACGGTGATTGTGCACAATCTGAAGAGCAACAAAAGAATCTGAAGAGATTTGCAAACATGGCTTTCACTTTTAAATTGAAAAAACTTGTGCGAGAACATAAATAGGAATTCATTCGCCAAATTATGGAGAAAAGTGAATTTTCATGAAATAAAAAATATAAGTAATATTAGGCTAAATTTCATTGACGAAGATTTTAACCAATCTTTAAAATTAAAAACTTTGGTACATTTTAAAGAATGATCCTGAAAGAAAAATAAACCTTAAAAACCTTTGTCACTGGAATTTAGCCAAACATCAACCTTTTATCTTGGAAAGGTTGCATTGAATGGAGAAAAAAATATTTACAAACACATTTTCCTATATTTACACAAATGAACTAGTACAAATATCCAAATTTCAATAAAACTTACAGCACTGAGTGACACCACCAGCAGCAGACAAATCACGATATTCCTTGTACATATTGTGGATTCCACTACGAGATTGGTAGCGCAGCCAAATACCATAATTCTTAATTGTGCCGGGTTTCCTCTCAAAGATCTGAAATTAAAGATTAATTTTCATCAGCTGAAGGAAATCATAGAAACACTTGAAGGTAGTTTGCTACAAACTTTTAGAGAAATGTGTAAATTGGCTCAGTTCCGTAACTCCCAAGATTAATCGGACAGTAATTGTATGTAAATATAAAATGGTGATTGAGAATTCAACCAGCATTTTGGCTCCCATATACATCTATAAAAGTTAAATTGCCTGTATCTATGTTTTCCTACCAAGCTCCTATGTCAATTTTCAGTCTACAGACTCAAGATTTGAATTGAGGGGCATTGAGATTTGGGAAAATCTTTTTAATCGGTTTTCAGCCAGAAATTTGGCTGTCAAGGGGTAAAAGTTCAACGATTTTACCTTTAAAAACTCAAACTTCTCAGCTAATTTTGGGTCTAAACACTTGAAATTTTAGACGTAGTTTACTTAGACAAGGATCAAACTTTTTAATTTGATTCAAGCCCAAAACAAATGTTATGGGGTTAAAATTAAGGCCAAAGTTAACAAAATTTGCAATCTCTAAGCAAACTATTCAGCCAATTTTGAGTCTAAATATTTGAAATTTTACATAAAGGTATTCAGACATGCAGCAAGCCTTTTAATCAGTTTGTGGGCGAAAATTTGGCTTCCAAGAAGTCAGAGTTGAAAGAGTTGACTTTTGCAGACTATCAAACTACTTTTCCAATTTGAAATTTTAGATGTAGGTTACCTAGACATGAGAAACTTTAATTTTATATATATATATATATATATATATATATATATATATATATATATATATATATATATATATATATATGCACATAAAGTTATGAACAGTACATAGGGCTAGAGAAAAGCCGGGCTGAACTACTAGTTCAACATAAATCTGACAGCAAAAATAGATTAAGGATCTAACGGTGTATATTTGGTTTTTAAAGTCTATTTAAGCTGACAAACTTTGCTCACAACTAGTCAATTTGTTATATCAAGTTATTAGCAATAAGATTAGACTAAGCTACAACTGATTTTAAAAATTGTCCTGTCTAAAAATCACTAACAACATTTTTTAAATAATCACTTAAAAAATAAAAATCAGCAATGGAGATAACTAAACTAATTTTAAATTTAACACAAGCTATTTAAAAAAAAAAATGCACAAACAAAAAGGAGTTCATTTCATAACAAGTACAGATGCTAACTCGAGTTTTTCACAATACATTTACTCAATAATAAAATATTTTGAAGAAATTAAAAACTTATAACTATGCTAAGTGGATGACAAAGAAAATTTCTTTGGTTACTTAGGTCATAAATAGAAATCTTTCTATGTTAAACATTGGTACTTTAAACATGGGTATTCCGTAGATTTCGAACGAAGCCTCACTGTCAACAGACACCCTTCTGGAATTTCATAGATGTTGCATTAGGTACTTTAAACAGATGCTTGGTTCATCCCACTGCACCAGTTATGCTTACCAAATGTGTCCTACTTGGCACTTGTATTCGGAGCTGTCACAAAAATGACGTTAGCGTTTGAGAATAGGCTGGGGCCCTCTTTACTGAATGGAATTTTGTCGACCAAACACTAGCTACTCAAAGGAAAACTTTGAAGAGAACCAAATCCTCGACAACTTGATTGGTCTTTCATCCATTTACTCAGTCCTAATGATAGATTTGTACATCAGAGGTGCTTTGGACCAGCAGTGATCTGAAAGAACATTTTACATAGGTGATTCATTTGGTGATCTGATTGCTGGCAGAGTGTGACCAAACCATAGGAGACATCTCGAAAGGAGGGTCTGTTTGAGGGATGGTATCCAGCAGCGCAAATGGGTGGTGACGTTTGGGACAAATTGGTGCCAGCAAACACTAAGGATGTGGTGTACACATTGGTGATCAGTCTGCATGGGTTACAAACTCGTACTGGCCAGGTTTTGCGTCCGTATAGGAAAATGGTGATTACAAGAGCTTGAGATTTTTGTACAGAGTCTGATTTCATTTCTGGACCAGAGTTAATGTAAAGGTTTTAATGTTATGCAGCAATTTTGTAAATTCCCATAATTTAAAATCAACCAATATCAAATTATTTGTTTGAAGAATAAAAAGGTGAACCTGTGGTCTCTCATACTTACTCTGTGACAACAGACAATCTCTCCCCTTGTTTTCTTCAATTTCCTCAGCTGACTGGCAAAGTACCAGAAACGAGACTTTGCACTGCAGGTCTCGGAGGCAAAGATCCTCATCTGAAAGAGTGGGGGCTTTGGACATTTTTCTGTGGGCAACTCACGGCCAATCACTTTGTATTCTTTCAACTGAAAAAATAAAGAATTACAAAAACATTTAAGACATAGATTATATATAAAAAAACGATTTTGAAACAAGGTTAATGGCTTAAGTTTTACACAACAGAGGTACAAAAGACACTTTCTTTTAAACTATTCAAATTACGGAAATTATGTAGTAGAAATTAGAACAAATATAACCGTTGCCAAATGCAGTAAAATGTTTTTTTTTTTAATCAATCCGCATAGTTTTAAAATGGATGGCTATTTAAAATATTCTTTCATACTTTCACTTGGCTGCAAGATTTGAAGGTGGTAAATTAAAAAAAACAAAACAAAAAAAAAACAAACAAAAAAAAAAAAAACAAAAAAAAACGTCAATGTCAAGTTTCTTTCCAACTCGCCAAAAACCTTTAAATGACGGTTGTGCTGAAAACAAATATCACATTTACATTTGGGGCAGATAAGCAGTTTTCCATTATATGAAATTACTTTGTTCAAAAAGTGGGGGATCACTTCCCTATATAAATTTAACATAAAATAAGCACCCTCTTTGTACATATAATTTTTTCATATGAAGTTTTTTTAAACTGATATTTGTTTTCGGCATTTTTTCATCTCAATTTAGGGTGCTAATTAGCTGTCAGTAAGTTTACATGAGCGGTTTACAAAAACACTTTTATAAAATAAAATATGCATCACGTGCGCTTGAAAGCCAAATCACAACGTAATATTAGGAAAATAAACATTTTACTTGTTTGAAATTTATCAAATATATTTCAGAGGTATACTTCATCTTCAGTGTGTGTTTGTTTACCCCCCCCCCCACTTTTCTTCACCGTTGCCATGTTGTAAAGTTATAGAGAAAAGGCTGTTTGTAAAGAGCCGCGCGTTGTATCTGGCGGTTGTATTCGAAAATGTTTGAACTGTGCATAGGCAACGCGAGAATAATGTCAAGGATAGGAGTTCATATAGAAACATTGTCTTAATTTAAATAAAATACGCATCAAGTGTGCTTGAAAGCCAAATCACACTGTAATATTAGGAAAATAAATATCTTACTTGTTTGAAATTTATCACAAATATATTTCAGAGGTATACTCCATCGTCAGTGTTTTTTTCTCCTGAAATATATTTGTGAAATTTCTAACAAGTAAAATATTTGTTAATTATCCTAATACTATATTGTAATTTAGCTTTCAAGCGCACTTGATGCGTATTTTATTTAATACAATGTTTCTATATGAACACTCAAATCCTTGACACATTTGTTTCTGGGAGAGAAGGAGTGGCTGGTTACTTTTAATGCATCTAAAACCAAGCTTCTCTCTTTACATCATCAACACTGATCCATATCTGGCATCAATTGAAATGAATGGCTCTCGTCTTCAGGAGGCCTCAAGTTTTGACAAGCTTCTGGGCTTGACCGTTACTCCTGATTTTAAATGGAACACGTATATCAAATATGTTGCCAAGGCCACTGGAAAAAGGGTGGGATCTTTCTATCGATCCAGTAGATATCTCACTGCTGATGCAATTCTTTATCTATATAAGAGCCAGGTACGTCCAAAGATGGAATACTGTTGCCACATCCGGGCAGGAGCTGCTAGAAAGGACTTGTCCTGCCCTGATAGAGTTCAAAATAGACTTTGTAGCCTCGTAGATGTCCTTTTCTCTTCCCTGCAACCTCTCTCTCACGGAAGAGATGTTGCAAGTTTGTCTCTGATGTATCGTTATTTTCGTGGAAAATGTTCGACGGAGCTTCAGTCTGCCCCCCCCCCACCAAACTTTCACAAGAAACACTTGTCTAGCTGAAAACACTATCAATAATTCCCTCCACTCTTTATCTGTGCCTAAACCTAAATTCCATGAACAAAGCTTCTCTCTTAGAACTGTACACCTGTGGAATTGTCTTCCATTTTCCTGCTGACTACAATATGGTTGTCTTCAAGTTTAACGTAAACAAGTTCTTGAGCTGTTCCATATAAGTTAACAAATTTACCCAATTGATTACTATATTGTCCAATTACTGTACACTTTTTTTAACCCTTATCCTCGATAATGTGGTGATGCCCGTGTATAAAAAAAAAGAAAGAAAAAAAAGCGATCAGTTTTCTATACTAGTCAACCATATAGGAGCCTATTCGTGACCAGACACACACACACACGTTCAGCTTTATATATATTTAACTACTTCATTTACTCACATAAAATTAATATTTTAAAGTATATAAATTTATGCGTAAACTTCAAAAGTGCTCAATATGTAGGTAGAGCTATGGCGATTAAGCTACATTGAATATTCCGCGAAACGTGGAATATTCAGTGTAGCTTAATTGCTATATTTTATAACTTACTATATATACACACACACAAAGTTAAAATTCGTTGATTTTCTTTAAATCTTTCTTAAAGAAAACCGCTAAAAAAAAAAAAAAAAAAGAAAAAAAAAAACGCATATTTTGCCATTAAACCTGATATTTTTAAAAATTTGGCAAATTCAAGTTTGCATCACGCATTTTAATGGCGATTTTCTGACACTGCTAGTGCTTCTGGAGTTGAATATTTCATAAATTCTGTTTACATTGGGGGCAGTGAAGGAAGGGGAGCTGCCACGGCCACCACAACCTCCCTCAATGTAAACAGAAATTTTTGTGAAAAACTAAACAGTTCTTCTGCTCGGTTTATCTCTATTAATTAAACTGAAGTACCTGTTCAAACCCACACAAGTTCTATAATTGAATCCGCCCCAAACAACTGTTAGTAATAACCAGCGCCGGTTTTTTAGGGGTGCTGAAAAAGAATATCAGTTAAATTTGTTTTCATAAAAAGAAATAAAGGTGGACTAAAAAAATGGGTGCTTATTTTATGTTAAATTTATATAGGAAAGTGATCCCCTACTTTTTGAAAAAGTAATTTCATATAATGGAAACTACTTATCTGCCCCAAATGCAAATGTGATATTCGTTTTCAGCACCACCGTCATTTAAAGGTTTTTGGCGAGTTGGAAAGAAACTTTAAAATTCGAGAAGAGGGGGAAAAAAAAAAAAAAAAAAAAAAAAAGTTTTATTTTGGTACTTGTAAACTTTATTGGCGAAACTGGAGACGGCATTTTATTTCACGCACCTGCCGTTAAAATGAAATGGAGAAATCAGTATTTTAAACTATGGCCGAAGTTTTTTTTTTTTTTTTTTTTTACACAGTGGTCACCACTTATCAAGGCCCGGAAGCCACTCAGGGATATCACAAGTACATTACGTTAGTGTGGAGATTTGATGAAGTGTTTACTTAAGGGGGCAGTTCATTAGGAATTTGTTAATGTTGGCCTTGAACACATCCAAGTTGTAGTCAGGTGGGAAGCAGGCAGATGGAACAGAGTTCCACAGGCGTGCAGTTCTAAGGAAGAAGCTTTGTTCATGGAATCCACGTTTTGATTTAGGCATAGATAAAGAGTTGGGGAAATTTTTCACAGTGGATTCGGCTAGACGGGTGTTTTTCGTGAAAGATTGGCGAGGGGGGACCAGAGATTGGAGTTCAGACGAGCACCTACCATGGAAATAACGATAAAACAAGGAAAAGCTCTCAACGTCTCTTCTGTGTGAGAGAGGTTGCAAGGTAGAGAAAAGGGCATCCCCCACTAAGCCACCAAGTCTATTTTATACTTGTCAAGGCAGGATAGGCTGTTTTTAGCAGCAGTATTCCATCCTTGGACGTACTTGGCTTTTATATAGATAGAGAATTGCATCAGTAGTGAGATATCTTCTGGAGCGGTAGAAGGATCCCACCATCTTTCCAGCGACCTTGGCAACAGATTTGATGTACATGTTCCATTTCAGATAAGAAGTAAAGGTCAAACCCAGAAGCTTGTCAAAACATGGAGCCTCTCCCAGACGAGAGCCATCCATCACAATTGATGCCAGATGGGGATCAGAGCGTTGATGATGTAAGGATAGGAGTTTGGTTTTAGATGCATTAAAGGTAACCAGCCACTTCTTCCTCCACTGAAAACCACGCGCTTGAGATCAGAGGAGAGAGAATCAGAGAGAACTTTGTCATTTACAGCCTTTGATGTGTTGCCGTAGATGGTCGTGTCATCAGCATAGATGTCAACGAATGATTTAAGCATGTGTTTAGGGATATCATTGATGTAGATCAGAAAGAGAGTTGGGCACAGGATTGAACCCTGAGGGACTCCAGCATTAATACTGCAGGCCTCTGATTTTTGTCCATCGACCACTACTCTTATGAGCCTATCGGAGAGAAATGATTTAATGATTGAGAAAACATTTCCAGTTATACCGTAAGTCAGAAAGAAATAAAATTGAACCAGATAAACTTCCGGAAAGAACTATGAAAACAAGTAAAAGTGAAATAACATATCCGTAATTGTTTAATTGGAAATGTTTCGATTTAATTAATGAAAACGGGAAAGTTTTTCATGAAACATTTTTGGTATTTTTTTTTTTATTTTTTTTTTTATAGATTAGGTCCATCTTCACAATTTTCTTTTAAACTTTTAGTGGTTTTCAACTATGCAGAATAGGAAAATTGCATTGAAAATTTGCAGAAATAAGTAGTTATCGAAATATAAAAAGTTCTATTATGCATTGCATTCTTCGGCGGCCATCTTTTTTACGCGGATGCAGTGTCAGTTACAGATGAGTAGATTTGTTTATGGCGCGCAAAAAAGATGGCCGCTAAAGAATACAACGCGATTTTCGTATTCAGCATAGTCGAAAACCATGTAAAAGTCGTCATTTAAAAGAAAATTGTGGAGGTGGACCTAATCTGAAAATTTACCCTAAAAAAAATCTAACAGAAAATGAAATGACATTCTTAATTAGGGTTTGTATTACTGTACACAGATTCGAAAAAGTTGTCAAAAAACAAATAAATGTTATCAAAGGCAAGATAAGTTACTTTTCTACCAAACTGGATATATTTTTCGTGTTTTTATTCAATGTAACATATTTATTCAGCTCGAAAAACATACAGTGTTTACCGATGTATTGGAAAATTCAAGATTGATGTATTGGAAAATTCAAGATGGCGTCTTATTCTCTCTTTAACACGGTAAGTGTGGGAAAAGATGTTATAAATAAAAAACCGGATAAAATACTGTTAAAAACTCGCTCAATATATGTTACCGTGACATAGGCTGACATATTCGGCGGGTTTTTAATAGTATTTTGTATAGTTTTTTTTTTTTTATTTATAACACCTTTTTCTATACTTACGGTGTTAAAGAGGGTAAGACGCCATCTTGAATTTTCCAATACATCGGTAAACACTGTTTTTCGAGCTGCATAAATATGTTACATTGAATAAAAACACAAAAAATATATCCAGTTTGGTAGAAAAGTAACTTATCTTGCCTTTGATAACATTTATTTGTTATATATTTGTTTTTGACAACTTTTTAGAATCTACGTGTACAGTAATACAAACCCACTTTTTCGACATTTTCATTTTTTTAAATGTCTTCAAAAAAAGTAAAAAAAAAAAAAAAAAAAAAAAAGTAAAATCGCGTAAATTTAGTTTCATTTTTAACAAGAACAAATTTTAGGATGAAGCAAAAAAGAAATTACCTGCCGTCGCCATCTTACAAACAAAACACGACAGATAAGTATACAATAATTCAAACTTACGAGATTAGCCTTGTAATGCAAACGATTCCACAATCGCTAAAAATCGGAAATTCCGATTTTCTTAGCGGAAAAATATACTTTAACAATTTACGTGATTTTTGGAATATAACATCTCTTTGACGATTTCTAAAACGCACACAACTCAGAAATGTTCGAAATGATACTATGAACAATATAAAATAAAATTCCGATTGTAGCCATCCGATGCCACGGTAAGATTTTGGGTAGATTTTTAACAGCACATTTTGCATAATTTTTTTTATTTTTACTCATTTTCCTAAACTTTACGTCAACAGTTAGTTCGCCGCCATTTGCCCCCCCCCCCACACACAATCGATAAATACTGTATGATTTTGGAACAGATTAAACGTTTTAAAGTGAGCAAAACCAATAAAAACTTTTCTAGATAGGTAGAAGAGTAACTTTGATAAGATTTTATTTATATATGTCTGTATTGTAATACAAACCCGAAGTCCTAAATAAATGGTGTACAGACACGTGTTTACTCAACGGTAATTCGAAGCCTTTCAAAATTGCTGAAAATTTTGAACTGATTGAAATTTAAAAAAGCAAAATGTCAAGTATTGTTTATGTGTGCCGATAAAAAAAAGGCAAATCAATTATTTCTAAAGTGCTTGTATCTTTAGAAAGAATGCGAAATACTTTCAGTTTTTTTTTTTTCCCCAACATAATTTAGCACATGGATGGCAGAAGGGAACCACGATATTGTAATTACACTATCATAAAATTACATACTTTAAACATTATTTATAATACGAAAATAACTATCAAACATATATAAAGAGAGAAAACAGGCGAAAAGTGGATTAAAATCTCGAAGTTTATAATTTTCTCTTTTAAAAGCGCCCCATGTGGATGTGGTCGCCATTTTAGATTATTTTCATTCGGTATGCGAGACAAATACTCGTCAAATATTACAATATCAAACAAATATAAAATACAAAGACAGGATAGAATTTACAGCTGAAGTGATCACTTATCGCAAGAAGATAATACAAAATGTTAAAATAAAGATAACTTGAAATTAATGAAAAGTTTGTAAGTTGAGCTCACCTCACCACGGGCTCTCATCTTGATGGCTGGTATAGAAAGGCCGAAATCTCGTCGACAACACGTGATTATCTTGCGAGATGTTAACGAGAACGAAATGTTGAAACAATATTTTGGATAGTTTATTCTTTTATTTTTATAAGTTTCATATTTATTTTTTTGCAATTATCTAATTGTATCCTATTTCATCTATTTATATTTAATTATTTAAAAAAAAAAAAAAAAAAAAAAAAAAAAAAGTTTCTATCAAAATCACGCGAGATCTTGAGTTCGCGAAGTGTTAGATCCACCACGCTACTCAAAGGGTTTTCTTCATACGCTTATTCTTAAAAAAGAAAAAACTCTAGTCCTAAGAGTTTATTATAAAAGAAAACATTTAATAACAAACAAGGAAGATGCCAATGTTTTGGATTGAGTACAGTAGAATTGCGTTATCAGTTCCATGACGCAACAATACAAATAGTTAAATCATATCACCGCTGATGTAAACGTAAAAAAACAAAAAAACTAATTCATGTATATGTATATATACACACATATATATATATATATTTCGTACATCATCTCTGGTTTTGGCTCCACGTGTCTAACGAGGCAAAAGCAGATTTCTTTTCACGGCAATTTTTTTTTCGTCATTATTTTAGCCCTATTTTACTTGGTTAAGTGATAAAATAATACACTGCTTTATTTTTGTCCTTTATTATTATTTCATCCACGGTGGTGGTTATTTAGTTTTATTTGTTTTCTATTTCTCCCCAAAATATAACCAGCATCAGTTGTTTTGTTATTAAAGTTTCAAATTTAGTAGTTCACGTGTCAAAAAAAAAAAAAAAAAAAATTTTCTAACAGTTTCTTTTCAAAACAAATTAAAATTCTATCAATCAGTTTTTATGGCCAGTGCCCCTTTCAAACAAAACCTGTTTAGAAAAATAGGGAACAATAATAAAAGATATTTATTATAAAGTTGAAAAATAAAATTGATCGAAAATTTATCCACCAGTCTGCATCAAATTAAAAATAGTTTCCAATATTTCCAACTGTTCCCAGATGGGAACAGTATCCGTTCCCATCACAATGGACGACCAAATTTTAAGTTCGTTGGATGGCTGTCTGTCTGATGGCAAATCACAAGAAAAGGTACGTTTTATTTTTATCTTTTCTAATAAATAAAATTTATAAAACAACTTCACGCGTGTCTACATAACTTCCATGTTAAACATTTTCTATTTCCTAGTAATCGATTACATGTTGAAATCAAAACTGTAATTGCCAATTTAAATAAAATTTATTAAATGAAATCCACCAGAATGCATTTCAGTTTCAACAAGGCAACCATTTTTATACTTGTAAAAATAAACGAATTACTTAGTAATACTTTGACATTTGGGTGCTAATGCAGAGAGTGATCCACGCTATTTTTTAAATCGTATTTTCAGGTTTAATTAAGGTTTTATTTTTTTTTATTCAATTATAAGGTTAAAGTTACAGAATAGGTCCTCCCCTTCCCATGTTAAGAATAGCGTTTTATATAATAACGTTATTATTTCAGCACTGATCACTCTCTATTGAAAGTTTTAAAATCATATGAAATAGCGGTACTGGTGCAGTGGTGACTGGTGCAGTGGTGCACTTAATAATCTGTGCTGAAATATTTAAAAAGCCGTTCTTAACATGGGGAGAGGAGTTTGTACCGATACTTTACCCTTACAATTGAATAAAAACAAAACTTTAATTAAACTTGGAAATACGATTTAAAAAAAAAAGCACGGATCAATAAGTGCATTAGCACCATTTGAATTATTTCATTTTACACCACAGTGGACACATGAAACCTTAATAAGGAGAGTTAGTTGTGCTGATTGATCACGAAGTGGGGTATCAATTTATTAGAACGTTATAACTGAAAAGTAGTCCCTCACGTTAAAATAAACTTTAAAAAAATTAAAAAATCCTGCTTATATGAAATTTAAGTTTGTTATCAACGATAAATTTGCAGAAAAAATAAGAAAACGTAAAAAGTAATTTTATTGCAGGAGGGAAAGCTCGTCCAGGTCCGCCATTCAAATGTTTTTCTAAAAAATAAAAGGTGCTTATGCATTTTTAGTACCGCGCTACTTTTAAATAGTTTTTCTCGCATTAAATTCAAACGTTACAATTAAAAAGTGATCCCCCACATTAAAAGTCATTGAATAAACTTTAACAATTTTTTTCCTGGTAATATGAAAATTAAGTCTTATCGACGATAATCCGCTGAAAAAAAAAAAAGAACACGTGAAAAAGAATGAATTTTACAGCGGGGGGGGGGGGGGGGCTCGTTCAGATCCCCCATTTATTAAGTAACTTGGATAAGCTCTTTTTGTGTTATTTGAATGAGTTTATTTACTTTGAAGCAAAAGTAATGTCAGCTGTTAGAACGAAAAATGGCGGTCTCGGTTGAACCATTTGAACCTTCTATAACTACTATAAAGGTTTGTAACAAGTGATTATTCGGTGCTAAATGCACTTATTGATCCGCGCTATTTTTTTTAGATCGTATTTCCAAGTTTAATTAAAGTTTTATATATTTTTTATTCAATTGTAAGGTTAAAGTACAGAATAGGTACAAAACAGAACACCCTCTTCTCCCCATGTTAAGAATGGCTTTTTAAATGATGTTATTATTTCAGCACAGATCAATAAGTGCACTGACTGCATGAGTACCGATTATTCAATTAATTTAATGACTGAACAATAATATAATTTAAATTTCAAAATCTTATAAAAGTAGATAAAACAAAAAAGGCATATGTAAAAAGACTCCCGGGTAACGCTGGTTAGCTTTGCTAATTATTCATAACGCCCTAACAAGTTTGTCCACAAAAGAGGGTAAATTTGTAGACTAACAATCTTCCTTATCCCCTAAAAATACAAACAATAACCCCCCACCTTCATTATTGACTTTCTATCCTTTTTTTTTTAACTTGTATTTATTTGGCAATATCCTCATTATTTTAATTTTAATCTGTTAGGATTATAACCACATTCACTGGCTGTTTATTCAAATTGCCCTACGGTCATGTGTATAGTAACAAATAAATGTTATTAAAGGCAAGATAAGTTATTTTTCTATCCAAACAGGATATATTTTTTGTGTTTTTATTTAATGTAACATATTTATTCAGCTCGAAAAACATGCAGTGTTTACCGATGTATTGGACAATTCAAAATGGCGGCCGACTCTCTCTTAAACACGGTAAGTTCGAGAAAAGGTGTTATAAATAATAAACTAGACAAAATACTATTAAAAAACACCGAATATGTCAAGCTATGTCACGGTAATATATATTGAGCGAATTTCTAACAGTATTTTGTCTAGTTTATTATTTATAACACCTTTTCCCGAACACCGTGTTTAAGAGAGAGTCGGACGCCATCTTGAATTTTCCAATACATCGGTAAATACTATGTTTTTCGAGCTGAATAAACATGTTAAATTGAATAAAAACATGAAAATTATATCTAGTTAGGTAGAAAAGTAACTTATCTTGCCTTTGATAATATTTGTTATATATTTGTTTTTTTGACAACTTTTTCAAATCTGCGTACAGTAATACACACCCATTTATAAGGTAAGGCTCAGATTCCCAACGTCCGCCAAAAAAAGTTTACCATTTCAGTAATCCAAAAATTAAATACGCGCGTGCGAAAACAAACATGGCGACCAATGAAAACAATAGGGGATACATTGGCTAATGAAGGTGAAGGTCTTAATATCATAAAACTACTTGTCGGCGACAATGTAAACTGATATTCGTTCAAAACAAACCCGAATACCCCTAAAAATCAGCTTTTTAAAGTTGGTACTCTAGCGCACAGGCACAGACTGTGCGCCGCAAAAAAGTCACTTGTGCATTTTAACATTCCCAAACAAATTTAGAAAGCCATTCTAAACATGTGGAAGGAACGGAACTCTCCTAAAATGCGAACAAAAATCTTAAAATGCGTTAGTTCCAAAAATTATTAAAACAAATTGTTATATTATCCATGAAAAAGATTTTGATATTTTTTACTTAATTATGACGGTTTGTAATAATCAGGTAATTTCGACTGCATACTTTGGAAGCTACCATTGTGATTTATTAGAATTGACAAAAAAAAAACAAAAAAAAAAACATTTTTTATCTGAAAACTCCATTTATCGACAACGAAATTGCGTCCCAATTCTGTAGAAGCGCCTCCTTTTCTTGAGTTAAATATGATTTTAAAAAATATTACGTTAATGATAAAATTATGAACTAAAACTAAATTTTGTAAGGTCAATACCGTTTTAGTCTATAAAATGACTAGATGACCCGTGACCCATTCAGTTATTAAATTTGAGCTTTGACATTTGTTGATAATTGTTTTTTTTTTTTTTCTGTTTTAAGTGTTTACTTAAAAATGAATGACGTCATAAAGAATGAATGGTTGCTTTTAGCAATTTTTTTAAAAGCTAATTTTTTTTGACTTCATCCATTTTTCATAATATATTCCAAACCGGTTTTAGGCATCCTTGTAAGTGTTCATGCCCTACCCCACATATAAACTCAATCTTATGTCACATCCGGCCCTCATAGGAAGGTTGATGAATAGGGATAAGCAAGACGGTGCAGATCTTGACGCAAGTGCAAAGAAAATGGAAGCTTATCACAACCACAGTATACAGACCGTATATTGTGAAAGGAAACGTATAGAACAAAAGGTCTAACTCTATTCACCTTTAGAAGGTTACAAGCCAAGTTAGTTAAATAAATCGCTTCATGCCTTGTCTGAAGAACCTTCCATAAAAAAGTGCATAGCGACGAGCAGGAAAATTCTACTTATAGTATGTGTAGATTGGATGTAAATAGCTTCTAAGAATTTTAAAGCCAGTTTAAATACTTTCAAATGTCGAAGAGTCCCAAAAGTAATGCATTCTTTTTTTTTTTTTCAACTGCAGTAGAATCCTATGGCATTAAAAATTAGTGATAAGATACAGTACACTATATAATACACACGTATATAATTAAATAACACTGTAAGGTGGGGCAAATACCGTAACCAGGAACCAGAAAAACATTGTATTCCACATTATAACCTGAGAAAGAGCCACCATATCCCAGGGTTCTAAAATGGTTAACTTGCGGACGAAGAAATGGAAATGCATTCTGGTGGATTTGATTTCATGATTAGATTACCTTTCTAAAAATTTTGTTTTAGTACATAATTGAGAGACATGAGGCAAGAAACGTGTGTGCAAGAAATGATTGCAATTTTATTAATATAGGGATTTGGTTTCACAGGTAGATTTAACTTGATCTCTTTCTTTCCAAGAGATAATTATTTTTCTACCTTTATTGTCTTTCGTAATTTTTGGATATGTTGCTATTTGAGACCTGACAAGTAGGTGCCATTTGTTTTACTTGAAATTCAATATTTTTCATTTGTATAATATAAAAGTGCCTGGAAATATGCTCAAAGTAGCAACTAAGGTCTCGGCATTCAATCAAATAAAGCTAATGTTCTCTATAATATTAAAATGTACCAAGTTGTATGTGGTACTTTGCATATCCTGTGAAAAATTACTGGAGTAAAGAGTGCCATTTATATAATGAGTTTAGAAATAAAATGTTTGACGAACATTAAGAACATGTCTTCAGGCATATTGTCAAAGCCAGTCAATATCCGAAAAAGGAAAAAAATGAGTTCAACTGAATAATTTCACATCTCCATTGTTCAATAAGTTTGTGTTTCCACACAGGATTAAGAAAATAAAGTTTGTCAGGTTCCTATTTACTTTGCCTCCCCACAAGGGCAGAGTTAGACACCAGGGCTGTTTTTTAATGTGGAGAAAAGAAACAAAGTTTAATTGTCTGTCGTGAAGGATTTCTCTTCCACTGAGAACAAAAAAAATGAAGTGTAGCCAGAACAGATACTACAATTTGATCTTGGCCTAAACATGCAGTTTCATACAAGGTTAAAAAAGTTTTGTACATTAGTTCATATCTCCTTCCGTTGTGCTCTCCTTTCAAAGCAGGCGTCGTAGGCATGTTATGAACTGGTGGAGTGAGGATGATTTCTGCAGGGTTCACAGCAACGGTCTCAATAATAGAGGTGCAATGTGTTTCTGCGGGTAATCTATCAGCTCCCATTGTTTCAGATTGTGACTGACTCAGAATCCATGTTCGGCACCATCATATTTGACAAAGAAGATCAAGGAGAACGTGACTCTTCAAAGCTAGTCAACATCTGAAAAAGTAAACACAAGTTGAATAACTTCAGAAAGAACATTGTTTTCCATCAACACGTGTATGTTAGATGAAATTACTTTCCCATACATTTAGAAAAAAATTTTTTATAATAAAAAACGTTAAAGATGAATATCACTTGGTACCAAACAGGACACACACACTCCTCACAGGAGTCACATATTAACCAACTCGTATCCTTAGATTTTTTTTTTTATAATGTAACAAAGTTGATCACATTAATAATACAATATGGTCGCTTCAAGTCCAATGTAAACAAATTTTCACTAATGATTACTGTTTTGCATCTTGTCGACAAATCATAGTACTTGTGCAGAATACAGAGCATGCTATGTTTGTAACAAAACCATGCATGTATAAAGCAGCAACAACATCTCATGTATGCAAATGACCAAGGGTTGGAAAGAGGGGTTGAGAAGTCAGCACCCATGAAGTGGGACCTGCAACAAGTGCCTGAATAGCCCTGTCAGCATTCCCCAGTGAGGGTGCCTAAGCGATTAGCAATAAACTAACTCCTTTTCAAAAGGAGAAGATAAAGCTTGGGAAGGTGGACTTCCTATAACTGCACAGAACTTAACACCCACTGCAAAATCAACAGGGACCAGGTCATTACGGGAATAATCTAATCTCTGCTGATTTTTGGGGCTGGGATAAAATCCCTGGCTGTGTTTAAACAACGTATACCTCATTTGATTTGCCTTTTTATTCTATAATTTCCTCTGTTCATATTTGACTTTTAATTGAAGTATCCTAGTGTTTATGTAAATTTAAAAAATAAATATATATACACACACACATACACGAGGGGCATGAAATATAAGTAATGCCCCTGACCCACTTTCCATATCAGTAGAGCAACAAAACTTTGCACAGTTATTAGTCTTTCTCTACATAGGAACCACCCAGAGTTATGCATTTCTCCCATCGTTTGATGCAGCTCTAGAGACCATTTTTGTAGAACACCCCAGGTTGGTCCTCCAACCACGACGTGACTAGAGAAATCAAGGCTGCATCATTTGGGAAACGCTTTTCTGTCAAAAATAACTTCATGGCTGGGAAGAGGTGAAAGTCAGAGGGTGCAAGGTCAGGAGAGTAGGGAGGATGGGGAAGAGATTTCATAACCACACGCCTGTGCTTCTGATCTGGCGACATGCTAGTTGTGGAGTGGAGCGTTGTCCTGCAGGAGGAGGGTACCTTTGCTGATCTTGCCCCGCCTCTTGATTTTTATAGCTTTCCTTAATTTTCTCAAAAGTGAAGCATAATAACCTTCTGTAATTGTGGTACCCTTTGCCAGGAAATCTGTCATCACTACTCCGTCCTGATCCCAGAAGATTGTGAGCATGACCTTGTCAGCGGAGGGCTGCACCCTTGCCTTCTTTAGAGGTGGTGAGTCCAAGTGCTTCCACTGCATTGACTGGGCTTTGGTCTCTGGATCATAGTGATGGACCCAGGTTTCATCCTGTGTAATCAGTCTTTTGAAAAACTTTGACTCATCTTGGCACATCTCCAAATTCATCCGCAAGCACTCAACGTGTTCTCGCTTCTTGAATGTTGTGAGCAACCTGGGAATCCATCTGGCAGACACCTTAGGCAAATGGTCATGAATGATAGTTTCCACAGACCCTGTACTAATCTTGACATCTTGGGCTATTTGGCAAATAGTACTGCGCCGATCTTCCAAATGGCAGCCTCAACTTGACGGGCAGATGCCTCATCAATGGCAGAAGAGGGGGCGACCAGGTCTGGGAGCTGTTTCCACAGACTTCTGGCCATGTTTGAATTCACGATGCCAGCATTTTACAAGGTCATATGATGGGGCATTATCACCATAAGTTTCTTTCATTTCATCAAGTCTCCTGTGGTGTGCGTCCTTTCTACAAAAACCGGATCACTGCTTGACATTCAACAGGCTCCATTTCACACCTGACTCAGTTCAAACACCTGTAAAACAGAAACCACAATTAGTTCAGAGCTGTAATTTGCCACATAACCTGTAGAGATATAAATCATTGCACATGTAAAATTTCAGCTAGATCAGACAACTGGAAGTGGGTCAGGGGTATTATTTATTACACGCCCCTCATACAACCTCGAATGAAAGTCTTTTTTTTTTTAGTAATCAACAGATGTCATCAACTTACTACTACAACTGAAAATGATAATCTTGACTAAATTGTCATTGAACAGTGTTATTCCGAATTGCTTGTATTGTTTTAAAATTGAAATTTGGTTGATCCTATTTGAATGGAAATAATGTTCTCATTACAATAAGCATGCATTAATTTTATTCTGCTAACATTTTTAACGGTTTTTAATCACTTTAAAAAAAAAGTTTTTTTTGCTCATTCATTGACAAATATTTAGTGAGGTTCAGTGACTTATATTTCATTACAGCATAACGTGTTATGCATACGGACAAGTTATTTTGTTTTGTATTTCTATTTATAGGCTTAAAATATTTCTGTCATAACTACATAATTACATAAAATAATTACAAAAAATAATGGAGGAAGGAGTAAAACGAATTAAATTGCATTTTTTTCATGCTTTTTTTTATCACATAGACTGTCATTTTGTTCTTATAATTTTCTCTCGTGTATGTGTGTGTGTGTGTGTGTGTATATATATATATATATATATATATATATATATATATATATATATATATATATATATATACATACACACGCACACAAATGATTGTCTCGTTAACTGCATCATATCTACAACCAGGAAAATTAGCTGCTGGGTTAAAACTTTTTTTATGAAGATGGTGCATTCTACTGGGTGTCAGACATTCATCTATTTCAGAGACTCTAACCAAGAGATCTTTTCCAGATTTTAACCATCCCTTATTTGGCGGTGCAATCCAATATGTGCTGTTTACATCGGAATTTTACCAAATTTCTTTACATTTGTTTTCATTGTTAAAAATTTGTAAAATGAACTCCTGTTGCCCTTTTTACGCTTTGTTTTAGGGTTTTATATTTTATTATTCAGAATGGACATTAAAGTCTTCCATAAAATTATCTATTATTATAAAGAACCAGTTGGCAAAAGTTTGCCATGATTCTTTTCCATATAGTGTTCCTTCTGGCTAAAGACAAGTATAGTTTTGCTTCGTCCCAGGATTGGGTGTGGTTTTTATTGCTAATCACCCAAGATCAGTTCGATTGAATAATGGCCACACAAGCACATACATACGCTCCCGTCTTTGTGGAATTTTCCCTTCCTTCATAAGGCGAGTGTTGTCGTTTGTTTGAGACTCAGCTGTTTTAATTTTTTTCTGATATCATTGCTTATCAAGGCTTGTGGGCCGTTTAAGGATAAGGACGATAAATGTCACTGTGGGAGGATTAGACAATGTGTGGGATGAATAGAAAATTACTTGAAAGGAATGTATTATTCAAGAGGACAGCTCAACAAATATTTTACATTCGACTTGAAGGTCATGTTGTAGTCACCTAGGAAGCAACCTTGCAGTATTTTTTTGTTTTTTCACAGGTGGGATGCTCTAGGAAAGAAAATTTGTTCATGGGAGCTCTGTTTAGTTTTTGGTACTGAGAGAAAAAAGTTCTTTGTTATTGTAGTAGCTGGACGAGTTCTTGCTGTGAATGCTTTATAGGAGGTGGGAAAGAGTGACTGTGCATTGAATCTTAGTTGAACACTTGCCATGAACATAATTCTACAGGAGAAAGGCCAGCAACGGCACTTCTCTGTGAAAGAGACTGCAGGATAGAGAGGAGATCATTCCTTGCTAGGTTGAAAAGCTTGTATTTTTCTGTCAAAACCAGAATGCTCTAAGTGGGGTCTTCCCCAAATATGGCAACAGTACTCCATCTTTGGACATATCTGGTTCTTGTAAAGGATTACATCAGAAGTGAGATACTTTTTTTTAGAGTGGTAGAATGCTTCAATCCATTTTTTTTTTGGGTGAGTGTAGCAACAGGCTTGATGTAAATCTTTCATCTACAGTGAAAATCAGTCCTAGGAGTTTATCAAATAAGGTGGTTTCTTCAAGGAGACACTCATTTCAACTTGGGAAAATAAGAATGAGTGTTGGTGGTGAAAAGAGAAACTTTGTTTTGGATGTGTTAAATGTAACAAATCACATTTCCTCAATTGCACCATGTGCTCAAAGTCGGATGAGAGAGATCTTGGTCATCAGTGCTCTTCATAGTGTTGCCATAGATAGTTGTCTGCATAGATGTCATTGAATGATCTCAGAATGTAATTTGAACGATTTATGAAGATCAGGAAGAAGGTTGAGTCCAAAATGGATCCTTGAGGCATACTGGCATTCATACTATGTGTTTCAGATGTCTGCCTGTCTACAACTACTTTTCTAGACCTCTTAGAAAGGATTTGATGGTTGGAAAGACATTTTATGTACAGAAGGGAATGAACTGATTTTTTTATTTTATTTTTTTTTTTAAAGAAGTTACTTCCTTTATGCCTCTTCATCTCTAAAGGAGAGTTGTCTCTGTGTGTCCAGAGGATTGGGTGTTGAAAAAGAGCGAGAAGAGAGAGGTAAAAAGATAGAAGTTTTAATAGAAATATGTTATGTTTGCCCGGGGCAGTGCGAGGTAATCCTGCAAGAAAAGCATAATCTCAAAAAAGTTTTGGTCATAGAAAAATATTCATCTATAAATGTAAGTCTTCAAGGTTTTCCACAAAATTAAACGAAAAGCTGATAATATTTACAAATATAATTTTTTGTTTATAGGTCAAACTCCGAATTTCATAATCTGCGCCCATCATTTGAGTTTTCAAACTTATGTATTGAACTTTAAAGGTTTCTCAGCATATTTAGATTGTTTCACACGCTGGCATGTGTAAGACACTTTTTTCTAGAAATTGACTTCTAAACCTATCTATGAACATGTCTTTATTCCTTTCTTTTAAATCCATCCTTATCACTTCTCATGTTTTCAATGACCTTTAGTTGAAAACTAACCCTGCCACCTCAACTGTTGTATATATACTAATCTTAGAACTTTCATCCCTTCTTTTTTCAATGTGACCAAACTAATAAAGTTTCATGTTCTGCACACATCTTCCTATATTGTTCATATTTAATCTTTCTCTGAGGTTATCAAATCCGTGATCATTAAGATTCATTACTCATCTATCATATTCCGATATAATTTCTCTCCATGCAACACATGTCCTCAATACTGACTGGGCAAGTTTCACTTCCATCATACTGTGCTCACATGCCTTATAGACTTTTCCCTTAGTCAACAGTGGTAACTTTCTGCTGGTCAGTAATAGAAATTTTCTGACTTTGCTTCACCCACTCCTATTTTTGTTTCTTTTGCTATCGTTTAGCAACTCCTTCACTCTGTGCTCTGTTTAAGCGTAGAAACAAGGATGATTTATTTTTGGTCTCCTGACAAAAGGAAGGTGGATCTGTAAATTCACTCTTGTCCGTTTGTTTGTCCGTGCATGGAATTTTTAAAAATTTTACAAACATTAAACGTGATATGAGTAAAAAAAAAAAAAAAACAGAACGGATTTTCCGGGAAAACTCCGCTTGCTCCCCTAGGGGTGCCTTCCAGGTTAAAATGGCTACAATTGAGACTGTGTTTATTAAAAAAATTAATGCCTTGGATTTTTATAAAACTTTCTGAAAAGTTTTAACTAACTGATTTCTATATAATGTTGTTTGTTTATACTTCGCGATAACTGTTGGATGTGCCCAGGGGCTCTTTTAGGGTTAATAAGAACACTCCATTTTTGGGACTATTTTACCAGATTTGTCCCAAATTTTCTGTGTATGTCTATTTAGCATTTTTGCATGGTGCTGAACTCAAATTTAAATATGGTAAGGCCTCGGATTTTTGGGTTAAATGGGTGTGGGGCAAATGGACTTAGTCATTTCTTTTTTTGCATGGTGCAGAACTCAAATTTACACCTGAAGAAGGTTGGAATTTATGCTTGCAGAAACATGAAAATAATACTCAAAATGAGAACTGTAATCTGAAGAATCCAAATATTTTTTTGAGTGATTCAATCGGGATTGTGGAGTCTAGTCAGAAAGAAGTAAAGATTCACTGGAATCAGTTGTAAAAACTATACCAACATCAGTTGAATTTATACATGATATAAATGGACATCCTCCTTATTTTTTTTTATATGAATCTGTGATGATATTAGCATATTCAATATTTCAACTGTATGGGGCCACAATCACTTAATTAGATCCAGAGGAATCTGAGCCCGGAGGTGCAAAAATGAATGAGCCAAAGTTTCCATGTTTTGAAATCCCCACACTGCATTTAATACCAATGATAGCAATTGATTAAACTAAAGTTGTTATATTTGTTGATTGTGGAGGGAGGGGTGGGTGGTTATAGCAACTCGCTTAATTTTTACATAAAATCTTTTACATTTATGTTCAAATATTTCTTTTTTACCCACAGGATTAAAAGCGTACAAAGAAAATTAATCTGGCTTCACTGCTGTGCATTATTTGGTTGAAGTTTTATTTTCAGTAAATTAAAAAAAAAAAAAAAAGGAAAGTAACTTAATTAAAAAGAAATTTTTATTTTTCCTTTTAGATTTTGTCATATTTTGAACAGCTTAAACGATCAGATAATGGTTGGAATTTGTGTATTACAGCCTTCACTAGTGGCAAATACAACAGGTGAGTAGCAATTTTATTTTTAATTTTTTCTTCATTTAAAAAAATTTTTTTCCAGCTGAAATGGGTTGAGTTAGGAACCTTTCTATAACAGTACCCCAACTAAACCAGTGATGGTAGTCAACAGCCGAATGCAGTAGTTGAAAAATCAGTAGGAGGAGATAATTAAACAGATTAAACTGAGAAAGGAAAAAGTAAATCTTGCTCGACCTAGAATAGAACATACATTGGTAGTGAATTCATATTTGCTTAAAGATCCTCCATTCTTTGATAGTTGCCATGTTCTATTCACATTGGAACTTATTGGTGAAATTTAGTGATTTTGATAAAGTACCTTTCTGATTATCGTACCAAACAGAATGATTTTTCTATTTCAAATTTTTGGTTGGCATTAATTGACCTACCGAGATTCAGCTCTCTGCATACATCAGCCATTATCAGTACCAGTGATGACTATCAAAAGTGCAAGGACCAAATATGATCATGCTTGTGTTCACTGTTGCAACACACATCTTCAGTTGACTGCCTTTGCACTTCTTTCAGCAAGCTTTTGGATGAATTCTTTGGGTCATTGAATCTATCCAAATTGCAGAAAAGTCTTTGTAGGTCGAGATTGATGTATGTTAAAACAAAACTTACTAAACCCTAAAAAGTTCTTGCTTGAAATTTGCTTTCAAGTCTGCAATGGTTAATTGTGCTATTCTTTTTGTAGAGGATCAATGTTTGCGACCAACAATCCGACAAGTTTTGCCTTTTCTTCATCTTGTTCTATTTCACTTGTTTTTACTCTTTTTTTCAAAACTTGTATCTGCTCGTTTTTTAAATTTTTTTTTATTTTAAATCTGAAGTATTAAAGAATGTAATGTAAATGATGTCTGCTAATTATCTTATCGAAATTTTACAATATTCTCTTAAATGTATTGGTTTCTTTCAACTTTTAAAAAGCTCATTAAAAAAGTGGATAAACATTAGAAAAAAAAAAGTTTGCCTGATCATAATCTGATTTTATAGAAATATTTAGTAGTTTTCAATTTGAGCAGTTTTATCATTCCCAGCAACAAAATCCCACCCCTTCACTTGCAGAGGTCCCTAGATGCTGGAAAGCCTCCTACTTTAATAGTTTCTTCCCTTGAACTACTAGACTTTAGAATTCCCTCTTTCCTGCTTCGCTGACTGTACACAGAAGTTTAAATGTAATGTAAATAAATATCTCGTTCATCTTCTTACATGGTCCAAAATTGTAGTCCCTTATGTCTTAGTGCCAATATGCTATTGTTTTGGGTCGTACAAGGGTAAAAAGAAAAAGAATCAATTGTAAAGTTAGGGTATAATCACTAGGGCTATGACAACAGCATATTCTTTTCATTGTTTTGACTCTCGAACATATATCTGACACAATCAACCGAGAACCACATCACTCTACATAAAAACATAAGATATCAATGGATATATACCTGAGAATCAAATCAAGGAAAAGAATATGCTGTTATCATAGCCCTAATAATCACCAACTCTGATGCCGCAAACTTGTGCATAACAAAATAAAGTTTTCTAAACTCGTAACTGAAGTCATGCAATCTATTTGTATTATTTGGATGCATTGGATTACATTTCTCATCTTCAGTGGAATTTTCATAATGTTTCCATTGATCTAACTTCAAACGTGTATCTTGCCGTACTTGGGAATTTGGACGGAATTTCAAATGAAACCCTTTATTTACTACACAGGGGTAGCATGCTCTCGTTCTGCGGCCATGACTGGATAGAGGTCCTAAATAATTCGCAATTATATTTTTTTGGTCGCCCACACTGAGAATTGAACCTTCAACCTTCAGGAGAAGATCACTTTTACAATTGATTTTTACAAGTACTCTAACCACTGCATCATGGGTCTTTTATTTACTACACTGTGTGTTCGACACCTGATACATCTGAAGAAGGTTGGAGGTTATATTGACGGAAATGTTGTGAAAATGACACTCAAGATGAGCACAATAGTCCAATGAATCCAAATAATACAAATGACTAATTCTCATCTCAAAAATTCAGAAATGTCATGTGATGTATTCAATTGTATTGAAGAAGGGCGCGGGGGGGGGGGGGTCTCTTACATTTTATTTTTAGGGTCCAGAAAAAAGTATGGACTGAATCTTTTCACTTTTTGATCTTAAATAGATTTAAACCATAATTAACTAATGATATTGATTTTAAACAATGTTATTAGGTTTTGTTTATTAAAAACCTAATGAATAGGAACAACTCCACAAAATCCAAAAACGTTCTAAACCCACAACTTCAGTTATGTAATCTTGTTCCACCCTATCAATGTTTTTGATAGTTTTGAAGCATTTTGGGGATTGACCTTTTCTCTTTAATAGCAATGTTGAGTCTGTTTTTTATTATGCACCTGTCTTAGGACAGATATTCAAACTAGTATTCTCTGGTGCTATCAAATCAGGCTGTCTGAAGACACTGGCTTCCTGACCTAAAGTGCACCAATGATATTTTTTTCCTTTTTCTTTTGTACAACTTTATCATGTTCTACAAAAACAATTGTCTTCTACAAAACAACCAAACCAAGCACCATGAATAAATATTTTAAGCTATAAAGAATTTGAAGTATAAATACTTTTACTTAGCTGACCGGGTCTAGCATTAAATAACTTTGTTTTTATACCATAAAACAACCAAACCAACTTGGTTTCTGAATTTTTTAGATAAGGATTGATTATTTGCATTTAGAAGTTTTTGGACTACTGTTTTCATCTTGATTGCTATTTTCACAATGTAACCTTTGACCTTCAGTTGTATCTTGTCAAACTCGGGAATCTACACAGAATTTTGAACGAAATCCTTTAAATTATGGGGCTAGCATGCTATTGTTTTGTTAGCCATGATTGGGTAGAAGTCCTAAGTAACTTTTCTAGAGGTTGAAAGTTCAATCCTCAGTGCGTGTAAACTTAAAATACAACTGCAAATTACCTAGGATTTCCACCATTATGCCTAACAGAACAAGAGCATGCTGCCCCTATGGATTAAATAAAGGGTTCCACTTTGGAATTTTGTGCAGATTCCAGAGTCTGACACAAAAATTGGAGTTTGATAAGGTTCACCTGAAAAGGGTCAGAGGCTATATCTAAACGTGAAAATAACACTCAAGTTAGAAAAGCAATCCAAATAATACGAATAAACCAACTAGTATTCTACAAAGTAATGTATGAAGTATGTTTTCAGAGAGAACTTTTGTCTATTAGTTTTTTTGTTTTTTTTTACATTGCTTATATGTTAAAACTATTTGGAGAGGAAGAAGTGTCAATCAAATCTTGTGACCCAATTGTTTAGTTTTAATGAGATCCAAGCCAAATCTTACCACCTCATTCAAAAAGAACAACCAAACACATTCCTTGATGTTTTCTCTTTAATTGGCAAGCATTTGCTACTGCTACTGTAGTCTTTTGTATTCAAGGCATTAAATGAGACAAGTACTTAACTATTTCTTATTGTTTGACATTGTTTACAGAATTGTAGAATGAACCAAGTCTCAATTTCCAGATTTCAAAACAAAATTCAATGTTCAAAACAAAAGTGCAAATGGTAATGACTGGAGTAAACATTTATCTTTTTTGTTTCTTTTTCCATTTTTAAAACGACTACAGGTCATAGCCTCTCTTGCCCTGTGGTGTCTTGCTACTAATCTATTTGAATAATCAGTTTAGTGTGGGTGAACTTGCTCTTTCTGCATTTGTAAATACAATTTTAAGACTTGGACACACTTGAAAAAAAATATCAATGCCTGAGGGTTGGAGTTGGATTTTATTAGTTGACTCCTCGCCTCAAAAGTAGAGTGGGAGAGGGGGGAGGAGGTTGGTAATTTTTGCACACATACTGGTTCTTTGTATATGTTGATGATTAATTTTAATTGGGAATCGAAAAATCAGAATTTTGGGAGGCATCAGAATTTGAAAAATGTGTGCCTGTTTTCCCAAAATTAAATCTAAAAATGATTCTATTTTTTTTCTTTTTATTTATTTATTTATTTTTTTTTTAAACTTATGTTTTCATGGATCATAACAATGATGAAATGATAAATATTGATTTTAAACTATCAGCAAAACTAAAATCTATAGATCATCTTCATTAGTGTATTTTTATCTTTGTGAAAATATATGCTTATATTATGTCTTTTGCAGTAATCCAACCCTCTCTTCATTAAAAAAATTTCTATATAGATTGGGAATTTAGAACAATAGATAATTTTATTAGGATCGGGGGGGGGGGGGTTTAGAATAGTCCCCTCACTAATATGTATAAATTTTTTTTTTTTTCTTTTTTTAGGTGGGGGATTATTCATTTAAAATCAACTTAGTTTCTACAGTATATGTCATCTTCAGTCATAGAAACAATGTTTTCTCTTTTCCTTTCTTGTGGCATGGTGCCACTAAAAAAAAATAGTCCATGTGATCTTCAATAGCATTTTTTTCCTTCTCCGTGTAAATTTGTGAGTTTCAGAAGCCATCAAAAGAAAAAACACAAATTGTCTCTATGCCTAAAGATGTATATCAGCAAATCTAAGTTGATTTCAAATAAATATTTATTTAAAAAGTAATTGTGCTTACAAGTTCTAATTTAAATTTACACAATGCTTACACTGAGGAAAAATCTCACACACGTGTGTATGTGTATATATATATATATATAATCTAAAGGAGCTTTGAGTATTTTACAAAAAAAAAAAATAAATGCAATTTAAATTCTTAGAAGTATCAACTAAATTCAGCAGACTTAGCACTTATATAGTTCTACTTTTCACTAGAAAATCTACAATTAGAAAAGGATTCACCTAACAGTGGAAGAAACCTTAACTACAATGGTTACATTTAAAATGGGAATTATCAGTTGTTCATTGTGTAGCTGGTTTGAAGATTTAAAAAACTGGACAGCTGTTAAATTTCTGGCTCTCCAGTAGAAAAATACCACTTCCCCAATAAGAAATGTAGACAGAATCCAGTAACTATTTTAAGAACTACTCTTCATGTTAATTGGCATATACCATATTGTAATTTGGATCCAAACCATCAGATGATGTTGATTCTAAAACTCTAAAGTTTGAGTGTAAAGTTCAATGCAAATCTCATATTTGAATTTTCAAATGGTAAGTTGTATCTATATTATTCCTCCCCCCCCAAACATCTAAAATATTCTAAAGAAACTGATATTTAGAGAATATTGATTGATATCTAATAGCTATTAAAATTTCATGAAAGTAAAAAGTATTTGAATTTTTTACATAAAGCTAAATGCAACTAAATATAGCCCACATTTGGACCCCCCTTATGCTTAGCAGCTGTGTTCCAAATTGGTTTGATGATAGATTAATTAGTATAGAAGTGAATATTACAAATATATATTTACTGGTTGTGTGGAGAAATCTGATGGCGGAAATGACTTTCTTTGAAAGCGGTACATATCTCATATTTGCAACAGGCACTTACAGGAGTTTTCTAACCCGATCTAGATCTTTGTATATGATATAGGTTATGTGACGTTTTCATATATATATATATATATATATATATATATATATAAAATAGTAGTATTCGTGTGTCTGTCTGTGTGTACAACTCTCCTACAGTCTAAACCACTGGGCAGATCATGACCAAACGTGGCATGATGATGGTCCCCTACTTAGGGAGGGTGCACACCATTTTTCAAGGTTAAGATAAAGATCAAGGTCATAGGCTATATATATATATATATATATATATATATATATATAAAATAACAAAAAAATTAGATCAGCCCAAAAAATCCCTTTCCCAATTAAACCCAAAACTAACTGTAATTGTAATAACAAACATCTTTGCCCACTCAATAATGATTGCATCCATAAAGATGTCATATATTCGTGCACAATTACTGAGCTTCCACGTAATCCTCCCATAACAGACACTAATATTTCGTCTTCACGTTATCCTTCTTCCCATCCCCCATCTGATATAGTTACTAATCCAATATACCACTTGAGCAGCCCCTCCATTGACAATCATACAACTAGCAATAATAATAATGAGAATAATGTTTATTCTTACAGCCATCCTAACAATAACAACACTCATTATCCCCTCCAAAATAGTCCTCATACAATCATTGTCCCACAATTTGTTGAACACTATGAACAAAATTCAAACTATTTAACTCCTTTAAATCAGCAAATTAATATTAATATCAGACCTCGAGCTTTTAATAAAGTTCATACATATATCGGCGCTACTTCAACATTAATTAAGAAAAGAATATCAAACCACATTTCTTCTTTTAACAACCATAATTCTAATAATAATCAAGGAACTTCTCTAACAATACCCCCTTCTCAATCAAATGGACTATCATAAAAAAGTTAAGTCTTATACTCCAGGCTCTAAGTCATGTCGCCTCTGCACAACCGAAGCTATAACTATAATTACTTCCCCTCAAATAACAATATAATAAATTTTAAAAACGAACTGATCTCTTTCTGTAAACATAAGTCCAAATTTAATTATGGTAATTTTGAAATTACATAGTTATTACTTTAACCTTTCAGATAGATATATAATTCTTTAACATTATCGTTTTTTTCTACATACTTTCTAAATACTTTATAACTTAATAACCCTTTATTTTACTTTATTTCTTTGTTTCGCCAGTTTTCTATCTGCAAATTCCGTCTTCGTCTTAATATTCCTATCTACCCACACATCTATATCCTGCATGTATATTTACTTATATTTTACTATATGCATATACTTACTTGCTTTATCCTGAATTTGAAGATACCGACCATCCTCTCCCCTTAAAAAGAAAATTATTTTTTATTTTTGTTTTATTATTTATTTATTTATTTACTTATGTATTTTCTATTTTTTATTAATTAATTTATTTATTTTTTCCATTTAGTGTCTTTTAACAACTCTTGCTGACAGTTTCTTAAGTAATATCCTGTACATTTCAATTGACCTATTTTTTTTGCTCTATATTTTTTCCGTGCCTTTTAACATCTTTTTTGTCTGGATCATTTTGTTTTTCTATCTTATATTTAATTCTATCACCATTTAATTTTTTTTTCCTCTTCTTCCCTGATCTTATGTCTCTGCAGTCGTGTAAAAAGCATATCTTATTTTTCTTTTATTAATATTATTGGAATTTTCCCCTTTTCTTTTCTTTGTACATATTTGTGAATTATTCCATGGGTGTCGGCCTTTTGGATTATTTTGGACCATCTTCCAATTACGTGATTTCCTTGGATTTTACTTGTGTAAATGGAAACTCAATTAACATTCTTGGAGTTATATTTTTGGATTTTACCGACACTGGATTATTTATCTTCCACCAGACTATCCATTCACGTGTAATCACCTTTTTCTTCACTATATACCCTCTGCTCCACTTGTTGTTATCAAGTAAGATCTTTGATTTGTTGTTTCATCAAATACTTTTGTATGCAAAATCCGATCCCGCATTTTGCTAATTCCTACCCTCTAATGAGAAGGAAAGTATTTCTTCGAAACTCTGTGGATTAAGGACTAAGTGTTTTCTATTCAGATTAAATGTTTTTAACTCTTTTTCAAAGTGTTTTTTAACATGTTTTATTAACTGTTTGCTCCTATATATATATATATATATATATATATATATATATATTAGGCTCTCCTACAGCCCACTGAACTGATAAAGGCCAAACCTGACATGATGATGGTCTCTGATCTAGGGATGGCATACACTATTTTTAAGGTCAAGTGTTAAGGTCCGGACTTTGCTTATATATAGAAACAGAGAGAGAGAGAGAGATAATTATTAGAAAGTAATTGGGAATGTGTATAATAGAAACAGGACTGAAAGCAAGACCTGCCTCTGGCAAAAGTGCATATTCTTTTTCCTTTTTAAGTAGCAAAACTATAAGGACTGCAAGTTTTTCTGTTTTCATTTATTTTTCGAAGCAACTTTTCTAATAAGTTTCTGTAGACGCGGACATATATTTGCTTTTCTGTTTGGAGAAAGTAGATGGAAAGCAAAGAATCTTAGAAACTTCAACTGTTGCTTAATCAAATATGGTGATAGCAAATAAAAAAAACAGCTGACTATCTAAAAAGTTCAGTTTGACTTGTTGTTCAACAATCTACTTTCAGTAGTAGTAGTAATAGTAGTAGTATTAGATGAGAGTAAGTGACCTACAAAAGTTTGAGGTGTTCGATTACTACTTTTTGCGTCATATCTTTTGTGTCTGTTGGCAACAGTTTATCTCAAATGTCGTTCATTCTTGCTGCAACATACACTTTCTGCAACAAGCTCTCCTCTCAAGACGTCTTCACTGATTCGGTCATATTCTTCGTTGTCATCCAGATGATTTTATCCATGAAGTCATTGAACAAGCTCCTCCTCAGGGTTGGCAAAGATGATGCGGAAGTCTTGGCTCTGAACAGTGAAACATGATACTGAGCTGATCCTGGGTTGTTGTTTCTATGAGGGTTGTCTCTGGAACCGTGATTGGCTAACTCTTCTATCTGCTTCTGCGTTGCACCCAGTCAGCATTTGTTCAGCATGCATTCTCTGGAGGCAGCCCAACCGCTCCAGGGTGAATGCCGAAACCAGTAAAAGTATGTTTTTGAGATGAGGATTGGCTATTCGTATTATTTGAGTTCATCAGATTACTGTTCTCATCTTCAGTGTCATTTTCACAACATTTTAGTTGATGTAACCTTCGACCTTCTTCATGTATATCTTGTCAAACTCGAGATTTTGGATGGAATTTTGAACGGGACCCTTTATTTAAAGGTAGCATGCTTTTGACTGGATAGAGATCCTAAGGTATTCATTATTGTATTTTTTAGTTGCCCACACTGAGAACCTTCAACCTTTAGGAGAATATCATTTTTACAATTGATTATTCCAAGTACTCTAACCACTGCGCCACGGGTCTTTGCTGATGGAGTCCAAAGACAAACTCGTAAAAGTAGTATTTGTATTGATGTTTTGTGGTTTCATGCTGCAATACAAGCTTCTTGCTTTCATGTTCAACAAATTACAAGAAATTTAGTATGCTAAGTAACGGGGGGGGGGGGGCGCCTGGTGTAAAATCTGCTTAAATACGGTATTTTACTTTAGGCAGATTTTGTATTATAGTCAATTCTTTATCAATTATTTCATATATCATAGCCAATATAAAGTCGTGATTTCAAAAGTAAAAAAACTGGTGTCATCAGCTAGAATCAAAACAAAATTTATAGTGCTCCAATCAGAGATGTTACCGAATCAGCCATTGTCAGTTGGATAAAGAAATAGCTAAAAAATAAACAAATTTACGCATGTGTAGAAGGGTAGTTTAAGTCAACTTATGCTTGCCAGGTTCTTATTTATTTCAATTTTTACCCCTTAACAACTATTTAACCGGGTAAAGACCTATAAAAAAATGGTACACAAAAAATGCAATCGTTTGAGCTGCCTTGTGCTGCTCTGCAACTTTCCGCTTCAGAGGAGGTACAGTTTGATAAGAATGAAGACTGACAGACGGACAGACATAGTGAGTTTTATAAATGAGATTTAGTTATGGAAGAGGAGCTAATCTATATATCTATAAAAGTAAACATGTCTGTGTATCTGTGTACATTTCCCTACGCAATAACTTTCTCAATTTTAAGTCTACAGACTCAAAATTTGTTATACAGGGTACTGAGATGTGATTGGTTTTCGGACAGAAGTTTGGCTGTTAAGGGGTCAAAGTTCAACGATTTGACCTTTGAGAACTCTACCAAACTCCTCCCCCAATTTTTAGTCTAAACACTTGAAATTTTAGATATAGGTTCCTTGGAGATGGATCTAACTTAATAAATTGATTTGAGCCCCAAATGTTACGAGGGAGCATTTCTATAAAATAATAATAAAAAATCAATAAAACCGTTTAAAATGTGTGCTACCGTATTCTAGGCACCCCTAATGATCAAACCTCAAAAGTTTTAATTCACGAGATAGTTTAAAGGCCAGAGTATAGTTAGAAAGAGTAGGTTTTAAAAGTATCTGAAAAATCCCAGAGGGTTCGGCAATAATCTAGAATGGGTTAAGATGTCATATAAATAAAAGTGGAGAAGGAAACAAACCAGTTATCAACTTGGTCCCGTCAAGATAACTCCGGTTTATTATTCACGGATACATCTAGTGACCCCCCCCCCCCCAATTTTTTTTTTACATCCCTCCAACCCACAGAAAGTTGCAGAAAAAGCCTCCTGGACTAATGGTAAATACAGTAATCATTGATTAAACCTTTAAAAGAAAAACCAAAAGAACTTTTTATAGTCATTGAATTTCGTTGTTAATAGCGTGAATAATCACTAGAAGACTGGCCTGTAGCCGTTCTTAATTTGGACTTCCTCCCTTATCCTCTTTACCCTCCACCTCTTCATTCCATTGCGGTCTCTATGAAATTACTCAGACAATTTCTGGTCTAAACATTTGAAATTTTACATAGAGTATTCAGTGATAGGGCAAGCTTTTTAATCGGTTTGGGTTGAAAATTTTTAGTTTCCAAAATGTATGTATGTATGTTTGCATGTCTGCCTAAAACTTTCGACAGAGGTGACGGATTTTACCGAGATCAGTATCGTTTTGAAGTGCGACCTTTCAGACGACAAATATCGAAAAATTGGCTAAAAACATTATCTTCACCTTCAACTGAGCACTTTTCAACAGGGAGGGGGTCGCTTTTTTCGCCGATATTTTTAAAAGTCATCCTCTCCGTTTGATTGTCTAGCCTTAATTTAAACCTACATCACTTCTGGTTTGGCAGTGGTCGTAACAGCAAAGACGTCAGGTGTATTTCCCGTTCTCTTCCTCCTTCGCGGTACGGGGTCGAGGCTGCCTTCCTACTAACACTTTTTTTTTTTTTTTTTTTTTTTGCTCAACATGCACATCCAAACACCCGGGCAACGCCGGGCTGAAATGCTAGTATATCTATAAAAGTGTTTGTGTGTGTACATTTCCTTACGCAATAACTCTGTCAATTTTCAGTCTACAGACTCAAAATTTGATATACAGGGTACTGAGATTTGGGAAAATCTTTTTGATCAGTTTCCGGCCAGAAATTTGGTTGTTAAGAGGTCAAAGTTTAACGATTTAACCGTTGAGAACTCTACTAAACTCCTTCGTCAATTTTGGGTCTAAATACTTGAAATTTTAGATATAGGTTACTTGGACATAGGCCAAACTTTATAATTTGATTTGTGCTCAAAACAAATGTTAAGGAGGCAAATTGAGGTCAAAGTTTTAAAAAAAATTTGACCGCTGCGGTCTCTACCAAATTACTCAGCCAATTTCTTGTATAAAAATTGAAATTTTACATAAAGGATATTCAGAGATAGGGCAGGTTGTTAATCGGTTTGAGGCAAAAATTTGACTGCCAAGGGGTCAAAGTTGAAAAGATTTAACCGTTGCAGTTTTTAGCAAACTACTCAGGCAATTTTTGGTCTAAACCTTTGAAATTTTACAAAACGGGTATTCAGACATGTAAACATTTTAATCAGTTTTGGGGCAAAAATTTTGCTGCCAAAAGGTCAAAGTTTACAGAGTTGACCTTTGCAGATTCTACCAAATTCCTCCGCCAATTTTGGTTCTAAACACTTGAAATTTTAGATGTAGGTAACTTGGACATGGGTCAAACTTTTTATTTTGATTTGAGATAAAAACAAATGTTAAGGGGGTTAAAATTCGGGCCAAAGTTTAAAAAAAAGTTTATTTCTGTGGTCTCTACCAAATTACTCAGACAATTCTTGCAAAGCCGGGCTGAACTGCTAGTATTGTATAAAAGTTAAAAATCAGTCTAGCTATGACTCTTACTGTTACAACCGCAATACAACTTGCAAGGTGCAGAATAGACACCCAGTATCATTTTGTTAGGAAATCTTTCCATCATACGGTGAACCCTAAGTTATTTCAATTTTGTTTATTGCCCCAATGTTTCCAATGATATAATTTGTGCAGAGCTTTATGGGTCGCGAGTCAATCATTATTTATCACTCCATGTCTTTTTTTTTTTTTTTTTTTTCTTAATTACATTTTCACCCCACACAAGGCATACTGTCATTTTGTTGTAGGGGGCTACTATCAGGGACATAGGCATCAGGGGTACTGTGTAGGGAGTTGGGCAGCAAGATGTCGGTTCATGTTGCACTTGAACTTCTGCATGTCGGTACAGTTAGGGAAGCAGGGACCCGGCAGGGAATTCCAAAGTCTAGCAGTCCTGGGGAAGAAACTACTGGAGTAGAAGGCTCTCTTACATCTAAGGATCTCTGCTGTGAAGGGGTGGAATTTAGCTGCTTGTTGGGGTTGTCGGGGGTATTTACGTTGAGGGGGCACAAGTGCTTGCAGTTCGTCAGAGCATTCACCATTGTAGAAAAGGCAGAGGGATGCAACATTTCGTCAATGGGACAGGGGCTGAAGATTAGATGACAGTTCAGGACCTATCAGATTGGCGACTCTCTTTTGAACCTTGTCTAGGAGCGAGGGACTAGTGGCAGATGCACCAGCCCAAATATGACAACAATACTCCATACATGGGTGAATGGTGGCCTTATAGAGGTATAGGATACTTTCGGGCGTTAGTATCTTTCTAGCACGGTAGAGAGAACCTAACTTCTTTGCGGCGGTCCTGGCGATACTCTCGATGTAATTGTTCCAACTCATGTTTCATGGGAGCATTAGGCCGAAGAGTTTAAAGAATGTACTTTCAGATAAAGAGTCACTGGCCATTGCTATTGGTGGTAGAGAAGGTTTCTTGTAATTATTGGAGGAAATGAGTTTAGTCTTGGCAGCATTGAATGTGACCATCCATTTATGTCCCCATTCCACTACAGATCGGAGGTCATCCTCTAGTGCTTCTGCCATTTCTTTAGATATGTGTTCATTTGTTTTCCTGTCGTGTCTGTTATAGAGTGTGGTGTCGTCAGCATATATACCCATCTCACAGGCAGTTTTGTCAGGGAGGTCATTTATGAATATTAGGAATAACAGAGGTTCCAGGATAGACCCCTATGGCACTCCCACATTTATATCATATTGTTTAGATGTACGACCGTCGAGGAGAACCTGGATTTTTCTTTTATCTAAGAAGGATTTAATTATGTCATGTATTCTTCCAGTGATACCATATGATCTGATTTTCCTGAGAAGACCTTCATGCCATACCCTGTCAAAAGCCTTAGATATATCTAGAGCTACCGCTCTACCCTCCTCCGCTTTGTCCAGTGACTGGTTTATACGTTCTGAGATTACAGTTAGGATGTCTGCTGTTGAACAGGCTGGTCAGTCAGAAGTTTAGCATCTGTAAGGTAATCGACTAGAGCCTGGTTAATTATTGTCTCAAATATTTTGATGAAAAGTGGGAGGAGGCTAATGGGGTGATAATTTACTGGGTCAGTTCTTTCGCCAGACTTCTTGAAAAATGGTACTACAGAAGCAGTTTTCCAGCAGGCAGGAAAGCAAGCTTCATTAAGGCATTTGTTGTAAAGTTTGGAGAGAACTGGACCTACTTCGGCAGAGCACTTTTTTAATAGCACAGCCAGGATGAGATCAGGTCCACATGTTTTTGCAATGTCAAGATTTCTTATGATAGCATGCACCTGAGCAGGGGTGATTTTCAGATCGTCTAGTTTGGCGTCTGTCTGCAAAGGAAAGTCAGGGAGGGGGTGGTTGGCAGGGTTCAGTGTGGAGTTGGAGGCAACCGACTGGCAAGCATGTTAGCCTTCTCAGTTGCAGAGCAAACAACCTCGTGATTGTTGGATAGTGGGGGATTGTTGATTGCCCATTGCGCAGGTTTCTAATTTCTGTGTCTTCATTGGTAAGAAACACCTTGTTTGTTGTATAGTGTTTATCAAAGTGTTGGAATGTTTCATCTTTTTTGCAAGTTAATAGGTTTGATTAGAGATTAATCTTTTTCTTTTCTGATTCAGACTTCCATCAAACGTAAATGTTTATACTAATTCTCTTGGAGTTTTATTTTTGATTTAATCGCGGATTGCAGAGTTGGATATTTTTGGAAGCAGGTGGAGTCTTAAGAATGTGAATTTTGAAATCTTAGTTGAATTTTGTACTTTCTGACTTTGTAACCTTGGTACCTCCTAATGTTGCCATTTTATTTGTATATTAAAATTGTTTCTTGCACAATTGATCTTAAGGCACACTCAATTTTCATCACTTTTGCTGATTTAAATTTTTTTTCCTGTGGCAGTACTTGAAACTTCATAAATGGTAATTTTAGGTTGGATATGAATAATAGAACCGCTTTATATTTATTATATTAAATGTAAATTAACCAATATTTACTTTCTGTGGGTCTTTTTTGTTTATACTTTACTAACACAAAATACATATTAAAGTATACCTTGCAACTGAGTATGGGTATTTTAACCTTTTTCTTACCCCACCCAACAAGGTCTGGTTTTTGCTGTGTCATAACACAATATACTCTGAGATAAATTTCAATCTTGTGTGTGTGTGTATATATATATATATATATATATATATATGCATCTTTTAATTTTAAAGGTTTATCAGATTAAAAATATCAGATTTAATGTGTGCAGTAGATAACAATAGTATTAGATTTTTGGTAATTTCAAATCGACTTTTTTATGACACTGTAACCTTTCGCCCTTTTTTTTTTTTTCCTAAACTCTTATTCAAAACAATGACTAAAGCCTTAGAAATTGATCTCTAGTATGTAGTTCAGAGGTTCTCAACCACTGTGCCATGACATATTAGTGTACTATAGACTGATTACTGGTGTGCCACAACAATATAATAGATAGGAGCCATTAAATTTCATTTTGATTAATAGACATTTAATTTCTTAATTATGACACCGTTCAATTCAAAATGGCTGAATTTCTGAAATCTAAGTGTTTTGCACACACAAATTGGTAATTTTTTTTTTTTTTCATTGGAATATCAGTTTTTCAAAGTATCAACAATTGGCATAGGAGCTGAATAATTCAGACCAGATTCCAATACCAAAATGATACCAGTATATGTTGATTCATGTGGATAAAAATTCTTTTATATAATCTTTTTTTTTTTTTAATTATTTTATTGCATAAAGGCTTTAGGAGTAATATATATATATATATATATATATATATATTTGGTGTAAAGATTTTTAAAATGTGATGTGCCTCCATGTAAAAAGATTGGAAACCATTGTTGTTTTGGGATGGGGACATAAATAGATGCTAACATTTACTGCTACTAATACGAAACTTTATTTTTATTTTTTAACAACTATAACAAACCTTTGCTACCATCGATTGCCATGGCTAATAGTTCCCTTACCTTGTAAACTATCATTCAAACTCCTTAGCATTCATAGGTAACATTAATTGAAACAAATGCATAGGCATTGCCAGGATTGCTTCTAGGAAGATGAACTCCCTTTTCTGAACTCGAAAAAATTTTTAACACCTGCAACTATCCTATATTTCTACAAAGTTACTATTTTGCATCTTGGACAGGGTCTCCAAAAAAAGTCTTTAATAGGTCTGACACTATCATGCTCCAACCTCTGTCCCATCACTGGAATGTTGCATTGCTGTGCTTGTTTTACGAGTATTTTAATGGACTGTTCTCTGAACTTGCTACAACCCTCTACACTGTAGAGATTTCCAGATGCTGGAAGGCTTTTCCTCAAACTGTTAGCCTTTAGAACCCCCTCCCCCCTCTGTGTTTTCCTGACTGTGCCAACATGCAGAAATTTAAATGTAATGTGAACAAACATCTTGCTGCACAACTTCTGATTTAGGATGTCCCTTTAAGTATGGCCTTTAATTCACAGTAGCTTATGTAACAGTGACAATTTGCTTTGTTTGAATGAAAGTTTAAAAAAAAAATTTATGTAACGTAAAGTAGTTTTATTAAAAAACACATTAAATACTATTTTTGTTTATTTAATCTAATGACTTTGTATGCAAATTTGTGACAATGTTTGTTCAATTCTTAAAGACTTACCCCCATTTAAAAAAAAACAAAAAACTTCCAATCTATTCATAATGTACACAATGTAAATGCAGCAATGTTGCATTCCAGTTCAGAACAACTCTACTCTTCAAGCTAATGTGAAATACATTTGTTCCTCTTATAAATTTTTTTGTAATCTTTTGTCTGTCACTCAACATTTTAGATCTCAGTTTTGCGATTTTTTATACACAATTGCATAGATTTACTTTTCATTTCTGATATTGTTTGAAGTAGCTTTTTAGTTTTACTTTACAGAAAACATCAAGAAGTTCTTGGAATCTTATTAAATAATCATAAGATTCCGGGAACTTCTTGATAATGTGCAGTACTGACATGTTCATAGATAAAAGCATTTGGAATTAGATTACCTGGAAAGATTAATAACTGATTATAAATTCTCAATTCTTATAACTTTTTTTTTTTTTTTTTTTTTTTTTTTTTTTTTTTTTTTTTTAAATTTTATAGGGTATCTAGAATATTTTTGAAATAATTTCCGTCCATTTCTGCAACATTTTCTGCAAATTAGTTCTTTCAACTTGTTAGCGATTGTTTTAAACAGTTGAGCTCTGATTTTTTTTTAAAGTCTTTATATACTAGCATGAAGATCTGGTGTTGCCTTGTATAGAATAAATTTGTCATTTCACTCCGTCTAAAACACAATATTACCTTAGTAATTCTAATTTTAGATTTTATAATAAAAATTTTGGTTGGCAGTCAATGAATGTACTGAGCATTGATTTTAGTGAGCAAAGTTTTAAGTAAAATAACATTTAATTAAAATAAAATTTGATAAAATTGATAGTTTTTAACCCCTTTAAGGCATGCTAGGCATAGTCCTTGGTGACATCTATATATTTCTGCACCATATCCTGAATTCCCATAACATTTTTCATTAAAAAAAATTTTTTTTGATTAAAAAATTTTTTTTTTGTATTGGATTCTTTGGACTACTTTTCTCATCTTGAGTGTTGTTTTCACAAGATGAGAACAGTAGTCCAAAGAATCAAAATAATTTGAATAACTAATCCAGATCTCTAAAATTTAGAAATGTAAAAAATTTTTTATAAGTTTTAAAATAAACTGTAGTTTTGTTTTTTTTTTCTAATGGTTGTACAGTGTGAATACAGACTCTGTTGTAATATTGGATGCTTATTTACATTGGTGAGCTTTTTAAATCAATATATTTTTGGTGATAACATTATTTACCTGCATCTCATGTCAAAATTAATAAAAATTCCAAAAAATGATCCAATAGAAAAATTTCAAGTAAAAATAAAATTTATCAAATTTTATTATATATTTTAATGTGGAACAATTCAGTATGACAAGCTGACTGGTTTACCTTGACTTAAATAAAGGCTCCAACATTTAATACAATATTACAACATAATTGTGAATTAATTTTTGTTAAAAATACATCTTCATTTTTTTCACCTGAAATGCATTGGTTTAAAAGATAAATAATCTACACTAGCACCTAATATTGTAACCACCCCCCTCCCTGCTCAAAATGAAATTGCTGATCGAAGTACTCTTAGAATATAGTTGAAGGGGGGGGGGGTCTCTTCAAAAACCTAAAGTTTGTGAACAAGCAATAACCCTATATATATGTACACAGATCAGTTATAATCTGATTTAATTTTTAAGCAAAGAAAATGTTACTGGAAACTTCATTGTACTTGAACAAATTAAAGTTGTCCCATGGAAATTGCAATTTATGAAATAATTTTTGAAAAGTTTGAATGTTGCGATTTATTTTACTTTGAAAATTGATTTTTATAAGCATTTAGGTAACCTATAAAATTTTTTTTTTTTTTTATATTACATATTGTATGTTATTCACAGGCAGCTATCTTGCCATTTTAACTTTATTTTTATACTGGATATTATTAAAGCATACATATATAATTTGAAAGATGTTTTCTTGGAATCAAAGTTTAAATCTTTTAAACATAAAATTTCTTCTAACGGACTCTAAAAAATTGATTTGCTAACTTGCTTTCCACCTCTTAAACTATTGAAGTTGTTTTCCAGTAAAACTTTGCAATTTAAAAAAATAAATAGTCAAATTTCAAAATGACAAAACAATAGTATTATGAAACCTACAAATCAAATGTGTCCTTGGCCAAATTGTGAACTGCAGGAGTACATCTCTTAATTAACCATTGGAATTAAGTAGAATTATCTTGGGATGAACAGGAAATGCTATATTTTCATCCATATTGGAATTTAGTAAATGATAATCCTGCAGTTCTTTTAATCAAACAAAAGTTGTTGTTCGAATTGAATCGGTTTGTAAAAAAAGGGCTGTTAGGTAAAGAACAAAAAAGAAAATAGCACTTGCCAATAAATAAAATAAAAATGAATCTATTTGCACTTCCTCAGTTTTTAAAATTATCGTGCAAGCTCAGTTAAATGAAATTTATAATTTATTTTTTATAAATCATTAAAATGTTCTTACTATTAAAAGCTGTTTCATTTATTTTTTTCAGTGATAATGTAAGATTCTTTTTTCTACAAGTCCTTGAATCTTATTTGCGTCAAAGGTAAGTAAAATTCCAATTTTTTTCTAACCTCAAATCTTTCATTTTCTTTTAATTTTTTATGTAAATTTTTTTTCCCCTTTGTAGTCACCACTTAAGGCCCGATAGCCACTCGAGGATAAGGGTTAATGAATGTAAGGTGGTAGCTTACTAATTGTTAATGGTGTAAATTGGGTAGAATTTAATTATTTATTCGGGACAGTTCACTAAGAACTTGTTTACATTGGATTTGAAGGCTATTATGTTGTATTCAACTAGGAAGCAGGCCAACAGAACAGTGTCCTACAGATGGGAAGTTCTGGAAAAGAAGCTTTGTTCATGGAATCTGCGTTTAGATTTAGACACAGAGAGTGGGGGAAATTGTTTATAGTGGTTTTAGCTAGTTTTTTTTGTGAAAGTTTGGTGAGGGGGGGCATAGATTGAATTTCAGTCAAGCACTTTCCAATAAATAAAATAAAAATGAATCTATTTGCACTTCCTCAGCTTTTAAAATTATCGTGCAAGCTCACTCTCCAGTCATTGTGGGTCAGCAGGTCAACCATCTCCAAATTCCACAGTGTTTTCTAATCATCTGTGATGCAGATGCAGGGATATCTTCAGTTGCAGGAAAGTTGACTAGCCAAGGAAAACTTAAAACCAAGTGATTAAACCAGTGTTTCCCAATGTCTTCATTTTTGTAGAACGCTTCCAATAGTATTTCCTGACGAAACCTTGCATTATAACTGGTTTAGTTGAAAAATAAAAATTCTTAAATTTATTGACAATTTTGGGAAAAAACAAAAACGGGATCCTCTTGACTGTTTATTCACAATTCTGTACATGTATAAGAACATTAGTCGGTCCTGGGTATGACTTTAAAAAGGACCTCCAGTGGTTAGGCCCTATTTGAGGGCTATGGTAAATGTGGAGTTTGTAGTGAAGTGAAGACTACCATTATGAAATACCCCCGTCCTTTCTATCATTTCCCTTTTTCTTCCTTTTCTTTTCTCAACATCATCAGAGGTTTTCGGCCAATCAGAATCGAGGACAGTTTTTGGTGGAAAAAGACGAAAGAATTACACATGTGGAGATGGACAGACAAGTTTCCCAGCGGCATCATGCACAAAAGACAAATGGACTATAATTAGTTTAACATTTTTAAAAAGGAAATACTATTATGGTATGGATGAATGAGTTTGAGTTACGAATGTTTATTCCTTGAATTCCTTGGCATTTAATGGATGAGCTCAGACCTTACTTCAATGCTAAAGTAAAGACTTTGTTCAAACATGAGCTAAGAAAACTTACTGGAACTTTCGGTTACTCTGTAAACTTTACCATCTTACTGTAAACTATGCATTCGGAAACTTACATAAAACGTCTTCCTTTTTAAATTCTTCCAAAATGGTGACCCCCCCCTCCTTCCCACCATACTGCAAACCCACATGAATGGTAACCACCATAAATTGCCTTTTACTTACCATTGCTCCTAGATCCACTTTGGCTTAGTGGTGTTACTTGTTAGAGCATCTAGTGCTACCAGATCAGGTTTCTGAAAATACTTACTAAATTAAAAATGCACTAAACATCACAGGTGACTAGGGATTTCCCTTGATACTTCCTCCTTTGGAGGAGGCCGGTTCAACCCACCTAGGGTAAATGTTGTACAACAGCGATAAAAAAAAAAATTAGACTAGGTAGGGGACAAAAAAACTGAAAAATGCATTTGCACTTCGATGCAAAGACATAATCTCTGCCCATTTATCAGTATTTTTTTTGGTAAGATCATAAGATTCTGAGAAATCTTAGATGTAATTTGATGATTGGCCTAAACCATGAGAATGTGAGAATAAGCTTGCAAAATATCAAAAAAACGTCTGATGCTTTTAGACACAAAGAAAATTAACGTTAAATGATTTCTTTTCTGTTCCACTTGTTGCCTGACACACCCATATCTGTGAGAGAATTTTGATGAGATAGACCATGTTATTTTTGTAGCCATATCAGTGTACCCCTTTTTGTGGGGGTGGATTTCCTCTATAAATTGACCGTGTGTCCAAGTTTGCCTTTATGAAATAGGCAGGTAAACAGTACCTTTTTTTACTTACTAGCGGGGATACCCGGCGTTGCCCGGGTGTTTGGAGGTGTGTGTTGGTGAGGGTGGGGAGTAGATGAAAACAACCCTGTTAAAAATAAAAATCGTTGGCCGGGTGTTTGGAGGTGTAAAAGAAAAAAAAAAAAGGTTTAATAGAAAATTAGGCTTGAACCCTGAACCTTTGACGCGGAGGTGGAAAGGAAATGGAAAAAAAACCCTGCAACCTAATCATCTCGACCACATGAACAGATGAATTGATTGATAAGTGTGTTAAGTTGACGTTTATAAAGTAAAATTAGCACGTGCGAGAAAGTCGCCTGATGTTTAATCTAGTTTCTGTTTTCCCCGCTACGCGGCGATCACAAAATATCTCGAAAATAGCTTGTAAAAGTCGGGTAAATTAAAGATAGCTGCGACCCAAGTTCCTTAGTCGTAGATGTTATTATTTAGACAGCATATAAAAGGTTTTAAGAAGGAACAAGCCAACCGAGAATGACTGCCAAAAAAGCCTTTTGTAGACATACAGAAAAAGCGAACACACATACATACATTTTCGCTTTTATATATATAGATGTCTGCATCATTTCTCTTCTTGGTTGTACTAATCTGGGTTGTGGAGTTGGAAGGTGTATATGGTTTGACTCTTAGAATTTCAAAAATTCAGACTCCACTTCCTTATTTTAATATTTAGACTCTTGTTGATTCTTTGGATATTTTTACTTAAACAACTTTGATTTTTTTTTTTTTTTTTTTTCCAAATCTCCACCTCTAACTCTGCAACAGATAAAATGTGAAAAGCCAAAACAACAACAAATTAAAAACATAACTAATTTTCAGTATAGATTGATACTAATTTAAAGCAGTCTGTTAATGAATACATTTTAAGATGGCAAGAGATGTGCCGTGACTTGACAAAAAAAAATCTATTGCAAAATTAACTAAGCAATTGGGTAAAAACAACAAAAAAGAATATCCAGGAAGGAAAAAGTGATGATTACTGAAATTTAAATAGGAGATGCTTATATCACCCACATGGAGGGTGCAGTCTCTACACAGCATGCCAGGAGCTACCCTAGGTGCATATTAGTGATGGGATGATTCCAATATTTTTTCTGATTCTGATACTATTACCGATTCTGATCCAATACTTCATAAATCTCTAAATATTTAACTATAAAATGGTTATATTATCTTGATTCCCATAAAAACGTATATTTTCTCTAACGTAAAAATACACTTGTTGGAGTCATCTATAGCTTTTACTTTTACTGGGAATTTAAATAATAAATATTGAATATTTTATTTCAACAACCAGTGGAAGATTTTTCTTAAATCAAATAAGATAAAGGAATCGTTTTTGGCATTGGAAAATACACATTTTTCAGATTCTGATACCCCCAAATGTTCTGATTTTTCCGATTCTGATTAATCGTCCCAATACTAGTGTATATGTATAATTATAATTATCTGATCCGGGTGATTGTTAAAATATTACCAAATCTATAATGGTTAAATAAAAAAGAAATTAAGAAAACTTCAGTTAGTCCAAGCAAATCAGTGAAAAGTCAAAATTATAGCAACAATTTTCTTTTGCACAGGGCATTTCTATGAGGCGTTTCTATGAAACGCCTCATAGAAATATAAGTTTAGAAAAATTAATTTGTGTGAAATATGCAAATTTAACAATTATTAATCAGAAAAAATAGTGTTTATAACAAAGAAATGTAAATCTTTTTTTCATTTTGGATAAAATCTTTTAGTCTTCATTTGTATTTTTTGTCCTGAAATAAAATTCTAATTTAATTAATTCAAGTTTTGAGAATCAAACTTTAATTCCATGTTTTAATTGCTGGCAGCCATATTATTTTTCCATGCACCAAAAATATTTTTATAATATAAATCTTTTATTACAATAAAAAAAAAAGCATTTGTTTACAAAAAAAAAATTGTTTTAAACAAAATTAAGAGGTTAAAAACTAAGACATTGGTTAATATTTAAAGTCTTTAGAATAAATATATATATATATATATATATATATATATATATATATATATATATATATATATATATATATATGTTAAAAGTTTAGAATAACTTAAATAAATTTCTAGTTGATTTATTGTCATTTTCTTTTTTGTTACAAGTTAAAAAATGTCTAATGCAAGTACGGGGAGATGTATGCATGCTTTGTAAGGAATGTTAGGGAATTCAATGACAATTACTCCAAAAGGAAGTGATAGTATCAATAAAGAATGTAGAAATAGTCTGTTCTCACTCTTTTTTTAAAACTTTTCATTTTCAGTTGAAGTTCTCAGATCAATGGGACCCCCTCTTAGGAGCAACACTTGATTTCTTTGAGATACAGTTCTTCTTTACATCTCAAACATTGAGTTATGCAAGGCAAGGTGATCATTAAAGATGATGCAATCCTAACAACATTAAAGCGGCTAAAAACATTGAATGGGTCGACATATCAACATTTGATTTTAGGTTATGATCCTAAACATTGATTTCTAGAATGACTGCCATTTTTTGTGGTACAGCAATCAAATATCAAGAAATTGAAGAAGTCGATATATTGTGTTACTCTATGTAGGTCAAACCTGGCGATGGTTTTCAAAATGAGATATTACATAAACACAGGAAAGTTTAGTTTTAGAAATACCAGATTGACAGATTACTGCAAAGTTGTTAAATAGGATGTTCTCTGTTAAATGAAACGTGCTGCCAAATCTTGAATCTGTATTTGATTGAGATGAAATTTTATCTGGTGACATTTCCCATCGCCACAATACACATCCCTATTCCTGTTTTACAAGTACTTTAATGGAATGTGCCCTCATGAACTCATAGTACTTATCCCCCCCCCCCTCTATGTACATACCTCCGACTAATCTAACAAACAGTAAAATCTCACTCCTTTGCTGTTGCGGTCCTTATATGCCGGAAACTCTTTTACTGTATTAGTTTCTTTCTTTAGACTACTAAATTGTGTAATTACCTTCTTGTTTTCAGACTGCTATAGATTATGTTGACTGCACCTCTGTAAAAGGATAAGACTCCCCCCAATGAGGTCACCTGTTGGTTGTGGGTGGCAACCTGTAAGGCGTTAGGACAAAGTCCTGGTGGTTAAACAGTCATTGATCTGGCAGCAGCAGTCAATATCACTTTGGTCCTTACTTGGTCTGACGGGCGGTCGGATAGGGTCTGATGCGATCAATCGGCTGGTCCCAATATGCCCTAGCTCATATAGTTATTGTCCTCCAAACAGTATTAACCAATTTGCTTTGTGGAACACTTCCCAACCTTTTATATTATACTAGCCTGGGTGCTCAGCACTGCCTGGGTGTTTGGAGGTATGTGTTGAGAAAAAAAAAAATGGTAGCAGATAGGCAGGCAGGCTCAAACCCGTACCGCAAAGGAAGAAATGAACATGGGAAAAAAAAAAAAAAGTGACGTCTTTGCCGTTGCATCCATCATCAAACCGGAAGTGGCAAAGGTTTAAATTAAGGCTAGTCAATCGAAAAGAGGAGATGACTTTCAAAAATATCTGCCAAAAAAGCGACCCCTTTTTGTAGAAAAGAGCCCAGTTGAGAATGAAGGAATTAATGTTTTTGGCCAATTTTTCGATATTTGTCGTCCGAAGGGTCGAGCTTCAAAACGATATCTATCTTGGGAAAATCCATCACCTCTGTTGAAAGTTTTAGCCCCTTGGTTCATTCCCAGCTGTAGTTAGAATCTGTGGTGGGTTGTTGAGCATAGGATCAATGAAAATCAAAACTCAATCAGGGCTTCCTCTTTTAAAAAATTCAAAAGATTTATCTGATTCAGATTCTGAAACCGACTTAAAACTTCCCAAAATTTATTATCGAATCGCTGGATGAAGAAATTAAACTCGATAAATTATCTCCTTTTTTGATTGGAAAAGTTATATCAAGTAGATTAAATCCCCCAAAAATGTTAAAAGCTTCAAAAAATAAGTTAATTTTTGTTATGAGAGTAAAGCAGCATTCAATATACATTTTCATGTTCTATTTTTTATTTTTACATTTCAAATGATGACTTAGCACAATTAGTAGTGTACATCACATTCACTGAAAAATGCAGTGCAGCTGTTTATAAAAAGTACCAAATTTGCATATTTTGCAGAAAATTTTTCTAGACTTTTATTATGTTAATAATGAAAGTCTTATAGAAATGCATTGTTGGGGATAAAAAAAAACCTTGTGTTGCAATTAGTTTCAACTTTTGTAAAAGTTGAAGTTTATTTGACTGGATTAAGCATTTTTTTAAATAAAAACATCTCTTTTTTTTTTTTTTTTTTCTTTTCATGTCTTTTTTTCTACATGTAATGTGATCTGCACATTGGCCATGGTGGCACAGTGACTTTCTCAATGAATATTTTCGTATTTGATAAGGAAATAAAATTTTATGAGAAAGCTATGGTGTATCTTGATCCAGTATATTTGATAAATAAATGGAGACCACTTTATCCAAACTATCAAGACAGAAAAAATTAAAATCAGCCTTCTAATGCCTATGAATTACTATTAATCGCTAAAACTTAAAAAAAATTTTCAATATAAAAAAAAAACAACAAATTATCGCTTCAGACAAATCATGAAGCCACTTGATGTAAGGAGCTTTAAAAAAAACAAAAACATTTCAAGGTAAAAAAATTAATCAACGATAAATGTTATATGGCTAGATTCCAACCCAGAAAACAATTCTCCCCCTTTGTCACAAACATTGCTCATGGAATGTGAGAACTAAAGGACAAGATAAGGGAAGACAAGAGCTATGAGTCTGCCGAAAGTAAACCCAACGTCCATTTTCTACTCTCCGTTATTTTGGAATCCAATGTTTTATAAATTTTCTTTAAGAGATTTCCAGACATTGAAGGTTTAGGTTTGATTGTTGGCTTTTTAAACTTTCTGTTTGGAATAGGATAAGAAGAATTAGGAAAATAATTCTTCATGTTCGAAATTCATTTGTTTAATGGTATTGTGTGTGTGTGTGTGTGTGTTTTTTTTTTTTTTTTCATTTGATTGAATAAAATTTTGTTTTCATTTTGCTTTCTAGGTATCATTTGGCAGGCACTGAGGACCAGCAAATAGTGCGCGCTTTTCTCATCACTTGCCTCCAATTGCTGGTAAGCCATCTTAACTTTTTGTGTGTGTGATGGGGGGGGGGAGGAAAAACAGAAAGAAATTATTAAAAATGAGAGCTTTACCAATTTCATTCAGATCAAAGAAAAAATGATTTTAAATTTATTGAAATAATGGAAAAAATCGTAGGAAAAAAGCGATACAACAATGGGAGGTTTTGGGTACGTGTGTAACTATTTAAAAAAAAAAAAAAAAAAAAGAATTATGCAGTGCGTGTGATAAAGGTGGTAAAATGGGAAGGGGAAGAGAATTGTTTGAATTTTTGTTGGATTATCAAATACTGTAATTTATTAAAGTTTTATTTTACCAATTTTTCTTATATAATTACAATAAAGTATCAAGAATTTCATAAAATGTCATGAAGGCAGAATGTAATGAAAGCCAAAAATGTAACAGATTAAACACAAACATTGTTTTCTGTTTAATTGGTTGTTTCCATTTTATCTTTCACCGCTTACACATCTATACAAGACGTGTGTATATTGAAGAGTATTGGTAATAAAAATTTATGATGTATATACTTGTCATGGAACAAAGATGTCATATTTCCAAAATCATTTAAATTAATCAAGTAATGTTTTTTGGGGTTTTTTTTTAACAAGGGAAATGGGAGTTGCCATGTTTTAGGATGTGTTAAAATTCAAGGGCGACAACTCAATTCGGCTACTGAAATTTTGTATTCAAAACGATTAAAACTTGTTAATGCTATAAATAGTAAATTTTGATTTTCTTAGTAAAAAAAACCTACTTGATCAATCCATGTGAATTTTGGAAGATGACATCTTCATTCCATAATGGGTATGTAAATCAAAGATTTGTGTGTATTTTCTGTTTTTTTTTGTTTTTTTTTAAAGTTGTATTCTGAATAAGAACCAAAAATTCTTTCTACATGCCTGTAATTGTGCGCAATTCATCAATGATAAAATTATAAGTTACATAAACATTTAAAAAAATTTATTTTTTAAATTTAACAAAACAATACAAAACTTCAAAATATTTAAAAAAACAAAAAAACAAAAAACAAAACAAGAAACGCCTAAACTTATTTTTTGGAGGTGAAAAAATGCATTCATTTTTACCAAGAAATACATGTCTGATCTACATGGGCAAATGTTTTGTTTAAATGGGTAAGGGAGCAAGGCGTGTGCACTCTTAGCCAGGACATCACGGCATGTTGGTTTCTCCTATAAAGGGATTGGTGAAAGCCTATCTTTTAGTGAGGGAAATTTTAGAGATAAGAATATTAATCGCAGTTGTTTTCTCTTACAAAACGAGGAGACGGAAATAAGCAAATGTATTTTCACTCAATGATAGTTTTTCTTAAATGCTTGTAAAATATTGAGTTGAGTTTTAGTTTTGGTATTACGGTATGTACGACAGTCGAATGAAATAGTTTTAAAGGAAGTAAAGAGAAAATATTAATAAAATATAACTAAAATTTGATTATAAAAATAAGTTTTAAAAAAATGTTGATAAATTATGGCTACAATATCATTACAGTGTAATATGCTTACAGTTATTTAATATGGGCTGATTCTCATGCAAATTGAGTTCTGACCAGTCAGTCATAACAATTGCAACTCTAATTATCCGCTTATACTTGTAATTAATTAAAAAACATGTTTATATATTAGTTTACATAGAAATGGGTTTAAAATACCCTGGTTTAATTGAAATTAATAATAAATTGGGTGGGTGAAGTGGAAAGAGAATCTATTAATTTTATAAAATTATTTGTAAATAATGACGTCACTTCAAGTATAAAATGCAAAAGTCAAGTATCATAGTTCAATTGTGCTCTACACGGAAACATTCATTTCGAACACGCCCCTGTTTTATGAAAAAATCTACACTTGTATTTTTTTATTTGAACTTAGTTGAAATTTTTTTTTTTTTATTGAACAAAAAAAGAAGTTAAATGTAAACTTAAAAAATGTTAATAAAAAAAAAAGTTATATTTTTATCTTATTTGTACATATCAACTTAAAAATATAGTCTGGAATTAGAATTGCATCAATTTCTCTGGAAAACCTTATCTGTTTGTGTTCATGGTGGCAACACACATTTGTAGCTTGCATCATCTGTTTTTTTAAGGAAAAGATAAGTCATAGTGGTTTTTATAAATGAAATGAAGGAAGTTATGTAGATAAAAATCTGATGCAACACCAATAGTTTTTTGCTCATTCAATTGTTGATGGTGCAATAGTTTGGTATTCATTTTTATGATGCAATATCTGATTTGATGAAGTAGCTTGTCCTATTCTACTAAAATTCTTGTATTGTCATTTTGTTTGTTACTGTGCACACTTGGGCTGTGCATGAATGATGGTGATGGTGAAAACAAGGATGAATAACAAAAGATGCCCGATAAGTGTGAAGAATGAGATGATGTAAATAATTACAAGAAAGAACGAAATACAGGATGTGTGTCTATTGTGGCATTGCAAGAATTTCGTAAATGTTTGAAAATTCCAAATATTTGAAAACTAGTGTACACCCATCAAAATTGGTGGTTGTGAGAATTATGCGTCACCAGTGTTTTCTCTCTGTCTCACTCTATCAAGATATATTACTAAACTATTTATATAAAACTTTAAATTTGTCAGTAATTTGATTTTTGATACATAAGTTATCATTTCTGATGACTTCAATAAAAAAAAAAATCAATCATGGACATTTTATGATAGTGAGGGATTTCTTTTTTATTTTTTTGCTTCCTCACTTCCACTCATAATTGGAAATTCTTTTATCCAGAGACTAAGAAAGGGGGTGAAACCTTGTCAATTTTTGGTGTATGGACTTCAAAGTTGATATATAGAAAATTCGAACCTGTGGAAAAATTTGACTTTTAGCCAGTCAAAATTGGAACTTGGTAGGCATAAGTCAACTAAACATGTTACTTTTACGCATGTGCGAATATACATTTGTACAGTAAATTTGGTTGATTTTTAAAGTTCTGATATCCATCTGTTGTTAGTTCAGATGGTAATGAATAATTCTGGAGAACTGTTTTGGTTCTAGTTGATGGCACCCAAGTTATATTTTTATTTTTAACTTTTGAAATCACTACTATATATTGGGTACAATATAATAAATAGAAAATTGGCTCTTCCATGTCGTTGTCAGGACTTCAAATTAATTTCAGTTAAAAAAAAAAAAAAATTTCTGCAAGGTTCATATAATTTTATTTACTTAAAAGCTTCACACATGTATTGAGCACTTTAGAAAAAAATGTTTTTTTTTAGTTCATGTTAACAATGTATTTGAACTTAGTCATCAGCAGAATACATTCATATCCGAATATCATAGTTCCCAAGTCCAATACAGAAAAGTAGCAGAAAAGGTTTCGTAAGAATTTTAGTCATTATTAGGATGGCAAGTCATTCTGTAGCTGGAAAAACCAATTTGGACTCTGACTAGTCGGGGGCATTGGTCACATTGTATTGTGGTGGATGGTTGCGGTTGGTTGGCTCTAAGGGCCCTTTGTTGCCGTTTGGTTATTAGATTAGCTCTTCTATTTTCTTTTAATTGGCTTGTACCCACTTTGTTCTTCCATTGATGTCTGTTGTTCGATGAGGCTTCCAAGATGTTTGGATCTATATTGGCCTCACTTAGAGATTTTTTTAAGCTGGTCTTTGAATCTAAGTAGCGGGCGGCTTCGGGGTCAATTGTCAACATTTAGTTGACTGAGGAGCACTAGCTTCAGCAGTCTAAAGTCCTCCATGTGAGTCACATGACCAAACCTTCTCAGCAATTAAGCAATTAGCTTGAGTGAAAAAAATGCTTCCCAGGTAGGGGAAGTGCTTGATGCATTCTATGATGGTGCACAACTACCCCTTGCAGTGGTTGGGCTAGTATTTTGGTTTTAGTCTTGTTAATTGCTAGGCCAAAGCACGAGTACATGGCGTGAAAATTGTCCACATACTGCTGGAGTTCATGTGAGGATTGAGCCGGCCATGGCGGCATTGTCTGCACATTACAGTTCCTTCACTTTGATGGTGTTGGTCATTCGTCTTGATTTTAATCTGGCCAGTTTGAAAGTTTCTCTATCAAACCTGAACTTGATATCTATTCCGGGGTTGTTTTGGGGGACTTTGAATATCATGGCTGCGAGATAGAGGGAGAACAGTGTTAGTGCCAGCACACAGGTTTGATGAAGGAATTTTCAAACCGGCTAGATTAAAATCAAGATGAATGACCAACACTGTGTGCTGGTAATATATACACCAACGCACATATACACTTAAAAAAAATTTTTTTTTTTAATATTTTCTTTGAAAATCCGTAAGTTAAAAAAAACTTTGTTTTATTCCTTGTTTAAACATTTTTTTTATGGAAATCGCTCCAGACAAGGCATGAAGCCACTTAATGTAAGGAGCTAAAAAAATGCTACTTCAAGGTCAAAAACTTTCCAACGATACGTGTCAGATGGAATAGATTCTGACCCAAAAAACAGCAATTCTTGTCTCTTTGTCAGAAACATTGTTTCTGACAAAGAGACAAGAATTGCTGGAATGTGAGGACAAAAGTTGTGCGGCTGCCAAAAGTAAACCCAAGATTCACTTTCTACTCCTTAAATTATAACGTAGGGTCAAGTTATTAAGAAACCCTTGAAATTCAAACCAGAAATAAATGTCTGATCATATTGGTTCCCCGATGTATCGGAGAGAGACCTATGTGGCGTACGTGTGTTCGTTATTCCGGGTGATTGCCAGATAACCGTCCATTAGTTTTTTTCTGAAATTTTGGCACAAATTGTATTTCATTAAATATGTGCACAGTAAAAATATTTTTTTGCAAAAATTTCCGTTGTCATCAGGAACTCAAAAGAGGTAAAAAATGACATGTTTTGCCCCATAATATTTGATCCATCCATTAGATTTTTTTAAAACTTGACCAAGATGTGGAGCCCATTGTTCTTAATATAAATCCAGTATGGGTGACCCTGGCAAAATTCTGGCTCGCGTCCCCGGGGACTTTTAGTGCTAAAAACACCCCTTTTTGTGGCTCTTTTTTCATATTTCTCAACAAAAACTTGATCTGTCGGACTATATAGTGGTTTTGTATGGTGGTCAACTCAAATATACATGTGTTAAGGCCTGAGACTGCACCGTTATCCATTTACACTGGGATTTGGCATCCCCAGGGGCTCAAAAGAGGTAAAAAATGCCCCAAAATGGCTAAAAATGACACTTTTTGTCCCATGCGTTTGAGCCATCCATTAGATTTTCTTGAGACTAGCCCAAGATGTGGAGGCCATTGTTCTTAATAAAAATTCAGTATGGGTGACCCTGGCAAAATTCTGGTTCGCATCCATCTGGGACTTTTAGGGCTAAAAAAACATGCCTTTTTGAAGCTCTTTTTTCATATTACTCAAAAACTTCATATGTATATCTATATAGTAGTTTTATATGGTGTTGAATTCAAATATACACGTCTTAAGGTGTGAAACTGCATTGTTTGTTCGTTTTCACTGGGATCCGGCACTCCCAGGAGCTCAGAAGGGGTAACATCATCATCATCATCATGACGGGCTCCTTGCCCGGACCAATGTGACTCTTCCTCTACAGAGTTTCCCGTCTTCCATCAGTTGCCTCAGATCTTCAGGTTCACAGTTGGCATCATGTGCTTTTTGCTGAATGTCCTTTGCTTCCGTGTCGTGGAGTCCATAGCAATGCATCACTCACCAATTCATGCTTGCTCCTCAGACAATGACCAGCAAATCATAGGCATCTTTCTCTGATGGTATTAGATATGGCAGGTATGTTGCCATAAAGTTGCTGCTTTGTGGGATGTTTTTCCAAGATATATTTAATACTGTTCGTAGCATACGGGTGTATGTGCTGTCTAGTTTTCTTTCCAATCTTTTGGTGAGTGTCCAGGTTGTAGCACCGTAAACAAGGACAGACTCTACCACTGCCCTGAAGAACTGCCTTTTCAGTTTGTTGGTTAGTCCTGAAGTCCATACTGAATGCAGCTCATCTAATGCGGCCCATGCTTTTGAGATGTGAATTTCGATATCTCTCTTTGTGGAAACTATGTTGCTATCCAGATATGTAAACTCAGCGACTTCTTTCAGTGTTGATCCAACCAGAGTCCTGGTCTCTCCTTTCACATTGAAAGTCATAAACTTTGTCTTATCCATATTAATATGGAGACCGATGTCATTTGCGGACTTTTCTAACTTACGTAACAATGTTTGCGCATCAGCAGTATTGTTCGCAAACAAAGCAATATCGTCTGCGTAATCTGTATCAGTTGTGTGCTGATTGATGACGTCTGTTTCTGGATTCATTTAGGATGAAGCCTAGCGTGTTGTGTATGTCAACAAAGGTCCGAAGTACAAAGTTAAGACAGACAATGAAAAGAAAAGGGGCTATAGTATCTCCTTGTAGAACCCCGGTGTGAATGTCGAAAAATTCAGTGTCCCCATCTGGGGACCTGACCATTGCTCGAGTGTGCTCATATAGCATCATGATAGCATTAATGACTTCATTTGGAATGCCATATGCTTTTAATATGCTGGCTATTTTTCCTCTATGTACAGAGTCAAATGTTTTGGAGAAATCTACAAAGATCAGTACTGCCTCAATATTTTTGGCTTTGACTCCTTTAATTAGTCTCCTAACAGTAAGTATTTGAAAAGGGGTCACAAATGCCCCAAAATTGCAAAAAAAATGACACTTCTTACCTCATAACTTTTGCCCCATCCATTAGATTTTTGTGAAACTTGGCAAAAATGTGAAGGCAACGTTGGCTCTTCACACTTCTCACATTCATCATTTCTTCACTATTTTTTGTGGCGTCATCTCACATGCAGCACCAGAGAGGGATCACACACACGCGACTTGGACATTTTTTTTTTGACATTATTTTTCTCCTTACTGTTATTTATATTGTTGATATTTTTATTAGAACGTTCTGTCAGTGTGGTGCAAATGTTTCCCATGTTTAAACATTATTTTGATAAATAAAAAACAACTATCAATTAAATACATAGCCTCATTATCAATACACCTGAAGAAAACTGGCAAATACATTGACAGAAATATACTCTTAAAAATATATCAACATTACAGCCAATAGAAATACAAAAATCTAAAAAAAAAAAAAAAAAAAAAAAATCGCTCTGCTCTAAATTCCAAGAAAAACTAAAACAACAAAAATTGCCATTAAAAAGAATGGCATCATTTTGGTTATCTCTAATAATGGAATTTGATTAAAAAAAAATCAAATCAAATCTTACATTCGGAGGTTTTTCGCTTTCAATTATTTTAATATTTCTCATCGGTAACTAATCCTTTTACTTGAACAGCATATCTCTTCAAAAACTAAAACCTTGTTTCTTGTATGAATAAAATTGAGCTGCATCTATTGTGTACCCTATCTTATTGTGCATTTTAATTTTGTATTTCTTTTCAGGCATCTGGCGTCACAAAGGATAAACCGTTTTTAAAGAATAAGATTGCGCAACTCTTCTCCCTTGCTTTCCTCGTTGATTTTCCTCGTCGCTGGCCAACTTACTTTGTTGACATTCTCCATGCCTCTTCGTATGGCCATGTTGCAGTCGAGATGTACCTTCGTATTCTTTCAGCTATTGACGATGATGTTGTGGATCGGGAGATCATACACACTAATGCTGTAAGTATCATCTATTCGAAAGCACCGTTCCTTCCAATTACTGATTTTTAAAAAATCTTTTTCATATAATTTTAATAAACTTGACATTTATTTTAACAATATCCTATTGCAATAAATTGTCTGTAACATTATTTGACAATGATATCTGAAAGCTACATGCAGTGGTGCTGGTGTGATAGTAAGTTCAAGTGACTTCTGCCATTACTAATCAGTGTTACTACTGTTGATTAACCCCCCCCCCCTCCACACACACACCCTTTATTAAGCCGTGTTCATAAACCTGTTAGCTACGACAGAGGCTACGACCTAGCTAATTAGGGAATGCATAAAACTTAGGAATATCACGATAGTTAGGCAATGCAGAACTCGGAAACTGTGACAGTACTACGTGTTCATTCACACAATGTAGGCAACATGTTTACGACTGCAGAACACAATGTGAAAGGAGATCACTGGTACATCTTTGATTAAACACCTGTGTGATTATGCAGAGTGTCTAATGTAAATGTATACCGTCACAGGTTTGGTCTGTTCAAGCACAGGACAGTATTTTAAGCATTGTGGTGGGGTAAGAACCATATAAAATAATCTGTAGGCAGTAGAAGCAACTGTTACTTCCAGCAAGATCATATACTCCAGAGGGAACACAGTTACAACAGCGACTATGTAGTATATATCTGATGGCATGATGCTGCAGATGCTCAAGAGACTCGGAACACCTTGCCAACATTACTTGGACAAACTCTAGGGACTCATATTTCATCCAAGTGGGGACAAATTATTGCCTTGTAAAGTCTAGTCAGCAAATGCCATTCATAAGGAATTTGGTATCTCAGGATATGCAACACGTAAGGCTCCCTATTGGATATATAAGACAAGTGGTCATCAAACCTGAGATTGCTAGATATTCCCAGATAGTTATGACCATTCGAGAATGGCACAAATGTCTCTTGAAACTAAATCCCATGGAAGTGCGCAACCATTGTCTGCGATAAACAGATGCATGAATAGCAAATAATTTGATTGGCTAACTTGAATATATAAAAACAATTACATGCAATCGTCTGGTGAATTCTCATGAGGAAAATTCTTTGTAGTTTATACAAGTCTATCAAACATGTATGCAGTGTGATGATTAATGTATGGAAATGAGTTGAAGATAATGTGTTGCATGAATAAGAATGATGTATCTATAATAGGAGTTTTAAAGACAGGTTTAGATCTTCAAGAGGAGGATTAAATCTAAATAAGAAAAGGATATGTGTGCAAAACATGAGACTTTGTTGGCCTGGTCACATTGAATGTATGAACAAGTGTTTGTGGATTAGTAAATGCAGAACAGTTAAGGTGGCAGTTAATTGGTAAAGGAAAGCTATGGAAAATGTGTGAGTAATAATGTATTTGAGATAAAGGGATAAACACCTCACCAGACATACGGTAGTTCGGAGGTCAATTTCTGAATGCTGTACTGCTATATAAAACAAATCTGATCATAATGTGCTTAAATTTGTAAGATTTGGTAAAATCTCAAAGAAAGAAACTACATTTCTTTCCTGGGTATGTGTAGTTCTACTAATGATTAATATCTTTTTGTATAGGAATGTGAAAGAAACACTATCCTGAAAGATGCCATGAGGGAGCTTTATGTTCCACAATTGGTGGACTCTTGGCTGCGAATAATGGTAAGTTGGAATTATTTTTTTTTTTTTTTTGGTATTTGTGCTATATAATGAAACTTTAAACGAATGCATTTCAAATAAAAACACTTGTGTGTCATGTTGAAATTATAAATTCCAAAAATTATTAAAAATAATTCAGTAGAAAAATAATTATAAGTAAAAATATAATTTATCAAATTATTGAGTTTTATAGTATGTCTTAATATCGAAGAGTTGTGTGACCAAGTCTGTATGATAAACTGACTTATCTCCCTTGCCTTTTTTGAAATCTGCCATGTTAGCAGAGCTTTTGCTGGATCATTTTTAGTAATGTTTTGGAATTTATAATTTTGACATGACACATACGTGCATGATAGTTTTTTTTTTTATCTTAAATGTGTTTGTTTGAAACTTCATTCTACTGCACCAGCACCAGTACCAGTTTTTTTTTTGTTTTTCTTTTTAAGATTTTATCCTGTTATGTTGAACTGTTTTTTTTTGTCTTTTTCTCCAGACCACTTACCAAACAAGTCACTCTGATATCACCTGTCTGTGCCTGAATGTTGTAGGCAAATATATTTCCTGGATCGACATCAACCTAGTGGCTAACGAACAATTTGTTGCTGCTTTGCTCTCTTTTTTTAATCACACAACATTACGAGAGAGTGCATGTGATTGCATCCATGAAATCATCTCGAAAGGGATGGAGCCAGTGGCAAAGACCAAACTTATTGAATCATTTGCTTCGGTGCTTGATAGTGCCGGTGTTATGTGTCCCAATGAGGTGAGCAAATTTTTATCTTTATCCATTATATAAAAATAAAAAATAATTTTTGGTCCCCCTGACAAAAAAGGGATCGGACCTAGTAATTCACTCCCCTTCTATCTGTTGGCACTTTTCTCGACAATCACTTCTCGGATTTTTTGACATTTTGCACGAACATTAGCCATGGTAAAAGTAAATTTTTACCAGAACTGATTTTCCAGGATAATTTTGGTTACGCCCTTTGGGGTAAAATTGACTCAAAATTCGTTCATTTGTTTGCACTTTTCTCCATAACCACTCCTTGGATTTTTTAAAAATTTTGCACAAACATTAGTCATTGTTATAGTAAACTTTTTACTCATGGAGAAGGACCCCACATATTTTTTTTTTTTCCTTTACTATTTTTGATTCTTGCATTTTTTATATAAAATGTGATTGTCTTGTAAAATTCTCAGTGACTTCCTTTCTAATGTAAACATGAGATTTGTTTTCAACACAATGTACCACTAAATAGCAATTTTACGGGGTTGAATAAAATTTAAGAAAGCCCAATACATTTTAACTTTAATTTCCCTTGAAACAACATTTAATAGAAGTATTTGTGCAAGTCCACATTTCAACCTAAACCAAAACACAGAAAAATCTTTATGGTGTACGCACCCTCATGTAACAAAGATGCCATATTCCAGAAGACGCGCAAATTTATCAACTAGTTTTATTTTTAACTAAGAAAATCAAATTTTATGAGTAGAAACAATTAACTGACTTGTGTCGCTATCTTGAAAAGACAACTTCACAATAATTCAAACTTGTGAAATCAGTCTTGTTAGGCTAACAGTTTCACATTAATTGCTGAAAATTGTTTAAAAACGATTTTTATATAAAAAAATAAAACTACTTGATCGATTTACATGAAATATGACATTTTTGCTTCAGGACGGGTGCATACATAAAAGATTTTTCTGTATTTAAAAATTTTTTTTCTCTAGGTTTAACTGTGGACTTGCACCAAAATATTTATGTCTCCAGCGGTAAAAAGAAGCACACTCATTTCAACTTTTTAAAAAAAAAAATTTTTTTTATTGATTTTTCACTCCAAACAAGGCACAGTAGCACTTAGATGTAAGGGGGCTACTATTTGGGACAAAATTTCCAGGGATACTATTTAAAGAGTTGAGCAGCTAGATGTCTGTTCACATTACGCTTGAAATTCTGCAGTTCTGGAAGCAGGGATCTGGGAGGGAATTCCAAAGTCTAGCAGTTCAAAGGAAGAAATTATTTGAGTAAGTTTTCTGGCATCTAAGGATCTCTACGGTGTAGGGGGTGGGAGTCAGGGATATTTATGTTGAGAGGGAATACAAGGGTTTGCAGTTCGGCAGAGAGCTTCTGTTAAAATACTTGTCAAATAGGGACAGAGGTTGGAGCATGATTCACAGTGCGGGACCTATTAGGTTGGCCCCTCTTTTATTTTTGAATCCTGTCTATGAGTAATAGCAGAGTTACCAGCCTGATATGGCAACTATACTCCATGCCTGGGTGAATGGTGGCCTTTTAGAGGTACAGGATACTCTGAAGTGTAAGTAACTTTCTAGCACGGTAGAAAGAGCCCACCTTCTTCGCACCAGTCTTCGTAATGCCCTAGATATATTTGTTCCAATTCATGTTCCCTGTAAGTGTTAAGCTGAGAAGTTTGAACGACGAGCCTGCAGGTGGAATAAGCTTAGTCTTGGGAGCATTGAATGTTACCATCCATTTATGCCCCCATTCCACTACAAACTGGAAGTCTTCCTCTAAGATTTTGGCCATTTCCTTAGATATTTGTTCATTTGTTTTCCCTCTCATGCTAGTTATAGAGCGTGGTGTCATCAGCAAATATACCCATCTTGGAAACAATTTTATTAGATCATTTATGAATAAGAAGAATAATAAAGGTTCAAGGATCGACCCTTGAGGCACATGCATTTGTCATGTTTTGAAGGACGACCATCATGGACAATCTGAATTTTTCTCTTATTTAAGGAAGATTTGATTCAGTAAAACCATATGACTTAATTTTCATGAAGACCCTTGTGCCATACTGTGTCAAAAGCAAGGGATATATATAGGGTTATTGCCCTAGCCTTGCCTACTTTATCCAATGCATAGTATATACATTCAGAAATTACAGTTAGGATATCTGCTGTAGAACAGGCTTGCCTAAATCCATACAGTCTGTCGGAAAAAAGTTTCTCTAACATGTTTGTATAGATTTCTAGTAGATTATCTGAAAATGCCAATATTGTTCATAGAATTTATAATTGATACTATAATCATATTTATTATTTAAAAACCAACCCAAAATCTTTTTACACTTGTTTCATTGTCATTCTCTGGCAAATTCCAATCTATATAATATTAAAACTTTATTTTGCTTTCTTGTCATGTACACTTAATCTGAAGTAGAAATCTAAAATAAAATAGAAGCGTTATTAAGACATCAGAGAAAGAAGGGGTCTATTAGGATATGACAATGTATTTTTTATTTTTATATTTTTTTAAAACATCCTTTGACTTGAATACTTGTAAAAACATGATCAACCAATGTAAAGGTTAATAAATTATATATTTAATATATATATATACCAAATATGCACCCAATGTTTCGCTGATTGTCTAGAATTGACATAAAATTATTCAGTTATATATGTATATATATATATATATATATATATATATTTTTTTTTTAAATTTATTTTTCTTATATTATAATTTCATTGTGAATTGTGCACTAATTCTATTTTGTAAATAAAACGTATAATTTTTTATTATTAAATGAACATGAGTCGGCAGCATAAAATAGCAAAGTTTATATTTCAGAAACAAAATCTTGGAATTCTTCCAATTAAATGTTATTTTATCAACATTTCCTTTACAGTTTTTTTAAAAATTCAAATAGTGAAAAAAAACAAAATTGGATGATTTGGACTGCTGTTTTAATCTTATGTTATTCTCATAATGTTTGACCGATGCAACCTCCGACTTTCTTCAAGTGTATCTTGTCAAACTCTGGAATCTGTATGGAATTTTGAACGGAATGCTTTGTTTAATCCACGAGAGGAGCATACTCTTGTTCTGTCAGTCATGGTTGAGTAGAAATCTTAATTAATTTGCAATTGTATTTTAATATTACTCACGTTGAGGATTGTACTTTCAATCTCCAAAGGAGTGTCTCTCAGAAGAACTGATTTTTACTTACAACTTTATCTCAAAGAAGGTTGAACATTACATCAGCCGAAGCAGTAGTTTGAAAAGTTAAAATGCAAATTATAAATCCTCATTTAAAAAATTAAGAAACGTGATAGGTTTTTATTTATATTGGAAAAATAAAATTACAATTTGAAGTTATTGTTCACTTTTCTTCAAATTGCATATATATATATATATATATATATATATATATATATATATTTTTTTTTCATTTTAGGGAGAAGAGGGTGATTATCTTGCCAAATTGGCTAAACTTGTCAATGGAATGGGACAAAACCTTATCTACTGCTATCAAAAGTAAGTTTTATATCATTATTACAAAAATCAAAGGAATCTGAGGAGGGATTATAACCTCGTTCTGATTGATGGCGTGAATAATCATTTGTATCATACAATTCTCTAACTTTTCATTCTTTTAGCTTTTTCAAGAACAAATATTTTTCAAGATTTGATGTCTCTGAACAAGGCACTAATTAGCCAAAAAATGATGCCCCCTCCCCGTTTTATTTATATTTTTTTTTAAAGATTGGTCTAGAGAAAGAGAGCATGGCATGCAAAGGAGCTTTTATGTTTGTGGCAGCCATATTTTCTTTGGTCCGAATGCAGGCATCAAAGAAATTAATTCACTTGAACTTTGAACATCACCACTTCGCAACTAAGATTGATATTAAGGTAAATGCTATAAAAACAAAATTACTCTCCTCAGGATGCCTACCCTCTGAAAAAAAGCATGATTTTTCTCAATGGACAAAGCAGGTTGTCGATTGCTTCAAACAACTGACCTCAATGTTTGGAGCTATGGGTTAGGTATACGATGACGTTGACATCTGAATCAACAATTCCCAGCATGCTTTCAGTCACCTACAATTATCCAGTCTTTTCCCGGAATCACAATAGGCACAAAAATTTAGATTTATCAGGCGCTTGTTTGTATAATCTATCTCTGACAGCGAGACCTGGTCAATGAGAGCTGCAGATCTCAAAATGTTGGTAGTGTTTGACCTCTATTGCCTCTGTCAAATTCTACATGTCTGCTAATACCATTTTGTCTCAAATACACAAATTTGGATGCAGAACAGGATCGTTTCCCTTCACCAAGCTATTTTATAAAAGATTTTGGCGGGTTGGCCGCACTGCATGCAACATAAGTTCATCTATGAAGCAATAGCTCCAAAACCACTCCAAAATTGCTGAAGATGCCGTGAAGGCCAGCTGAAAATGTTACACGCCATCAAAGCTGAAGCCAACTTATCTTAGGTGCACAGGTCTTTGGTGTTTGCTGCTGGTTCTAGGACTGGCTACCCGTAACTATCTTGGCAACTGCGAATAGTAATACATGATTTGCTCATCTGGGATGTTGTGTGTTCTCTGGAGGAGCTCGCTCAACCCATCTTCAGTGAATGCTACCTCTATTCAGTCAATTTGAACATGATTTCAGAGACTGTGCTGTACTTCTGCTACTCTGACCTTTCTATTATTCCTTACACCATAAAATTCACACAATTCCAAAAACGATATACAATTTTTCATTTGTAACAATTTTATCTATTATTTACTTACCTTCCCAGTAGAGCAAAGTTAGATGCAAGTCTTTTTTTTTTTTTTTTTTTTTTTAATATGCAGAATCAGCTCCCTAAAAAGAATCCACTCTGAACTGGGTAAAAAAAAAATAATGTAAAGATTGCCCTTGTCTATGAAGATTTCCTGAGTTGAGGGCAGATACTTCACTTTGATCATAACTAAAAGGAAACTATTTTCTGTATCTCTATGATCTTTTTATGTCTCTAAATTTGACATTCCTATTTTGTCACCTGATTTTTTTTGTTTTTTGTTTTGTATAAATTTGAAATTTTTCAATTCAACATTAATTCTTTTTAATTGAAATGTTGCAACATTATTGGGAAACTTTATTCAAATAAAGCAAAAATAAAAGTAAAAAGTTACCTTTTTATGAAAGATTGAGTAATTAGATTTATATTTAGGTGAGATTAAATGAATTTAAAATTTTAATTTGTAGATTTGTTTTTTTTTTTTATTTAAAGAAAATATGTAAACTAAAAGTTTATAGGAATTTTGAGTTGAGATGAAGATGCATAAAATGAATTCAAAGCAAGTCTATTTCGGATGTAACAGATTATCTCTGAATAAAATAAAGTTTTTGTTTCAATTGTTTTACTTATTAAAAGTAAGTTAGAGCTTCTTCAGACTTTTACTCCTACATAACATCTCTTCTCTTGATGATGATAATGTAACTCTTATTTTCTTTGAAGATTGTTGAAATCTGCTGACATGGGCAATGTGATGGTCACTCTGAATGCAATTGAAGCTAAGGTGCCCCTCATTCTACGTTTCCTTGGCCATGAAGATGACGATATCTCTGAAGCCGTGATTGGCTTTGGGCAGGACTATATTAATCTGCTGAAACAGTCTCCTAGTCTCACTCAACGCCAACGGGAAGACGTTAAACAAATGCTTTACATCATTATCAAGAAAATGAAATATGATGATTCGTACAACTTTGAAACCGAGGTAAAAAAACCCCAAAAAACCTCTGCATCTGTTTTGTGTTCAGCTGTTTTATTTTCTTTATTTTTTAATTGATAAAAATATAAGCTTTGCCTGAAAATTTCTGTTCATAGTCTATCACTTTTTATTTACATGCTTTTTTCTTTTTGTATTTATCCTGGCATTATTTCACTTGTATAACAATGTTATAAATTCTAAACATATTTGAAAAATGAATTCACATTCAAAGGCCACTTCATTTTTATTTTTTTTTTAACGAAAACAAAACAAACATATACAAACAGTTGTATTTAATTTAATGGTTACGTTTTTATTTTTCTGATTAGTTTTATCTGTTCTCGAACAAGCTCAACTTGCAAATGTTTACTTTTCATTTTGTTAGGGTGAAGATGAAGCTATATTTCAAGATTACAGAAAACAAGTTAAGATTATTTTTAATAATCTTGCCCAACTGGTAAGTTTTAACATTTTATTTTATGTGTAAAACTGCTTTCCTTCAAGAGAATACTTTTATTCTGTAAAGTTACTCAGGTTTATTGTATTTTGACACTTTTTGTAGTGGCCATATTTTTTAATTTAAAAATTTTTTTTATTTTTAACACTTCAAGCATTCAAAAATTTGTTTGCTTTGTTCAATGGCAAATGAACTGTTGTTGGCTATTTAAATGTTTTCTTGTTTGCAAAGTATTTTTTGTTAAAATAATTAAAAAATATAGGGAACATTGGTAAAAATTCTGACTTTGTTTCTTCTATTGGCACACAGATCTTTATGGGTTGAACTTTGCATTTACTATGAAGTTTGTTCTGGTGCTACCTGACCAGGTTGCCTGAAGATACTGGCCTACTGACCTAAAATTCACCAAATAATTGATGGTCCCCCCCCCTTCTCTTTGCAAAATTCAATCATGTTCTGCAAAGTCAAAAACAAAAAGTTTTTCTCTACAAAACGACCAAACCAAATAATCATGTGAAGATCTAAATAACTTGAAGCATAAAACCTTATTCCAAAATTACTGGATTTGGCATTAAATAGTCTGAAAAGGCTTGATATGCCATAGAACAAAACTACCAACAGTTTGTAAGCAAGAGTATTCCTTACTAATAAATTCTCACTTTTAATGGTTTTTCTTGTGTGTTCCATGGAGAGAAGTGAGATGAGAATGATACAATGGATTTGTAATGTGAGTCTTAAACATTGGGTTAGATCCAATTGTGAGAGAAGATTAAATTTGGACAGCATAGGGAGATTTGTGCAGAACAGGAGACTTAGTTGGTTTGGTTACCTTAAAAGAATGGGTGAGGGTTCTTGTTAAATGTAGAACAGTTGAAGTAACTGGTTTAGTTTGAAGTGGAAGCCGATAAGGATGTATTTGAGAGAAAAAAAGGATAAAGATTTGGCTTGAGATAGGTTAGTTTGGAAGTCAATTTCTAAAAGCCGTTCACCATATGCCAACATCTAAAATGGATATGTCATAAAGAATGAATGATAGTTGCTAAATGCTTTTATTGATAATCATTTGAGAGAAATAAATCAGAAGAGTAATAAATGAATTGGCATCCTCCACTCTTCCCATTTCTTTTTTAATGGATTATACCATCCATTGTGCATGAGAACAAGCAATATTTCAAAGGGTTTTAGTAATATATAAATATGAGGGTTATTTCAAAAGTAAAGTCTCCCATTTTTTATATTTTAATTAAAAAAAAAAAAAAAATAGTTAAAGAACTATGAAGACAGGAGTGATACTATTAAAATGAGCAACCTTTTTGCCCCAGAATTTATTTTTCTACCTAGTCACCACCATTCTCGGTGCAGTTTTTGCCAGGAATTCAGTGCTGCATCACTGCTTTTGATGCAAGTCCATAACAGAAGCTGCTTTCTTAGTATCTCACATGGTCAATATCTGCAAGAAAGATGAAACTTTCAGGTCATGAATGCATAAGTTTAATCTCTCTGATCCATTCGAAAAAAAAAAAAAAAAAAAGATTGGAGGCATTACTTTTTGGAATACCTCCTTGCATAAATAAACAAAAATATTAGAAAAAGTTTTTTGTATGAAAAATACTGACTCAACAAGTCATGGGTGATTAAATATATCAAATGTTAACTTGCTTATATTTGAATTTCCCAATAGGATTCCGACATGGTGGTTTTGAATGTGCATACTATATTAAATAACACATTGCCTCATTGGAAGACACTGGATTATTCTGATGCTGAGATGTCCCTTATGCTGCTTTATATGCTCGGAGAAGCCATGCCTGTAAGTACTGCTGCTGCTGCTGCAACCATTTGACATTGATGTATACAGAAAGATCTTTTATTAAATAAAAACTTGATTTTAATGTTTGAGAGTATTAACTCCTTCTGCACTGTCTAATATAACTAATCAAAAGAAAATGTCGATAGAATTAAATACTAAAATCAATTAAAAATGCAATTTTAGTGCATGTTTACATTGGTGATCTTTTAAAAGAAAAGGCGTAGTAGCGGACATGATAGGGCAACTGTCTACCTCACTGAGATTACTTTCGGTCAGAAGCTGCGACCTCCTCTGCTGCCAGTCGTTGTGGGTTCGCTCCAGTAGACATGAGCATTGGAGGTTCAGAGGGTGTTTATCTGATATGCAACAGATACTACACCTAAACTGCGCAAGCAAGTTAGGAGCCAAGGTGGAAAGTCCTATACCGAAGGATAAAGCACTGAGGTCCCGACTAGTCATTGTCAAGGCTGACGGACTGCATGATGATGATCTTTTAAACTAATGCATTTCAAATGTAAACAGTATTACATACTTGTCATGGCGAAATTACTATAAATTTCAAAAAGTTAAGAAAATGATAAAGTAAATGATATGCTAGAAGTATTTAAAATAAAACATGACAGATCCTTAATTGAAGGTTATCTCCTTTGTTTGTCATACTGAATTGGTCACACAACTCTTCTGCATTAAGACATGATAAAACTTGATAATTTAATAAATTCTATTTTTACTTGTAATTATTTTTCTACTGGATCATTTTTTTCATAATTTTTAAAAAATTTATACTAATTTTGGCATGACATAAATGCCTAATGTTTTCACCTGAAATGCGTTGGTTTAAAAGATCAACAATGTAAACAAGCATAGCAATTTTTTTTTTTATATATGAATTGACATTTGTGATAAATTGGCAAACACACACAAAGACTGGCTCTACTTTATATATTAGATGTACACGGTTTCTTATTGTTTAGAGTGTGATAACTTTATTTTTGTTCTTCATCTTTACTTTATGTAATCCTCAAATAATGGTATAACTTTTAAAATTTTTATTTTAGTCTTCCAGCCATAATTTCACATCTTATAAAGAAAAGGCTCCTCCTGTACAAGAGATGATGCGATTGGTAAGTTTCGTTTCATATACAAGCATGTCATTTATTTTCATAACTTCTGGATTCGTTTCATGTTTAGCAAATGATTAATTTTTCTCGTGCTACAAATAAGACGTTACTGAAAAACAGCTTAATAAAAATAAAATACAGACAAATCTTTATGATGTACATACTTGTCATAGAATGAAAAAGTCTTATTCAAAATTTATTTTAATTGCGACTACCTTAAAAGAAAAATGTCCACGCTAATTCTAAAATATATTGACCGATTCCTTATTCATTTCTTTGTTCTAAAATAACTGCTGCAACTTGCTTAACAATACTTTTCAGCCATCATTTATGAACAAATTCCTATTTCTTTCATTGGCCACGCAAACCTTACTCCTACAAAACATCTTTGTGGAATGTGGAGCTTAGGCTACTGCGAGAAAACGTCACCTAAAATCCAACACTATGAAAGACATATTTAAAAACAACTGCACAGACAACATTCATTTTTGAGAGATCAAACTATACCTAAAAATATAACATCAAGCCCTTCCAAAAAACTTTAAATTTTAAACAGATAACCTTGTTCCCATTAAAAAAAAAACAAAAAAACTAAAACACTTTGAAACAAATAAATAAAACAAAAAACGATCTTCAGCATTACATGACCCAACGAAGGTCTGTGCTAATTAAATAAACCAACCAACCTATTTCTTTTATCCTTTTTCTCTCCTCTCCTACTTCTTAGCAATTGGGGGCGGCAGGGTTGACTATATTATCACATTTGTAGATGAAATACTCAAAATGTTTCTTGTTAAAATGTTCATTCTCTTTTCTTTATACATGAATCTACCAGCTACCCCAATAGTGACTTTCAAAGATATCACTCCTACCTATAACAGGCGGACAATTATATAACCCCAATAGACATATCCAACATTACTGTATATCATATTGTGATATTTGCTGTACGAGGCGCCTTGAATGAGTTTCTAAATATTTTTTTACATACATTTAAAATTGTCGTATACTCTTGAAAATTTAGTATATTATTGCTCTACATCTAATGACATGACTGACCAATTTTTGATTTCAGGTTCAAATGAACAGCTACAGCAGGAATTGGAATACGCCATACTAAAGCTGATTGTCACAGCTGGTAATATTTCAAAAATACAATCTGGAGATGAGGACACTTTAGAAAAATGAAATGCAATAAAATTTTGTTTTTAAACTTGAAAAAAATATGCCACAGAAATGTATGGAATGCTTCAGACCACTTTTGGGTTATTTTGTATGAATCAAGCATCAGTTTTTGAGTGGCAGGATATGAGGGATTGTGGCAGGAGTAAGGAAGTCAGAAGTTTGATTGGCCAAATAAAGAATTTCATGACTAAGGACCATTTTGCGTCTATAGAAATAATATTAGTGTGAGAACTGTAACACAAAAATTAAGTGAGGAACTGAAGATGTAGAAGATTTGCACAAAGTTTGTCCCAAGGGTGGTCAGAGAAAATCAAACTATTTAACCAAGATGGGCATGAAGTCAGTGCCTCACCCTCCCTATAGTCCAGATCTTGTCCCATGTGACTTTTGGTTATTCCCTAAGCTCAAGGAAAATCTTAGAAACTGTCATTATGAGATAAATGAGATGAAAGAGGCTGTGATGAGGGTTATTGACACGCTCGCACAAGAGGACTTTCATGGGGTCTTCCAGAAGTTGTTGGAATGGTACAACAAGTGCATTGCAGCCAGAGGAGATTACTTCGAAGAGAACTAGTTTCATGTGTACTATCAAGAAAAGTGCCCATATGAAAAAAGTCTGGAAACTTATTTTAGACATCTCATACCTATTCTGGGATACAGTGGTCAGTTTAGTTTTTAATTTTTGGTAGATAACTTCTATTATATTTTATTATATTCTATTATATTTTAAATCTATGAGTTACTTCCCTTTGCTAATATTAATAAAAACATTATTTAAAAAATGTTTCTGGGCCAGACTAAGCAATTAAAACAAACAAAAAAAATCATTGTAAAATGTTATATTGCCAATCATAATGTACAACAATAAGCAATAAAAAATTTTCTAGTCGGGAGTCAAGTTTGATTTGTCAGCTTAAATACTATTTTGACATGACTTTAAATCTTATTAGACGTCTTGTAGAAATGTTTTAAAGTTTCATAATTTTTTTTTTTTTTTAACAAACTTAAATCTAAACAATTTGAACATGAATATACTTATCAAAGCAAGTTTTCTATAAGTAATCTAAAAATCTGAAGAGAAACCTGTCTAATTATTATTTTTTATTTTTTTTTTTTTAGATGGTGTCTTCTAATATTAGTTGTCACAAACACAGTTTTGTTCAGCTGCAGTTTCTGGAGACAGCCGTACGTTATGACAAATTCTTTTCGGCAGAGCCAGAATACATTCCCAATGTACTTGTAAGTTGGACAGATTGATATTTTGATTCATTTCCTTCAAACAAAATAGAAGTTTTCGATTAAAATCAAAAGATTGTTTTGTATCCCTGTGTTTTTATTTTTTTCTTGGACATCTGTTGAAGTTTTAAACCAATGCTGTTATTTGATATGGGTTTCCCCACCCAGAGGACATTGTAGGTTTCATTAACTTGAAAATATTCTTTTTTTAAAAGAACCTATTCAATTGTAATGATTTGACTCACTGATTAAATTAAAATATCTATTCCAAAAAAAAAAAAAAAACTGAATTCGGCATTAAATAACCAAAAAAAAAAAGAAGGTTGATATGCCGTAAAACCAAACCAAACCAAATCAATTGTAATATGGTTTCATTGGCTATTAAATGTAACAATTTTTATTTTTTTAATGGAAATCGGTTGAAACAAGGTGTGAAGCCACTTGAGGAACTAAAAAGAAGAATGAAAGATGATTAATGCAAAAGACAGGAGATTCTTATTGATCTTAGTCTTGAAAAGACCAAGGCTGTAGGTAGGAAGAAAATGGTGAGCAGGAAGAGTTCCACACTTTTGCAGTTCTTAGAAAAAAGTTATTGTCTGCTACTTTAAAATATTTTTATCAAATCAAACTATTGTAACAAATCTGATAAACATATCAAAATATATTAAAACTAATCTGAATTCATTTTTAGTTCATTGCTTATTTATGTATTTGGTGTTTGTTTAGATTAGTAATCTCTTAAACCAACACATTTCAAGTTGAAAACTTTATTACGTACTTATGTGTCGTGTTGAAATTCATATAAATTCCAAAAAATGATTCAGTAGAAAAATAATTTATAATATAAGTCTCACCTGTCTGTATGTATGTCTGCCTAAAACTTTTGACAGAGATGACAGATTTTCATGATAATATCGTTTTGAGGCTCAACACTTTGGACGACAAATATCGAAAAATTGGCTAAAAAAACATTAATTCCTTCATCCTCAACTGGCTACTTGTCTACAAGGAGAGGTCGCTTTTTTTGCCAATATTTTCAAGTCATCCCTTCTTTCCGATTGACTAGCCTTAATTTAAACCGTCGCCACTTCCTGTTTGGCGATGGCCGCAACAGCAAAGACCAATTTTTTTTTCACATTCTTTTTCTCCTCCGCGATACGGGTTTGAGGCTGCCTGCCTACTATTACTTTATTTTTTTTATTATTTTTTTTTTTGCTTAACACACACTTCCAAACACCTGGGCAACGCCAGGCACCCCTGCTAGTCTATAAAAGGCAAAATGGGCATGCGTGTTTGTGTATGTCCATGAAAGGCTTTTTTCACCATCACCAGGGTTCTCGACAAGAACTTTCCTAATACTCCCTAGATGATTTATCTCAAATTCGAAAACAGACGTTGTCTCCATCTTTATTTTGAGCAAGTTTTAAAAAAATCCCTGGTTTCCAATGTTTGTCTTTCTCGTATAAATAAAGTGAAACTCATCAAAGCGAAAACATCCGGCTGGCCCTCCTGGCCAGAACGCCTTGAAGGCAATCAGCTTTGATCAATGTCAGGGAAACTCTTCATATAAGACCATTGCTATTCATTTGGACACTGCCAGACCCCCCACCCCTTTGTGGGGGAGCTGGTTTTCCCCAACATTGTGGAGAAACAAATACAACGGAAAGCTTGACTGGCTTAGAGACAGACTTCATTTCTGTGCCTGCGTGATTCTTTACTTAATTTCTTGTTTATCAGTAAATTTGAACGCTTTACACTTCCGCTTGCGTCATGGCGTGGCGGTAAGATGTCAGGTTTTCTTTCACTTTTATTTCCACCTTCGCATCACGGGTTCGAACCTGCCTGCCTATTAACACATTTTTTTCACACACTAAGTTTATAGTTTTATTGTATGTTTTAATGTAAAAAAAAAAAAAAAGTTCTCAAATTTCTAGGGGAGGTAACTTCAATCAATTTGACAATCCACCATTTCAAAATACAAAATGTCTGACGGTTATTGTGGTGGATTTTTTTTTTTTTTTTTTTAAACCTAGATCTAGAACATCTACTCGATTCTTTTTTAATAATTTTTAGAATTTATTAATTTTAACATGACACATAAATATGTGATGTTTTCATCGAAAATGCTTTTGTTTAAGATTACCAAGCTACACAAACACCATATATTTTGTTAAAATGAAAAATTCTTGTAAAAATGTTTTCTTTAATTTTTAATTGAATTTTTTTCTTTTGTTGTTCATTACAGATGGCTTTCCTTGATGAACGGGGGCTGAGAAATAAAAATCTACAAGTTTGTAGCCGAGCTTCGTATTTGTTTTCTCGATTTGTGAAAAGTTTGAAGTGAGTGAATTTTCTTCCAATTAATTCAAGTTTCACATCGCAATGTTTCAATTTATAATTCTGCTTTATTTGGTTGTTCCTAAATGTAGATCTACATAAGCTCTATCACAGATATCGAGCACAATTCCCTATAAATATAAGGAGATTTTGAAGAGTAGAAAGTGAACCTCGCAGTCACTGTAGCAGCCTCAAAATTTTTGCTTTTTTTTTTTTTTTGTTCCGTGAGTGATGTTTCTGACAAAGCAGTAATAATTGCTGTTTTCTGGGTTGGAATCTATCCATCTAACACTTTGTTTTTGATCTTTTTTTCTTAAAATTTTTAATATAACTACAGTATATAGCACTACTAGCTGGCTGCGATTATTATTTTTTTTTTTTTAAAGTTATGCATGAAAGTAAATTTAATTTTATTATCTGTATCTACCGGATGTTTGGAATGCAGTGAAATAATTTTAGTTTTTAATTTTTATTTGTTTGAACATTTTTTTAAAACAAATAAAATTTTATTTGCAAGGGAAACAATTCTTTTGACATTATTCAATGAAACACTAGTTATTCCCCTTGCTGATTTTGATTTTTCAGTCATAATTGAGAAATGTTTCCATATTACAAAATTTTATGTTAGATTTTTTTATGATTTCAATAATTTGAATGAAATTTAGATTAAATTGAATAAAGTTGGAATCATGTATATTGATCAAGAGAGGAAAAGAAATTCTGATGTAAGGGAGGTAAATCTCTGCTGGTAATGTTATCTCCCTTTCATTATTTGAATCATTAGTTAAGATTATTGCTATCATAACAATCCTCTTTTCTGGGCTAATTAATTTTTTTAATCAAACTGAAGCAAAACATTTTAGTATTGTAAAGAACATGCTTCAGATGTATCTTATTGAACTCTGGAATCTTTGTCAAACTTTGGAATCTGAACAGAATTGGAGCGATACCATTATTTAATCCACAGGGGTAACATGCTCTTGTTTCGTCAGACATAATTGGGTAGAAATACTAAGTAATTCGCAATTTCATTTTGAGTGCTGCCCTTCAACTTCCATAAGTGTAACTTAAAACTGGATTTTACCAAATACTTTACTCGCTACACCACGAATCTTTGGAGAAAAACCAATAGGGATGAATAATAAGCATAAATTTACATAGCTGGTCAGCATGTATATAGGATAAAAGTTAGGGGAAATATTAATTTGGGATTTTATTAAAAAATGTTTGAAAAAAAATTGCCAAGAGTCATTGTTTTTGAGTTAATCACTAAATTATCCCCATTCATCATTGAAAAGGATTAGATCTATAACAAAAACATCAATTAAAACAAACTAAGGAACAACACACTCCTTGTAGAAGTACCCAATAAATTCTCAGCAACTGCACTTCTAAACCAAAACCATATCCACAACCTTAAAATAAAAGCTTACCCTACATCACTCTGAACTCCTCAAAAGGCATGATAGAAAGCCCAGAATTCTCGCTTTGTTAACTAGATGAAGTTAAAAGTAACTTCAAGGAACAAGGCATCACAGATGTTGAAAGGATAACAAAGAAAAAAAGATTCAAACGAGCACCTACATTCTAAACTTCAACACCCCCAAACCTCCTGCTGAAATAAAAATCGGATATCTAATAGAAAAAAGTAAAAATTTATATACCAAACCCTTTGCGATGTCGTAACTGTCAAAAATTTGGCCATCACAAAGATAGATGTACCAGACCAACATGTAAAATTGAACACATTAATTGCGAAAAGCCATTAAAATGCGCAAACTGTAAACAAGAACATGCAGCTAGTTCAAAAGAACGTGAAGTTTGGAAGAACAAAAAACAACTACAATGAAACACACCAAAAATCTACCATACCCAGAAGCGAGAAGGTTAGTTAAGAGCACAACAGACTCCTCAATGTATGCAAATATAGTTAAAATGACAAATAACTCTATTTCAAGGCAAGAAACGACACAAAACTGATTGAATTGATGAAAGAATTAAGATTACGAGTAAAAAGAAAAATTTAAGTAGGTTAACTAAATGGGACCTAAACGAAAATCCCCAATCCCATAATGATAAAACTGAAAATATTACAAATCAAACAAAACCGCAAACGCCAAACTTACCCAATGATACTATCAAACCCAAGAATCTTTCACCAACCAAAAACAATCTAAGAAAAATCAGCATCACAAACAGAAAATAGAAATGGTGCTGGTTGAGGATGAAAATGAATTCAAACTAATAGAAACCAAGAGCCAAGAAAGATACCCAAAGACAGAAAATCAAGAAGCCCAAATAAAAACAAACCAAAAAGCCTGGAGATTAAAAAATCTCGTCAACGCTCCCAGTCTAGATCCAAACCAGAAATAACACCAAATGAAGTACCAAACTAAAAACCTAAACTAATACAAAAAATAGAAATGGATGAACATTCGCAAGCACCTACAAGACCTTCCCAGAAGCAAGAAAGATAATAGAAGCACTAAAATATGCAGAGGAATAATCATTTCATGAATAGAAAAAAAAACATAAAAAATAAAAACACACACAGCAAATCATCCAGTAGAATTATCATGGAATAAAATCAAATTATACCACACTCCTTATACTTATTTCACTCTTTAACCCAGCCATAATCTTCTTTCAAGAAACCTTCCTGAAACAAGAAAATAACATCAATATTAAGAACTACCAAATATTTAATTACACTCATAACTCTGGAGGCAGAGCCTCTGGGGCAGTAACTATTATAATCAGAAACGATATACCCCACAGCAAAATAAACATAACAACCAAGTAATTGCCATTAACACCACCCTACATAAAACAGTGATGGTATTCTCTCTATATATCCCGCCAAATGATGACATAGATAAAAATGAATTGAAAAGACTGATCAATTACCTAACCATTCATGCAGAGGCTAATGAAATTCCTGCAAATATAAGGAGTCACAAACTGGGTGCTCAATACTACACCAAATCAAAAGCATATCAAAGTAATCCTGAATATGAAACTACATTCAATCCGAGAATTAAACCAATTCTGGAAGAATAGAAACCAACTACTAGAATATCAAAAGAGCAAATTGTTATATCCAGAATTTATATTGATCATGCAAAACTTGCACACTCCTACATACTGAAACAAGAGCAACAACCGCAATGTCCATTCTGTCAAAAAACTTACACCATTAAACACATTTTCGTGGAATATAGTCATTGATAATGCTAGAAAACAATATCTTAAATCCAACAATATGAAGAACATCTTCAAAAACAATCGCCTGAATCACTTGTTTTTGAGAGTAACAAGACTTTTTACCATAAAAAAATGGTTCTCTCTACAGAACAACTCAACTAAACCCTATGAATAAATATTTGAAAACATGACCTTTTTCTAAACTACTGGATTTGGCATTAAATAATCTGAAAATGGTTGATATGCCATTAAACAAAACCAAACCTAACTTCTCGAACTTCCGAAATGTATAGAATCCCCATTCTGAAATATTGAATTCTACCAACTATGTCCTTCTTAGATACTTCATAATCTTTAATGCTTCTCTTTTATCTAACCCTAATACTATAACTAGTTTCATCACGATGCTGTCAGGTTTATATATGTATGTATTTTTATGTATATATTTACATATGTTGACATGTATTTTTATTTTATGTCGTGTTTATGTTTTTGTATGGATATGTGTCACTCTATATCTATGCAAGCGTAACTAATTTTTTTCTATTATTTTTGAAAAATTTTATTTTAATCTTTAGTACCAAACATTTCCGCCCCACACTTTCATTTATTCACATCTTGCCGTCTTTGCACTCAGTGACCAGCAATACCTGTCCTAAATTTATGCCTTCGCCACCCCCATAATATACCACCCTTACCAACTTTAATCACTTTTAATTTTCTTGGAAGCAGTTGTGGAAATCTATTCCCTTGCTCACAACTTTTGGTCAATGGTAGTTTTTTCACCCTTTTTCTAATTTTAATTTTCTTATAACTTATCAAGAATTATGATATAGCTGATATGCATCAGCACTTTTTCTTGTATTTATGGGTCTATATGATCTGATTTTTCTTAAATTTACAGACGGACTTTCTACCGTTTGGATTATTGCGTTTATACACTTGCATTTTTTGCTTATCACTCAACCTTTAACTCAATCAATCTATTGTTGGATTTCACTGTTCCTACCTTTATCTTCAAACGCGATTTCCACTTGGAATAGCCGTTTGCATTCTATACTTATATATTACCCCCCCCCCCCCAATGGCTTCCTCCCCACATTTTAAAGTTTTCAATTTATGTGCTGAGCATAATTATTGCCAACCTATTACTGTTTATTTTGCTTACTATTTTCCTTCAGCATAAGTCATTCTTTGAAACTCTATAAAGAAATTTTTGTCTTGTATCCCTTGTGTTGAATAATAAATGTAAATTCTAATTTTATATTGATTTTAAAAAATTTAAATTTTTCCCGTTTATACCAGTGCTTTACCCTGAATGTTGAACATTTTTCAGTTTCCAAAATCATTCATTAATTTCTGAATTATATATACATATATATATTATATATATTTATTTTAAAGTTACATTAATCAAAACAGGAAAATAACACAAGTCCAAAGAGTCCCAATAAAATAATCATTATTTATCTCAAGAATAAGGAAACAATTGTTTCGTGATGTTTGTGTATGGTTTTCTGAATTGAATATGTTTTGAGTTGCAATTGATGACTGCACCTCTGATCCATTCATTGGTTTCACTATGTAATTTATTTTTCCAATGTTTACTTGAAAAATCGAACCTGTTTTCTGCTCCCAGCTTCGGAAAAAAAGAATTGCCAATCCTGTTTTAAATTATCAATTTTTCTTCTGAATTTCTCTGAACAGATTTTCAAGAGTAAGTTTCTTCTACTTGTGATAAATTTTAAGTTGAATGATTTTTTTCTATTTGAAGTCGTCTGTTTTAATTTGACCATTTTTTTTTTCTTTTGACCATATCAGATCCCATTTGCAGAATTTTATGGAAGATATTTTAAAACGCATTACAGATCTTCTAATCTTACCGCCCCAAGAAGCGGATTCTCAGTCTTTGTCTATGGATGATCGATTGTATTTGTATGAAACTGTTGGAATTCTCATTGTATCGAGTAATTTACCGCCAGATGTAAGTATTGTCTTTCCTGTCTTTTTAACAAGATCGATTCTCTTGAAGGGCACACACATGCTTACTCATCTCATTCAAAATTTAGTTGATTTTTAAGACGTATTCATTGATTCTGATGATTTACCCAATGTGATTTATCATTTAAAAAAAAATTATATGACTGGAAGTATAGTGAACAGAATTTTTGTTTTCCTATGATGTATTTTAATAAAACTAAAAATTGATATTAATTCTGGATTCATATTAAACAAAGAAAAATATAAGCTTTTTCAAAACTCGCCTAAGTAACCAAATTTCTAATCCCAGATCTGTAATTAGTCCTGAAAACTAAAACATAAACTAATCAATTGCTGGGTGGTAGGTGCAAAAAAAGGTTAAACCACAAGATCCTGTGATTAAGTATGTTCCTGGACTTCTAGATTAGTCAAATTTCTTGGACAGAAGGCCTTGGAGACAGGTGAAACATGATAGATCCTATTTTACAGTATATGGAAAATGTTTGAGATGCATTTACAAATGCAAAAAGAAAAGTGATTTTTCTTGCTTATGTAAAATGTTTTTTTTTTCTTTTTTATTGTGGATTATTTATCCTCATTTTTTTAGTTGTTGTTTAATGACGTTTCAGCCAACTATTTCTCTGGCCTTCGTCAGGTGGTAACCGCGATGGTATAAGAACTCTGAGTCTCCTAACTGTATTCTCAACAATTATTGCCATCCATAGTTGTTGTTATCTCACCACGTTTTGGCCAAGTAAGCCTCTGGCCGGCTTTGGTTAGGATTAAAACAGTTATCTTAATACAGTACTCACCTGGAACCGTAGAGATTCAACATCTCTATCCACTGCACCACGGGCCCCGAAGGGCAATCAAGGTTGGAGTTTTTGGTCTTATAAATCCATGTTTATTTATTATCTGATCTTCCATGGTAGGGTCCATACCGAATGGTATATGGATAGAAACGTTGAATCTCTACTGTTCTAGGTGAGCATTGTATGAAGATAATTGTTTTAATCCTACCCAAAGCCGGCCAGAGTCTTACTTGGCTAAAATGTGGTGAGACGACAACAACTATGGAAGGCAGTAATTGCCGAGAATGCAGTTAGGAGATTAGGAGTTCCTATCCTGTTGCGGTTACCATCTGACAAAGGCCAGAGGAATAGTTGGCCGAAACGTTGTGAAACAACTAACAAAAGATGAGGATAATAGTCCGCAATAAATAAATTAATAAATAATACTCATCTCAATGAATTCCAATTTTTTTCCCTTTTATTTTATCTGCTTCTATTGCAGTATTGAATATCAAAACGTATTGTAAAAACAAAGTTGAATTTTTTTTTTTTTTTTTTAACCTTTAATTTAAAAATTTCTGAATCTTGTAAATGTTTAAAAAGATTTTATTTCTTATCTTTCAGCGCAAGCAGTTGCTCATTCGAGAATTATTAGGTCCACTTGTGGAGCAATATAAAACTTGTCTCACAAAGCTCTGTACAGATTGTGAAGAAGACGACCAAGAATTGTATGCGGATCGTATTAATGATGTAATTAGTTTTGCCAGGCAAGTCAGTTTCTTAATATATGCATTTAGACTTGAAACAGAAACTTATGTTACGCCAATTATCTTTTTATGCAATAAATTTTTCAACTGAAGATTGAGTTACATTTTGGTCAAGATCAAAGTGTAGTATCTGTTCTTCGTGGGGAGGCATAGTAAATAGTTACATGCAAATGACATAAGGACAAATCAAATGCACACATATCCAAGGCAACGGCTGAGTTCTTAGAAAATGACCTCCAGTATGTCATGGAATGGAATGGAGACATAAATGGATGGTTACATTTAATGATACTAAGACGAAACTTCTTTGACAATTATTATAAACCTTTGCAACCACCAATAGCCACCCTATTTGAGAATCCAACATTCAAGTTTCCCAGCATAACATTTATAAGTAGCATGAATTAGCGCTAATACATAGAAGATATTGCCAAGCCTGCTGCAAAGATGTGGGATACTTCTACTGTGGTAGAAAACTGTCTGTGAAAAGTCTCTAGCCTGTCTAAATATTTGGTCTGCAGAGTTGAAATTGATATATATGGTATTTGGAACTGCGGCACACTTTTGATTTTGTTTATAGCTGTCAAAAATTGCTGCTAAGAGGTCAAAATTGAAAACAAAACAGTTGACCTTGGTGAATAAGTTAAAATAAAACATCTGCTGTTATTTTTGCACACGCGCAAAATTAAACATTCATGGCTCCAAGTTTCTTAATTTCTAATCTTTCGAATCCCTCACTCGGTAGATTAGATGATAACGATGCTGGAGAGATAAACAACTAAGGCTGGAGTGCTAAACATTCTGGTTTCGATTCTAGCGATTTATTTTTTTTTAGATCTTGGTAGTTACAATTTCATTTTTTATCTCGTGTTATTAAATCAAAGCCAATAATAGCAGTGTAATGACTGTAGAACATTAGAATTATTTTTATGAATGGAATCATTAGTATTTAAAAAAAATCTGAAGCTTTCAGCTCCTTTTAAAAATAAAGAAAATATAAACAAGTAAAGATATTAGAACTGATAAAGAAAAGGACATTTTTCGGTTATATAATGTACTTCCTAAAAATAAAAGTGAAGGAACTGATTTGCTTTGTCACCGCTTCTGGTAGCAGACACACAGGAAGTTAGGAAGTATGTTAGCTGACTATAACCGAAAAATGTATTTTTCTTTATTAGTTCCAATGTCTTTACTTGTTTATATTTTCTTTGTGTGTCTGCTACTAGAAGTGGTGACAAGGCAAATCAGTTCCTTCACTTTTATTGTTCAGTATTTTCTATTGTGAAGCGATTTATTGAAATAAAATATAAGAAAAGGACATTATTGAAAAATATTCAATAAAAATTAACAAAATTATATAGATGAAAATAAGTCTTTATTTGCACTTTTGATAACAAAATTAAAAAAAAAATGAAAGTTTTTATTTTATTTAAAATTTTATAAGAAATATGTTTATGAAACTAATTTCAATAATTCTTAATTAAAATTTTTTAAATTTGTTTTTGATAATTCTTTAAAAAAAGTACAAAGTGTTTTCAATAATTCTTAAAGAAAAAAATAAAACTAATTTCTTAATTAAAATTTGTTCAAAAAACTTTTACATGATTTATTAAATAAAAAAAGATCAGAAAAACAAGCAAACAAAAAAGGAGTACATGCACAGGGGAAATATAGGCATGACAGAAAAAAAAAGCGAGTGCACCAGATTGGCTTTGTCACTGCTTCTGGTAGCAGACACACCAGAAGTTACTAAGTATGTTTGCTGACTCTTATCCATTTTTCTCTTAATTTGTATCCTCTATTACCAATGAAATATGCCAGGTCAGGACACCATTTAAAACTTTTGTTAAAATCTTATTCAAAGAGAAATGTTGAATTCTTGTGTTACATAGTCCAATGAGTTGTCATCAATTGTGACCTTTTGACTAGAACTATTTGGTTCTTGTCCAGAGTTTGTCTATATCAAAAAATAAAAATGTTTGTATGGTGTATGTATCCATGATGGAACAAAAATATGATGTTCTAAAAATTATGTAAATTGATCAGGTAGTTTTTATTTAATTAAAAAAAAAAAAAAAAAATCAAATTTTATGAGTAGCTAAAGATTGTCCTGCCCGCCATTTTAAAAAGTCTATAAACAAAGTGCAATAACTTGACAATAATTTTAACTGGCAAGATTTGTTCGAATGCCTACAAATATCCATTAATTGCTTAAAAATGATTTTCTATATATAAATTAACTATTTATTGATTGTTTAAACATGGTCAACCTAATGTAATACGAATATTAAAACCAATCCCAATTTAAAGGTTTGTAATAGTCACAACAATTCTTTTAATATTTACAATATTTTTATATACATATAAAATTCTGTTAAAATGGTACTTGTACAGTTTAATTAAAACATAAAATTTTTAAATGTCTTGATTAAACTGTACAAGTACCGTTAAAATAATTAATATCTATTTTTTTTTTTTTTTTTTTTTTTTTTTTTTTGGACAAAAACAAACGTTTGAATTCAATTAAAGGTTTTTAGTTTTAAAGATATTTTATTTTGTTTTCAGTCGAATCAGCAAAGGTTTCTCAAACCAAGTCACGATGAAGCAAGTTGGCTGTGTGGATTCCTTTACTGAGGCCCTTCAGATTTTCCTTCAGGGATTCAAGTGTCCAGTTCAGCGACATGTGTTGCGTGGTGCTATACGCCAGTACCTACATCGTATGGTAGTTTGTTTAGAAGATGAAATCCTTCCTTTCATTCCTGTGGCTCTTGAGAACTTGGTGCAGGAGCCGGATGCCAAAGAGCTGCATGATTTCATTCCATTAATGACTCAGCTAATTATGAAATTTAAGGTCAGTCTGTTTGCTTGTCTCTTCTCTCATTCTTTTTTTGACTTTTTTGTTTACTTTTTCTTTGGTTTTCATTCCTGTTTGTTTTTTTTTCTTTTGCTCTTTGCTGGTTTTTCTTTAACACTTTTTTTAATTTATTTTTAGAAAACAATTAGTCCATTTCTCCGAGAAGTGTTTATGCCATTTGTGCAAACTATTTATGGCGTGTTGGCAATTCCACAAGATGAACATGACCAAGTAACGACAAGTGAAAAGCGCATGCTTCAACGCAGTTATTTTCAGTTCATCTCTTGCATTGTGTCAAATAATGTTTTTGATGTCCTTAGCGACCAAAGTAAGTAAATCTTTTTTCTTGTTGCTTAAAAATCGTTTCATATTTCACTCATATTTCACACAAAATTTTTAATAATTGTGTGCCTACAGTGAAAACTTTGCCATTAAGTAATTAATGTAACTTTTTTTTAATACAGATTCACAAAATTTGCAACAAGTCCTGATGACTATTGTTCAAGGAGCCTGTGATAATCCTGATCCCCAGGTTATTTTATTTTTTATTCATCTTTAATAATTTTTTATGTATATAACATATCATTCAATAAGTTCTAGCCCTGACTAGTCGATGACATCACTGATAAACAATTCAAATGTTTTGATTTGTCAAAATTTGAACTCCATCGAATGAATAGTTCACAAATTAGTTATATAAGTGAAGTTGCTGTTGCAAATTTTCAAAACGATGAAAAAGTCGAATTCTTGTGTGTTGATAAAACATTGTTTTCTGATAGGAAAACTACTGTTCAAGCAAAGCAGTGGCTTTGAGTGTTATTCATGCTCTGCTCTGTCGGAAACAATGGCTCAGAAGTGGTATTCCAACTTGGGAGGTGGTAGTGCAAAAATGATACTGAACGCTCAGGTTATCCAAATTCGACGGTTATTCTGGTAAACATATAAGTCCGCAAACTCATTTTGGCCGATCATAAATTGAAAGTTGCAGGAGATAATCGAGAAGCTGAAGATATCAGAAGGCAGTCTACATCATTTGGCATGAACGTTTGTCAATGAGAAAGCTATATTCAAAATGGGTGCCACCTTTGCTCACAGTCTAAACATATCGACAATTCGGCGCATTGTTTGTAACTGTTTCAATGCATCAAAAAAGTTTTTATATCCATGTGATAATACGTGAAACATGGATCCATCACTTCCGTCTATTTAATTAGAATGATAATGAATTTTAAAATATTAAATAATAGATTAGAATTCTTTACTCGAAATTTTGTATGAGGATTAATATATATAATGCAGTTATTTTCTTTATTCTCATATTCGATTAAACATTAAACCTAAAATGGTCTTAAATCTAAGTATTAAAACAACCGATAATTTGTAAACCTTACCTGCCACTAGTGAGCAAATACGAAACTAAAATTAACCGTAACGTTAATGCAAGGTTGTTATGGCCATATTTTAAATATAGGAATAAAAAATATAAAAATTCTTTTAAAGAATTATCTGAAATAGAGAAATTTAATTTAGGAATTCAACGAATGGGATATATTAAAAAAAATTTTTTTTAATGGCTAAGGGTTTTTTGTGGAAACTTATGACTTTGTTTTTAAATAAGGATACGAAAATCAGGTGATATATTAATATTTAAATGGGCTTTTCACGGAGGTTACCTCCAGAGTAAATGTTTTTCACATGCTTCTTTTTCCGTTAAGGGAATTTTCCTTTTCTTTTTCTTTAAACAATGTTCTATTGTCAAGAGTGTTTTTATTCATAATGTCTGAAGAAATGCTGGTTTTGTAAAAATTTTCAAACGCCATAATGTTTGAAATTGCCGCTCTGGCATGGAAACAATTGTAACGTAAAATGAAATACACTTTTTGTTGCTATCAACACCTTTTTTGAAGTCTTGATTTTGCTTACACGGTATATGAATGCTCAATTATGAAATATGATAATTTTGTAGCTTACTTTTTAAGTCATCTCTTTTTGGCTTAAAACTTATTGGTATATGAAAATTTACTGAATTACACGAACTCAGTATATTACAAGTCTATATATATATATATATATATCTCTATCATTGTTTTAATTTTCTTAAATTTTTCATTTAATTTAATTTTTTGCTAATATTTCAGACCCAGAAAATTTGTTTTGGAATTTTAAAGAAATTGGTTGAAGTTTGGGGTAAGTTTTAATTTTCTTTGTTAATCATGAACAATTCTATGCATACATTTAAATGGGCATAATTTTGCAGTGTTCTAAAATCTGAAACTACATCAAGTTGACAAGAAAGTTGTTGCGATTTTTCACTTTTAAATTCAGATAAACATACCTTGGCTCAAACAAAAATGTATTGATCAAAATAAGCACCATCATAATCAACACACTTTTGCCAACACAAAACAAGAGTATTTATGCCAGTAACGTAAAAATCTTGTTCTGATAGCGATGAAGGTGCTGGACGTGTTTTTGATATCACTTAGGTATTTGAAGCATTTCTCATGCAGAAAGTTTTGAAAAAGTGGTAGTCGGTAGGTGAGAGATCTGAAGAATAGTGTATGAGGCAGTTTCTTAACCTAATTTGTTCAAGTTCTGCAGGGTCTGTTTAGAAATGTGCAGTCGGACATTGTCGTAGCGGAGCATTGGGTCTTTTCTGTTGACTAATGCTGAGTGTTGTTGTCAAAGTTTCTGATGCATTTCATCCATTTGTTGTTAGTACTTCTCTGCCGTAATGGTTTCGCCTGCATTCAAAAAACTAATGGATGAGACCAGTCACAGACCACCAAACAGTCAGCATGACCTTTTAATGCAATTCTGGCTTTGAGAAGTATCGTCTAGCTTTGTCGGTGTCTAACCACTGAGCTGAGTATCACCAGTTGTAAAGAACCTGCTTTTCATAGCAAGTCACAACCCGGTCGAGAAATGAATTGTTCTTGTTATGTAAAAGAAAGGAAGGTGACACTTCATAACAGCATTTCTTATGGTTGTTGTTCAATTCGTGAAGCAACTATTTATCAAGTTTTTTTTGTTTTTCCAATCACAAGTGGTTGGAAATCATTGTCTATGTTATGTCTAATTCAAAAGCAAGTTCTCGAACAGTTGTGTGTAGATTGGCTTCTATTAAGACTCTTAATTGATCGTTGTCAACAGCGATGGCCGATCATTATGCTCATCTTAAAGACTTGTTGCCATGAAATTTCTTAAACCACCATTGTGCTGTGTGTTCACTGGTCGTTCCTGAGCCAAACGCTTTGTTGATATCGCAATCTGTTTCAACAGCTTTTCGACCTAGCTTGAATTAAAATAAGAAAATTGTGCAAATTTTTTTTTTCCATCTTGTATTCAACGTTCTGAAAATTCAAACAATTAGAGCAAAAAGCACTCTTTAAAATGATATATAAAGTAAAGGTATTATATTGAAAACTTATTTGAAAATACATCATTTGAAATCAATTAATTCTGCACGAACCTTCTTGTCAACCAATAGGAACAGTATTAAGAATCTAGTAGAAGAAATAAAACTGAAAATGAATGAGAAAAAGACTAAAATTATTTTTTTTTTTCCATCTTGTATTCAACGTTCTGAAAATTCAAACAATTAGAGCAAAAAGCACTCTTTAAAATGATATATAAAGTAAAGGTATTATATTGAAAACTTATTTGAAAATACATCATTTGAAATCAATTAATTCTGCACGAACCTTCTTGTCAACCAATAGGAACAGTATTAAGAATCTAGTAGAAGAAATAAAACTGAAAATGAATGAGAAAAAGACTAAAATTATTGAGAGCATCAACCATTGTCATTGCTGGTTTTGTATTATTAGACTAAACTTGCACTGTAATCCTCTTACCCTTTTTTTTTTGTCCAAAATAGTTTCAATTAAAGGGAAGTAACTCTGTATTGACCCCCCCCCCCTAGTTTCTATCTGCTTGAAAAATAATTTTGACCTAGTCAAAGTATTTACTGGAAAGGATTAATTCAAATCACATTTTCTTGTACTTAACATGCTATGACATTCTAATGCACCAGAATTTTATAGGGGGGGGGACTACTGACAGTTAAAGTTATAACATTTTGTTATTAAATGAACCATTTGTTCATAGCTTCTTTACACAAACGCGTACTGCCAATGAACAATCACAAAAGTTTTTACGCATGTGCACGATCGCTGGTCTTCATTATTTTTATTGTTTCTCTTGGAGTTGTGATCTTCTGTTTAACTCAAGACGAATCTACTCCTGCATGGAAAACAATGGAAACTTGTTAACGTGCAAAGGTTTTATTTAGAGAAGGGTTATTTTGGGAGGAGAGACCAATCTAATTTTCATTACTTATTTTTTCTACTTGAGGATTTAGAGATGCAGACATCATTGTCGGGGTGACATTCGTTTAGTTTCTCTCTACATTTTCAAAATGCCTGCTGTCTCATTTCCAGAGTTCGATTGCCCAGAGCCTCTGTTCTGTCCCCTGAACATGTAATTTCTATGTGATATTGTAAGACACCTGAATTTCTAGCATGTTTTGTCTATTGATCTAACTTTTGAATCTCCACCTCAGTCATGCTAGCTGCACTGAGTTTATTTCCATTTGTCGCCAGGTTATCCTGACATGTACTCAATGTAACTCTTGCCAAAATTTATACTAGTTAACATAATCTCTACTTACTGGCATAGGGTCCCAATGTATAACTAAATCAAGATACTTTATATATTGATGATTTTTCCATAATGAAAATGTTTTCATTTTTTGTGATGTTTCCCAGTTTTATTTTCTATGTCGTTAAATGTGTGTTTCATTGTCTTTGTTGACTTGTGTGCTTCTCTTTTGCAGGTGGTGGTAACGGAGAAATGGCTGGTTTTCAAGAGTTTATTTACCAAAGCATTGTCCCTGCCTGTATCCTGGCACCTTTAAAACCGAGTTTTGATCTTAATGATGGCCAGACTGTGATAGTAAGTTGCTTTTAAGTTATTCTCTCAGTATCCGCTATAGATGTAGATATTTTCAGACATAATCTGGCAGATGGAATTATACTTTGAAATTAAATCAAACATAGCAACAATTTAACCTTTATAAACATTTTTCCCCCGATTTAAATTTATTTTTATTTTTTTAATATTTTTTTTTTATTCATATTCACACTGCGACAATTCCTCCACTAACAACCATGAGGTTGTGTGCATGGTAACCGAGAAGGCTGACCTGCTTGCACTGTGGTTTGCCTCAAACTCCACCTCATACCCTACAAACAACTCCCTCCCAAATTTCTCTTTGTGTACAGAAACCATACTCCTAGATCTGAACATCACTGTTTCTCATGTCTATGATTATCATAAAGACCTAGACATCTCCAAGATATCATAAAAAAAAAGAAACCTAAACACATCTAAGATGTCGGGACCTGATCTCATCCTTGCTATATTAAGAAATGCTCCAATGAGCATGCTCCTCCTCTTCAAAGTCATGAAATCCCTAGCAGAGTCCTGCTTCCTTGATAGCTGGAGAGTTGCCTCTATGATATTAGTATTCAAGAATTCTGGTGAAAGAACTGACCTGTTCAATTATCACCCCAGTAGTTTTCTCCCCCTATTTGCTAAATCTTAGTTGTTAATCAATTGGACGCTAGTCCGCCATCTTGTAAATGCAAAGCTTCTTTTGACCAACAATATGAATGTAGGCAAACCCATTTTATTGCAGATATTTTAATGGTCATATCTGAATGCATATACCATTCACTGGACAAATCATGGGAAGTTAGGACAGTAGCCCTTGATATATCCAAAGCCTTTGTCAAGATCTAGCATTAAGGGCTTCACATGAAAATTAAATTATGCAGTATTTCTGGACAAATACTTAACATAATCAGGTCCTTTCTTAGACAAGAGAATAATCCAGAGTATCTTCGATGGCTATATGTCCAAATAATATATTAATGGAGGTGTGCTTCTGGTCAATCCTTGGACCTTTGTTCTTGCTGATAATCATAAATGACCTCTCTGATAAAATTGTCAGAGATGGGTATTTTGTAATGATTCCACACTTTATAATACAAGGAAAAAAAAATGAATGTACACATATCAAAGATAATGACAAAAACTCTAGAAACTGACCTTCAGTCTCTTGTGGAATGGGGCTATTAATGGATGGTAACATTTAATGCTACTAAGATTAAGCTTCTTTCCTTTAACAACTACAAAATTGTCATGACAAATAACACCTCACTCGAGAGCTTATTATTCAAACTCTTCAGCTTGATATTGACAGACGTGAATTGGAACAAATACATTAAGGATGCTGCAAAAAAGGTGACATCTCTCTACTGTGCTAGAAAATTACTCACACCAGGGAGTATTCTACATCTTTACAAAGTCAGAATTTGTCTATGCATGAAGTATTGTTGCATTCATCACTAGTCTCTCGCTCTTAGGTAGTGACCAAAACAGTCTCCAATTTAATTTTAATTTCTCACACTGCCAAGTTCTAACCTCGGTCACATCACCATAATGTTGCATCCCTGTGTCTGTTTTTCAAGTACTTTAATGAAATATGTTCTGATGAACTCATAACACTTATGTTCCCTCACTGTACGACTAACCCTATGAACAGCAAAATCCCAACCCTTCACTTTTGAGGTCCTTCCCTCAGACTGCTAGACTTTGGAATTGCCACCCAGGACTCTGCTTCCCTGATTGTACTGATAGGCAGAAGTTCAAGTAAGCAATCAGTTCACTGCTCAACTCCCCACTGTCCCTTGTTAGACACTATCCTAAATAGTCGCCTCTTATGTTCCAAATGACAATATGCTTTGTTTGAAAAAAATAGTTTTCTATTCACTCCTATTTTGTTGCAAAATTTACTGAATTAAATGAAAGTAGATGACAAAATTACATTTTTTTTTTTTTTTTTAAAGATTTATTTAAATAATTATTTATCTCCATAATCATGTAGATGAGTAAAAAAAAAAAAAAAAAACTTGAGGAATTGTGATGTAGGTATTAATAGTTTTGCTTACAAAGCCACATCATATCTCTTTCAATGAAATATATAATTTTCTTTTTCAATTTTTTAGGCCTTAGGTGAATGTGCCCAGTGCCTCAAATGTATACTTGATCAAAGAGTAAGTATAAAATTAATATTTTTAATCGTACACTTGTTACAGTTTGCAAATTTTACTTGTTACACCTTACAAATTTCCATTGTATGGATCAAGCATAACTTGAGTAAGCTTGGTGACTTTTTATTTAGCCTTTAATAGTTAGACTAAATAATTTTACAATTGTTAAAACCCAAAACTACTTTTTCATAAGAAGGAAATTAAAAAATGTCAATTAAGATATTTATTGTTTAATTTAAGGAACGTCGGGTAAAAATATTTTGTATAATTGATTATTCTGAGGGGGCTGGGGTGGGTATCTTGAATTATTGCTTCCTAATAATGACTCGTGTCGATGGTGGATACGAAGCATCCATTTTGGTTAAACTTTTTTTTTACCATGAGTAATAATTACTCACTATCTAGCCATGTGGTACGATAGATAAGTGATAATCGATTCCAAGTGACAGTCTTTTGAAGGTTCAATCCACTTCTATCCTATCATGACTGACAGAACAAGAAAAATCTACCTTTGAACTTTGATTCTCAAGTTAAACAAAAACTTAAATATAAAAATGATATATTTAAAAAAATATTTTTTAATAAGATTCAAAATGCTTCACATAGTTTAAATTTGATAAAAAATTTGAAGATTTTTTTTTATAAAAAAATATTTAAAAAGTATTTAATCATTATTTAATGGAAACAGTGCCATGAACTTTAATGGAAATGATGCCATAAAATTTGCAATTCAACAATGGAAAAGATATCTTTGCACACCAATCAGTTTTTCTCTACAGAACTAAGAACCATTAAGATTTTAGGTCAAAATCGTCAGACTACTGATTCAGATTTGATTATAGGCATCTTTTGTAAAGTTACTGATTACTTAATTTGAAAAGAATTGTTACTTTTATAAGCAAATTCCAATATCTATAACTGATAATTCCAATCTCACTTCCTTTTGATTTTGATTTTCTTGAACAACTGCTATTTTACTTTAAAGGATTGTCGAGTTGAATATACTAACGAATACAGAGTAGTTTAGCTTATGTATTAAGTAATGTGATTATATTATGCGCTTGGATTTTATTTACATTGGATACTGTGTTATTACTTTGATAATGTTCAAATATTTCAGATTTGCATTGAATCTTATTCATAGTTATTAAACACAAATTAAGCAAAATTTCATTAATTTCTATTTTAAGCCTTAAATTTTGGACAATTTTTTTTAGAATCAAAAGCATGTCATTTTGATCTAAATTGGAATAAAGATTCAAATATAAGGTTTGATATCAATATATTTTGATTTTAATGTTTGTATGGAAATGTGTTTTGTTTGAAGTATTGATTTTACCCGTCTGTGGACAGTTATTCTAGTTTGAATATAAAAACTAAGATGGGAATAGTAATCTAAATAATGCATTTTTTCTTAAGGCCATTTTTTTTTTTTGTTTCAAATGAATTTAAAACAAGCAAGCAAAAAAATTATTTTTTTTAGGGTGAAGAAGCCATCAATTTTCTACAGAATGATTATCTTCCCAAACTGCAATTATCTCCAGAACTTATTCAAGTAAGAATCATTTTTATTCATTTTTGTGTTTCAAATAATGTATTCACCATCTCTTAACCTCTCTACACTTTTTATTGTACTCTAGTGATGTTGACTTCCTTTGCTTTCTTGTTGGTATCAGAAGTAATGTCAGTTTCTCTCAATATAACTTGTTTGAGAATGCAAATTCTTTGTTTCGTATCAGAATTCCATTTTTCTTTATTTTTTTAAACAAGAAAAGGCTGATCTCTACAAAATTGCTAAAGTCTTACCTCCTTTTCTGTCACTATTTCCTGGATTTTATTTCTCTCTTGATTTTTTTTTCTTTTCCTGCTTTTTAAAAAAAATTTTCCTCTGTTTTGCCTTTTTCTTTTATGACTGTTCATTATCAAAACTGAAAACATTAATTTTGCTGTGAAGGCTAAGACTTGAATGATTGGGAGAGGTGGAACAGAGGAATTAAATTACTTTTTGTTTCATCAAAAAATGATTTTTTATACCCCCCTCTCCCTCCAAATGAACATTCATAATGAACTGGTGTCTTTTAATTTTTACTTAATTAAAACTAGTGTCTGTTTTGATACCACATTACATCTTTTCTGTTCTTGGTTGGTGAGGGAGAGATCATTCTAGACGGATGCAATGTTCCAGTCCAGAGTGCGTGCTTTTGGGGGGCTGTATTTCCCTACATTAAAAACCGACCTTGTGTTTAACTTTGAAGGCAAATAAATAAGGAGTATAAATAAAGTGGAATTGTAGCAAACAGTAAACAAATTTATAATCAAAGGTTTGATTCTTATTCAGAATTCAACTTAATAAAAAAAAAAAAAAAAACTACAGAAAATCTTTATGATGTAACTGTCATGGAACGAAAATGTCATATTCCAAAAATCACAAATTTAACAAGAATTATTATTTTTACAATTTTTAGCAATTAATAGTATATCATAGCCATTATAAGACTGATTTTAAATCTTTGTAGTTCGAATTGAGTTGTCTGTTTATTAAATATGGCTGATTAAGACGGACTGTTGTTGCTTCATCATAAAATTTGATTTTCTTACTTGAAAAAAAAAAAAACCTATTTGATCAATTTATATTCTTTTTGAATGACATTTTTTGTTCTACATCATACATATTTTTCTGTATTTTTGTTTTATAATGCGGTTAAGTTCTTGACTTGCACCGAAGGTTTCTATAATTAAATATTTAGAAAAATTGATTTAAATGCATAAATATTGGGATCGATTTGACTACAATATAGTGAAAAATTTGAAAATCCGTTAATTATTTTGATAAATTCTTGTGCAGAAACTGTTTTTTTTTTTGTCTGATGCGCTTGTGTGCATGTACAAATATCGAGATCAATTTTACTATCTACAATCGAGGCATCAATATAGTGAAAAGTTGAAGAACTACTAAAATAGGAATGGTACAATTAAGACGAGCAACCTTTTGTGCTCCAGAATTTATTTTTCTACATAGTCACTCAGTGCACTTTTGCCAAGAATTCAATGACACATTTCTGCTTTTGTGACAGGGGTTGCTTTCTTAGTTTTACACCATCAATACCTGCGAGAGAGAGAGATTTCAAGTCATGCATAAAATCAGTCATCATAACAATGTAATTTGTAATCCCCTCTGATCTGTTTGGGTGGAATAAAAAAACAAAAGGATACTTTGGGAACACCATTTTTATTTTTTTGTATTTTTTACATCTTCATTATTTTATAATTTATACTTTGTTTGATACTTTGTTTGATACTTTGTGATTCGCCTGATCCTTCTGATATATATTGACCTAACTTTTGTCCTCTATTTAAAAAAAAAAAACAAAAAACCCTCTACTCATACCCACCTAAATTCCACATGATTATAAGAACTTTTACCTTTACACCCTATCGCTTTCTTCCTCTATTATTTCTCCATATTAAATGCACATCTCCACATATGGATGCACGTACTGAACACAATAGCCTCATGACCTACCATAGCAAACCTATTAACCACACTATATGCCACTTATAACCACTATGTGATATCGACAATTTTCTTTCTATATCACATGAATTACTCTCATTCTCCTTTCTCCCTCCCTCCACATTTACAATGTTTTACCCCTCCCTCTCTTACCCCATTATTTTGCTCCTAATGTAGTTATTGCTAGATGTCACATCTCTAATGTTACCTAGCACCTGCTCTCCTCGTTTGATGAAAAGCATTAGGCTTTGAATACCTAGATATAAATAGCATATTTATCCTATACCCCCCCAATTGATGTAAACTCCCTATTGAATCAACTATAAACTTTATATGCATTAGTATATATTTTTATATTATTATTTTTTTTTTTTATTTCTCTTGTGTGTATGTGTGAGTTCCCACCTGTCATCCCTTTTTTTAAAAGATGGAATCTCTGATCGTATAAGACAAGATGCAAGCTAGCAAGGTTCAGAGTTTTATAATCTAATTTATAAAACTCACTGTTTGTCTCCATATTTTCAAACTCTATCTCTTCCAAAACTAAAAGTCACTGACATTCTTTTATGGGTCTTTAGCTGGTTTAAATAGTTTTTAACAGATCCGAAAGGGGTCAAAATGGAGAAACTCATACATTTTGAAAGTTCATCTTAGTTTATTTTTAATGGGTTCATATGTGTTTCATATTGGTACAGCGGTAACGTCAACAAATTTGAACGCAGTTTTGTTTTCAGTTTTGATTCTAGCTGATGGCACCCAAATAATATTTTTTTTTCTTATTTTTGAAATCACTACTCTATAATAATATATACGAAGTCTGAGCAAATTAAAATGTCATATTTAAGCATATTTTACAACCGGGCAATACCCCCCCCCCCTCCCCAAAGTAATTTATATATTTATTAAATCTATACATTATTTTTCTACCCTAACTTATGGCTTTGTCTCAATTCCTTTCATTCTCAACAGATTTTTAGATATTTGGTTGACATAAAGGAGACTACCGTATATCACTTATTAATGAGTTACTTCTCTTAGACCAACCTCTGTAAATGTTTGATTTCAGTCATCTTTAAATTCATACTTAGAAGTGGACATTTTTATTTTTTTATACAATTCTTTTCTAATTAATTAATTATTTAGTGGCTTAAATTGATATGCTCTTGTTTTTGCATTTATGCACTTCCAGACAATTTGATTTGAGTCTCATGACTTAGTGGAAAGTTTGTTTGATGAATTTATATAATTGTATATTATAAATATTTACTTTTTTTTTTGTATTTTCAGCAATTTTGCCAAGCATATGTGATGGATGTAAAATCTTTTAAACAATTTTTGAAGGTAAGTAAATCATTAAAAACAAAAACTAACACAAACGTTTTTGAAAAGACTATTAGAATTTTTTTTTTCTTTTTTGCCTAAAAATAGAATTTTCTTTTTTTTTTTTTTTAACAAAACTGTCAAAATGTGTCAAAACTCTTTTCTCTGTAATTATTCAAAATTTCTTGATATTTTTTGGTTCTTCTATACAATATCATAAGCTAAAGAAATTATTTTTGTAAATCATCCAATATTTGTGTTGATCATTTGAATAATCATAAATTCTAAAAATCTTGATGCATTTCAACATCTATAAATTCTGTATTTTATTAGATTATAACAGCAAAGGTTATTGTTTTAATATTTGAGGGCTTCGTAAAACTTAAATTTCAAAATGGCAAAACTACAAAGAAGATTAAAATAATTTAAGAATTATTTTCATTTTAATAACCAAGCACCCAAATATCACCATGGTAACCGTTTTTATGCTGCTGCGGTTTAATAGACTTCAACAACATAACGACAGCGTATAAGTTTATGTAATTAATACAAATGAAATACTTATGGAAATGTAGAAATTCTGTTAGGATAACCTCCTTCTCCTCCCTCCACAGGGATGAAATTAATAAGACTATCAAAAAATGAAGATGGGGGGGGGCATTGTAATGAAGCAGAATTTTTTTTGTTTAATACCAAAACGTTAAACTTTTTTCCAGAGATTGTGACATTGTTTCAAGTATTCACTTGCAACGATAGAATAGAGAGATCAATAGTTTTGGAAGGGTTTTTTTTTTTTAAATGGCACAGTAGAATGGATTTTGTAGTTTTTTAATGCTTCAAGAAAATGAAACTTCTATAATACCTGTAACCTTATACCAGGCATTTTATGTTGACTTATCCCTGGAAACCATAACTGCAATGAGGGAGGGATTTTGTAATAATGCGTCAACTGCCCTAGACTATACAGGTCTCTCTCAATCTGATGAATCATAGTGACAGCTAAAGCAGAACTGAGGATTTCACTTAAAAAAAAAAAGTTTCAGAATAAAAGCGTTACTCATTTGTTTCTTATTTGAAAATTTTTTATTTTATTTTGAAAATCTCCATTTATTGAATGAAGAGATTTATTCAGTCTTTCCTGGTTTTAAATATGATTTCTAAAGCCAAAATGAATGGATAGACCGTTAAATCATTCCACTGAACAGGCGATCTGTAATAGCATTTTCGTAAATAAATGCTTACGAGAGAGAGAAAATTCTAATATTTTTCCTCTGATTTCAATACGATTACTGATTCTGTTCTCAATTCCTGATTCTGCTACAATTAATATGCGAGCGACTTTATGAAGGTTTAGTAATTTACATATTTCTTTGATAAACAAACGTTCATTACTTATTCATTTTTGATGGTTTCTTATTAGATTATTGATTTCATTTGACTATTACACTTCTATTTATGCATATTTTCTACATTCTGCATAATTGCGTAGAATTTAGGATGAAAACATTCTAGCACACGTTTTTTTCTACATATATGTGACCTTGTTGGTGTGCATGAAAAATGTCTCTACCAAACTCCTATGAATATTTGGTCTACAGACTTGATATATAGGGTATTTGGACCTCAAGAAGACTTTCGATTTGATTTTTAACGTGTAAAAAAAAAAAAAAAGTTGCTGAAGGTTCAAAATTGAAAAAAAAAAAAAAAAAAAAAAAAAACAAAGACGGTTGACCTTGGCAGGAAATTGACTAACTTCTGAGCATGCATTTTTAGCTGGAAATCACTTAATTTTTAGCCCTTTTTATCCATCTGGTGATAGCTTGGACAGTAATGACAAAGGCTAAAGTGCTAAATAACAACTATGGCTAGAGCGCTGAATATTTTGATTAGATTCCAGCTGATTGATGGGACGATTCTAATATTTTTCCGTATCCTTTATAAATCTCTAAATATTTTAAGTATAAAGTTATTTTTTCCCAATTACCATAAAAGCAGATGTCAAATCTTAAATGTAAAATCACACGAGAAGTAGTGGTGGTGGGGGGGATTTATAGGTTTTAGTTTTACTGGTAGTTCAAAATTAACATATTTTATTATTACTAGCAACAGTAGATTTTATTTTAAAACAAAATCAAATGAAAAAGATAATTAAAGGAATTGTTTTTGGCATCGGAAAATAGGCACAAATTTTTCCGATTCTGATACCTGCAAAAGTTTCGATTGCTGATTCCAATTAATCGTCCCAACACTACAGCTGATGGCATCGAAGTCTTAACTTTTTTCAATTTAAAAAAATTTTTTTCCCTTAATTTTTTTTTGTAATCAAAACTTTTAATTTAAAATTATTTTAATTAAACTTTTTTTTAATTTGAAAAAAAATGAATTAAAAATTTTTTTTAATTTTTAAAATTGTTAATTTAAAATATATTTTTTTTTAACTTTTGAAGTCATTACTATATATGTTGGATACAATATAATAGAGAATTTGCTCTTTAATAATATCTTCATAAATAAAAATATATGTAAGCGTATTCTATGATCTGTCAATGCCGAGTGACCTACTGCTTTATTCTAAATAAAATAATGAACTATATGGAGAATAATAAAAAATACTGTTAGGCTTCACATTGCACAAGTGATTTTTCTGAAAATGAGGGAAGAATATCTATTTTCTAGTTTGTTTTTAGTACGCAGAGATTTCTAATATCCTAATCATCATTCAACTGTTATAGGTTTTTAGTCTTGATAAGAGTCGACTCATTTGTCTATAAAAAAAAAATGTAATGTACTTCTCAATGCAGGATTTTTTAAATGTTATTTTTATAATTAAAAAACAACTTAATTATATATATATATATTTTTTTTTTTTGTATTTATATCTTTTATTTATACTTTTTTTTTTTTTTTTTTTTTTTTTTTTTTTTTCCAGACATTTTTCACTTCTGTGAAATCTTGACAGCAGAAGTGTTTCTCTAAACAAGAGTTCTCACAAGAAAGAGGAAAGATATTGATTACAAAATGGCGGACATTTACGTGACTTTGTTTCTTGTTTGATCTTCAACAAATAACTGCCACCAAAAAACATTGTGCCGTGTGGGTAACTCTTGCGCCATTCATTGTCATGTTTGGATTTAAACAAACAAAAGATGCAGTGTTCTCTCTACTTTATCGAGAAGAGAATTGTTTTGTTGGTTTACTGCTTATGCTCACATTGAAAAAATGGCCGCCACATGCATTTGTCTGCACACACCAATTTTTGGGTGTATTGAGATGGTTATTTTTTTGTCTATTTTGATAATCAGTGAAACCTCAATATTTTTATGATTTTGTACAGGTTTTCTTTTTTTAAAAGTTTACAAATCACCAACTATCCGAATCGGGAATAGGGCCACTTATGGAAGAAGCTTTGCTTTCATACTGCAAACAATGGAGACCTATTTTAACAGAAAATATTTTGTTTCATATCATCTATAATAACCTCCCAAAATGGAGTCTCTGTAAGTATGGGATATTTTTTTTTAACCTCTGTTTGTCTTTGGTCAAATAAGACAATCAACCCTGCCAATAGATTTGAAATTAATTTTTTTATTTCTCTCTCTCCTTCAGGCCTTTTTCATCTTCCACTTTTTCTTGCTTGTCTGCATTTTCTTTTGTTACAATTTCATTAAAAACAAAAAAAAAAAATAAAGAGGAAAGGAGGAGGTGTCAAAGTGTCATCATTTATTTATTTATCTTTCCCTCTTCACACACATACACATTGACTTTTTTTTGTTAGATGAAAACGTTTTCATTCTGTTGAAAGTAGCTATCTCCAGTTATTTTAATTTAAACATTTATTTTAATTTTTAATTTTAAATGAGTTTCTTTTTAAATATTTTTTATTTTGCAGTTAATGCTGCATCCAGACGTATCAGAATTTCTAAAGTTAGAATTTTAATTCTCCTGTTTTTACTGAACTTCATCTGCTTGGTACCAAAGATTAAAAACAGTTATCTGAAGATGTTTCTTCTAATTTCATTAATTTTGATTCTAACATAAACTTTTAATATAATTCTGAGAGATCAAGGCAATTATATGAAACGCTATTTTGTGCAGGTAAATCCAAACTACATGTATCCGATTATCTGCATTTGCATACTCAAAATTGTACCCTTCCTCACATTTCTCCAGTAGAGGCGAACTAAAAATGCAGAATAAAATCCTGTTTGGCTTAGGAAAGCTGACTTGAGTAATACCTAACTCTGATTTTAAATGGTTTTTTTTTTTTTTTTTTATATATATCAACAGATTGGTTTTAGTATTAAATTTGATTAAAATCTATGGTGTCTATGTAGATTGATGAAGCGATTTTGTATAATTCAAAGTCTGATGATAATTCAGTCTAAGGGAGATAACTGTATTTTGCTAAGAAATCCATTTTTTTTTATGAGAGTTTGGGATGCTAAAACCAACACAAAACATTTAACATTACAAAAACATTAATGACAAAAAACAAAAAACAAACTGATATTTGGGCTTGATAATGAATGCCCTGGAAAAGTAACTTCTGATTAATCGCAAAAATGCGCTGGAAAAGTCACTTGATTAATTATAAGAAAAAAATATTTTAATCATTTTATTTAATGTAACAAAGTTCTCACATAAAAAAAACATTAATAAAAAAAGCATTGCTAATTGGATTTGTTGGTAATTACGCAGTGAAGAGCAACTAGAAAATATTCCCAAGAATGACTTGCATCAGAGAGCAATATTGTTTTATATAAAACAGAAAATGTCATTACAGTATCGTAGCATTTTACTTTTTTTTTTATTAATGCTATAAATTTTTTTACATTAAATAAAGTAGTTGGTTTTGTTTAATAAAAACGATAATTCCTCTGCAAGTCAACATTGCATTTTCCTTTTTTTAATGTTTTTGGTAATGTTAAAACTTTGTCACATTAAATAAAGTAGATGAAAAGCAAAACATTTTTTCTTACAATTAATCAGAAGTAACTTTTCCAGGGCATTTTTTTTTTAATTAATCAGAAATGACTTTTCCAGGGCATTCATTGTCAAGCCCAAATATCAGCTTCTATTTTGCATCCCAAATTCTCGTATGAAAAAAAATGAATCGATCTCTTAGTAAAATAGTTATCTCCCTCAGACGAATGACGAATTATCGAAAAGCACCACATACTTAGGTGTTAGGTCGAAATTAGTATAAATTTCCAAAATTTAGAAAGATGATCTATACATGCTTGATGTATTTTTAACAAAAATCATCCACAATTATGTTCCAAGATTTTTTTTTTGTTAAAAAATGACAGACCTTTAATTTAAGTTAAAGGGTATCAATCACACAACTGTTCCACAAAGTTCTTTAATTTGATGAATTCTATTTTTACTTTTTATTTGTAATCATTTTGGAATTTATACTAATTTCGACATGACAAGTAAGTACGTAATCTTTTAACTTAAAATGCATTGGTTTATAATATTGGCTTATGATATCAATTAACCTGACAATTACCAAATCTGTTAATCCATTATTTGGTACTTGTACAGTTTAATCAAGACATTAAAAAATGAAAATATCAAAGTTATATTGTATGTATCCGTTTTGACATAGAGATCTCCGAAAAAAATTTCATTTAATTTGATTGAGTAGTTATTTTTCTTTTTCTGTTTTTTTTTTTTACAGCGGAAAAACACGTTTTTATGAGAGCGTGTTGAAGGCAGACATCTTGGATTTGTTTTAAATTTTTGTTTGAATTTTAGAAACGACACGGGAGATAACTCCATGTAAAGGGCTGACACTCTCTCCCCATCTTTAATGACTAGCTTTTCTTCCTAAAAATCAAACCTTTTGCTCGGTATCATAACATGTAAAATAAAAACTACTTGATGAAATTAAGTGACATTTTTTTTTTTCGGAGAACTTCATTCCATAACAGATACGTACAATTTAAACTTTTTTCGATATTTTCATTTAATGTCTTGACTAAACTGTACAAGTATCCATTATTTAAATACAGAACCTATCCTCTGACATGCTCATGTTAAATGTTGAAGCAATTTTTAAGAGTTGAAACTGTGATATTGTAGAAGCCCCTTACCTCCTCCTTTTTTTTTTTTTTTCTGAATGTCTATATATATATTAAATTCTAATTTTAACATTTTTGACCATAAATGTTTGCAATGGTGCTAAAATTTCTGTTCAAAAACATTCCTACTTTGGTGGTTGCTGAGGAGCAAGGAATCGTTATGGTTAACGAGAGAGGATGATTAAATCTACTTGATGCTGATTGTTGCGTTTTGCTCATGTTCACTGAATTAAACCTCATAACTATCATCTCTCTACATAATTCCTTTTATGAAAATGGTTAGTACTCTTGCTGCTGTTGAGTATTATTCATGATGATTTTCTTGGTTTCTCCAATATCTTTTTATTAAGAATTCTTTCTAGAAGGGTATCGGGTGCTTATGAGAGGGACCATGTGAAGGTTGCCAACGTCCCAAATTGAAAGTGTTTCTGTGGAACAAACTGGATTCAAACTTGGCACACCCAGGTTGTCAGTCCGTGTCACTAACCACTTAGCCACTGTCACCTCCCTGTTGCTGCTGCCATCATAACCACCAGTTGTTAATAAATTGGGTATTTTGTAGTTGCATTTAATCGTTTTCGGTTCCCTTCATAGAGAAAATCTGCAACCTTCTAAATGATTTTAAAAAAGTTTAAGCAAGCTTTTCAGTTTTGATTTCCCCCCCCCCCCTTCAATATTTGAGCAATTTTTATAAGTGGTCAGTTAGAATTTACTAGTTTGTCAGGTTCAGTCTGAACCTATCATAATATTGGTATTAATATTGAGGAAACTTGACCCTTTAATAAATGCAAGAGGTCAGCCTTTGCAATACTGTGTCAATCAGATCTTAAAAATATCAAAATTGCTACAATTCTGAGAATCTATATAATTCTGTGTAAGATTTAAATTATTAAAATTGCAGGTAAAAAAGTTTTCAGTTGAATTTATGTTCCCTTTCTATCAGCTTTTTTATCGCTTCGTCCAATAGTCTGTATACGAAGATATTTTTTGCGTATACAATTCTTTGAAATGATTGAGTTTAATGACAGTTTCTTTTGAATTTTTTGTTTTCTTCATCATAAACAATGATGGCAGCCATGTTTGGTTTTGCTTGGCATTCTTTTTTTTATTGTTTCATCTTCATTTGAACGATATAGTTAATGTTTTACCAACCTTTATTGGAGTGCATTGTTTTGAGTATTTTTTTTTTTCTCCTCCAGTCTTGCATTTGTTGCTATCCATTGCAAGTATGAAAAGCATTCTCTTCATCTATGGAAAACATTTTGAATGTTTATTTCATTACAAGTGTTAAATGATCTATTGTTAAAGTTATGCTCATTTTTGACAGTTTTCAACAAAATTAATATGATCCTCTTCAATTATGGTTAGGCCATAATCATTCTATCCTGTTCTAATTCAAGTTATTGGATGTGATTTTAATTTGTAAAGATATTGAAAGGTTTTGTCATTTTTTAAGATGAAATATTGATTAAAAATAAAACCGAAGATGTTAGTCTGCATAATTATTGAAATAAAAGCATTGCTTCATCATGAAATTTTGCATTTCTATTTAATTGAATAAGCTTATTTGATATTTTAAAATAATCTCCTTAACAAGTTGTCAAAATAAGACTTTGTCTGAAAAGTAATGGGACAACTTATTTAAATGACAAATGAAATTTGTTACAATTCAAATGCATTTTTCTCCAGCTTTTCCCGACATGATTCTGTATATTGCTACAAGGATTCTCCAAGGATGCATTTCATCTTTTGACTTTTTTTTTTCCCTTATAGTCAGGTTGCTTTAATGAAAGAGGTGGGCCTACTGGAGCATCACTTTGAGCTTGAAAAGAAATGTCACATGGCGCAAGCTTAGCTGTGTAGGGAGAATGGGCTATTGTTCTGAACAGGAGCATTGCCATGATGAAGCAGCCAGGATTTATCCTACCATAACTCTTTTCACTTGATGAGCAAAGCAAACATTGTAACATTTCTTTATAGATTTCATAATTGATCGTCATCTTGTCGAGAACTCGCCATAGACGATGCCTATCGCATCGAAAAATGTCATCAATATGGTTTTGACTTGCTTTTGTTGGCAACTTCCACTGACAGCTCTGATGCTTGGTTCCAGGTTATACTCGGAAATCCATATGATGATTCTATGAAGCAGATCTAGTTCTATTTGAAGACGTTTGGTTTTATTTTTTATTTATTGCGGACTATTATCCTCATCTTTTTCTTAGTTGTTTCACGACGTTTCGGCTAACTATTCCTCTGGCCTTCGTCAGGTGGTAAACGCGACGGGCTGAATCTCCTGACTGCATCCACAGCAATTACTGGTGAGATGACAAAACGTGGTGAGACAACAATTATGGAAGGCAGTAATTGCAGTGAATGCAGTCAGGAGATTCAGAGTTCCTATCCGTCGCGGTTACCACCTGATGAAGACAGAGGAATAGTTGGTCGAAATGTCATGAAACAACTAAGAAAAAGATGAGGATAATAGTCCGCAATAAATAAAAATTAATAAATAATCATCTCAATAATGAATTCCAATTAAAATAATGTTTGGTTTTGTGCAGACTTTCTGCATACCCTACTCATTTGGTGATTAGTCTTTCAGGCAGTGTACTTCTATTTTCATCTGCTGTGCAATTATTTCAACAAACTGTTAATATCAGCATATCTGTTTTAACTAATCAATGTTGATCCCCGTTCTGCTGGTTGAAGGGTATCTTGCTCCTAGAGTTATCTTCCACAGTCTCAGACACTCTTTGCCACTTAAAACTGTGTGTACATGATATACTGTTCTCTCTATACACTTGCTGTGAAGCATTTCAAGTAATTGATTGGATGATCCTGAAACTGTTGTGTCATGCTTTGTTCAATGTTTGTTCATTCCTTAGTGGGTAGCACTGAATGACCTCACAAAGAATTAATTGAAAGGAAAAACCCATTAACAACCACTACCATCACCTACAACAAAACTCTGCACAGTTGCATGCAGCTACATTTAGAGTTGTCTATTTTTCCACCTCAAGCAAGGCATATTCCTATTTGGACGTAAGGGGCTACTATGTAGGATCCTATCTAACGGGAGTACTGTGGAGAGTTGAACAGATATGAAATGAAAATTAAACTATGGAAAGCCAAGGTAGGTTTAACCGGTTTCCTCCAAAGGAGAAAGTTTCATATGAGTATAAAATTCATATTGCAATGTATATTCCTGTTAGGGGAGATGACTGTTACGTTTTTGAAACTCTTGCAAGGTGTCAATGTCTTCTTACATAGTGCCTGGGATTCACAAATTGGTTACCCATCAGGTACTGACCAGGCTCAATGGTGCTTAACTTCTTCACTCTGATGAGAACTGGTGTGTCAACATGATTATGTCATATAGTTGATCAGCTATGCTCCAAAAGTATCATGTTAGATGTTAATGCAATTTCTGCTTATCATTCTTTCTCCCATAGATGATGCAGCATATTTAGTCTCGTTACTTGTTAGACAAACTTTGTGTATTTTTAGTTTTACAGATTTCTTAATTGTTATGAAAGAAGAAAAAAAAAAATGATCCAACATTGTTATACGTTTTCAATGTCATGGATTTTCTCTTAAAATAATTTTTAATAGAATTGGAAAATGATTTTTTAAATTTTTTTCTCTTTTTAATGCTCAGGTAGTTGTAATAAAAATTCAATGAAGGCAGTTTCCTGTACACATGCATTTTTTGTTATTTGTATCAGTTGGTTTTTTTTTTGTTTTTTTTTGTTTTTACTTCTCCCCCTTCCCTTGCATCTGTTTAGTGTTTTGTTTAGTCATTTTAGAAGTGAAATTATCACCATTATTTTATTATGCCTGCTTAAAGACCTAAGGAAGAAAAAATGACATCAAGTTTCTCTTCTCCCTCTACACACTGAAAATGAACCGATTGAAGATGAATGAGGTATTCTGATTAAAATATCCTTGATTGTATTTTGATATTTTATATTGAACGCTTATAAAAAAAATTGAAAAAAAAAAAAAACAATAAAAAAAAAAATGAACATTTGTTTGCAAATGTTACTGACTTATTCCAGATGAAACTTGATCCCGTCCCCATATTGTTAACAATTTGATATGCAATAGTTGTTACCTTACAAAACTGTAATGATTTTTCAACCATTAACTTTTCCCATCTATCAATTGTAACTCTTTGAGCGACCGATAAGTGTGTGACTCCTAAGAAAAATGTGAATTCTTAAGGGTTGTTTAAATAGAACTTTTAACATGTTATCAGGAGAATTATACCGTTAATTATCTTTTGAATTTTTTTTTTTTACATTGAACCAATTTAAAAAAAAAAAAAATACTTTATATATTTGAAATGCTAAATGATCCTCTTTCTTTCGAATCTGTCAGTCTTTTTGGCATTTTAGAATTGAACAATACTGTATTGATTAAAACTAAAAAAAAAAGTTGCATTGTCTGTTATATAAAGATAGTAGGGTTTTAAAACAGTTTCTGTATACTATACTGTATTGATTTAAATTGAAAAAAAAAAAAAAAAAGGAAAATTCTTCAGCTTGAATTGTCTGTGTTATAAAAAGATAGTTGGGTCTTAAAACAATTTCTGTGTCTTTAGCTCTGTACTGAAGTTGAAAAATTGCTGTTATCCAGACAATATCACTTATAACAGCTCTTCAGTGTTGCTGGAGAAACAAATACCTGAAGCTGGGTTGACGACAGGCAGATATCTTACCCATTTCCCTACCGATGTAAGCTTACTAGTCAGCAAAATTACGCATACACACATTTCAAAATTTATTGCACATTTTTCTAGTACTTGATTTATATAAATTCACAGTTGGGTTTCTCGTTAGGCTGCAAACTTTTTCAATTGATAAATTTTTCAACATTTTCTTTCAATACCATTTTCTCAGAAAATATCTTGGTTGAGGAAAAGATCAAAGGTGATGCCTTTTGGATTGGAAATGTTTCTGCAAATATCCTTTTTATTTTTTTAATGAGTAATTCTTGGTAATATTGGATTTTCCTACAGTGTCTCATAATGGTACTTGTTTGACTGATTGCATGATTAGATAAATTAAATTTTTAAAATCTTAATTTCTGTTTCTTTTAATATCTGCGCTAGTAACAGACTGAATTCTTTAAGTTCTCTGTAGACATTGACAAATTATAACTAGAAAAGGAATTGAACTGGTTTCAAATGTAAGAAAACAAAATATGAGCAGACAATTTGAACACTTTTTGATCCAATTTCTAAACATTTCAATTGTGGGCATGTAAATAATTTATCACAATTTTATATCAAAATTTTTTTTTTTTTTTAATAAAAATGACAGATTATTATATGTGGTATTAACCATTTGTAGCAATGTACAAAACTTCTAAAATCCTATTCATATTTTCTTAAAATTACAAATGAACCTTAATTTAAAGTTTTCTTGAACCATCTTTAATGAAAAAATATTAGGTATCCCAAACTGATATCTTTTCAATATCTCAAACTGATTTTTTTTTTTTTTTTAACATGCTAAAATACTTTGTAGGTAAGCATATATAGTGCTGCAAGTATAAAAAAAAAAAAAAAAAAAAAAAAAAAAAATCATGTCTCATCATGAGTTATGAACTATTCAAAGTTAGTCGGACATTGCGTTTTGTGTGATACTGAATAGAAGACCAACTTAAGCAGTTTATAAATGAAGATAAAAGCTTCGAGCAAATGAAAGAAATAAAAGAAAAAAATAGTTCATTAGAAGAAAGATATCGTTGAAATTAATAATTCTTAGATCATTATCAGTGGCCCTGCTGTTCAACAGCATTGGTAACCACGGCTCTCCAATGCGGGTGGCTGTCATAAGCTCGAAACAGCTCAACTTTTGACGATAATCTCATCCAGTCAGACAAGTTGTCCATCAAAGTGCATCTTGGTCGGCCTTGCTTTTTCCATCCTGACATTCTATCAATCAAAACTAGATATTCTATGCTTCTTTGACGGTAAATATGTCTTAAGAATTGTACTATGATTCTACAATTCTTCGATAATTAGTCTTAAAGTTTTGTGAAAATGGCATCACAAAAGTAACTTTATTCACATATTAGCAACGAGTCTAAAAAGCATACTTTGTTACATTTCTGTAAAATTTGATTCATTCAAGTTTTCAATTTGAAATTTTTTTACAAAAATTAACTTAAAATTGTATACGTTACCCACCGAATTGAAGAATAACCTTTCTGCCATGGTCGAGAAATTATGACCGGTGGTTACAAGAAAGTTCTCGTGGTTATGATACGCCTTTGGCCGTACGATTACACACACACATACACAAAAAAACAAACAAACAAAAAAAAAAAACAGTTCCTTGATCAGACTCCGCATCGTTTGGTTAAGAAAAGTAGAAGACGCTGTATATACCCTGCAATTCCAAATGGACTGTTGTGCTGGGCAATGTTGTCGTCGAAAGAAGTTTGCTCAGCTGGTTGATATGTTGTCACTCACAGCAAGACGAGAAAGAGGAAGAAAACAAGCAAACAGAAGCCTCATTCTCTGTTATAGCAATGAAGACAAAATAATGACACACCGCCATGTTGACAGTTCAATGGATATATTTTGAAGCTATTTCGGTTAATAATGCAGATCAGTATAATTCAAACAATAAAGAGTAAAAAATAGTCAACAAAAGAAAAAAGTGTGTACCAATGTTATCAAAAAACTTCAATGACAGGGGTTGTTTTTTTTTCTATTTCTATTTTTCCCCTTTCTAACTTGGGCTTACGTTAAAAAAGTCTAGATCTATTGATGAAATGATTTTTCAGTCGATTAATTAACATCATGGATGGCACACATTAAATATCACTAAAAAATTGTTTAAAAACGTTTGGACTAAATGCATTTGTCATTAAAAGTTACATAATTCAAGTTAAGTCTACAAAAAAATAAATAAATAAATAATCGTGCAAGTAAAAGAATGAAACTAAAACTATAAACAGTTTGGGATACTTAATATAATTTGGCAAGAGAAAATGAAATACAAATATTAGGTTAAAAATTTAGCAAACAATAAATTGCGATTTTTTTTTTTTTTTTTTTTTTTTTTTTTTTTAAATTTGGTTTCTGCAATATAATCTGTATCTCTATGCAAATTAAAAAAAAAAAGTCATCATAAAGAAAGATGTCCTCTTGTCAATGTGGTCTGTTTATAAGGTCTTTAGTTGTCTTTCACAGAAAGATCAATTAAAAAAGCGTTTTTGAATGAAAATTTTGCCCAATTATCAAATTGTTTGTCTGTTTACAGAGTCTGAGTTATTTTATTGATTAACTATCAAAAGAAACAGCTAGCTTCATCTGTAATGTGCTACAAATCATATTATGAAGATTCAATGTGTTAACTGCTGTAATGAATTTTATGAGAAGCTGTGCTTCCATGTTATATTTTGACTGTTTGTGAAAGGTAATGGAGTTTTGCTCAATGTCTAGACGGGTTTGATTTAATAATTATCGTTTCTGTTACAAGTAATATTCATTTACCATAAGATGCCGTTTTTTGTTTATTTAAAAAAAAGATTTTTTTTCATTTTTTTTTTTTTTTTTTTTTTTTTTTGAGGCCTGCATTTTTATTCACACAAAGCAAATTAAATTTTTTTTCAAACATTGAACAATCATAATTTGGCTAATTGTGCTATTGAAATATATTAGGTACCATTGTTTTACAAATATTTTTGTCCACGTTTAAATATTTTGGATTTAATGAAAATAAAATTGTTTGGATACCTAAAAAAAAAAAAAAAAAAAAAAAAAAAAAAAAAAAAAAAAATACTATTTGAAGGTTGCAGAACTTTGGTCACTCAAGACTTTTCTGCCATTTTCTTTACGTGTATTCTGCTACTGATTTTGAGTATTGCTCTGGCATGGCATATTAAAATTGAGTTGTTAAAATGAAAAACTTACCTTTTAATAACCAGACAATTGGAAAAAAAAAATAAAAACTAATATAGTTGCCCGATAAGCAAAACCATTTTCACTCTTCAGCCAAAGAAACCATGGCAATATGTTAACCTGACATGGGTGATATGTTTTTAGTAGCAGTCGTTTTTGGAATTTGTTTTTAATTTGGATTATTTTAGTGGATTCTGTCGCATCCATATGCAGCATTTTAAAAAGTATGTATTTTTTTTTTATTTGACGGCCATTTCTTGTTTGTATTCATAAAACTTGTAACCATCGGAGAAAAATAGGATTCATACCTGCATCCACAAATATGTCTGCTTAATAGCTAGAATGAGTTTTTAACCAACTAAGCTACACAAATTGGTCAGGGGCATGTCATGAATTAGATATGCTACATAAAAAAAACATTATTCACTATTGTCTTTAAATACAATATGATTTATCATTGAGCACTATTATTTCTGAATTCATGTTTCTTGCTCTTTAGATTTTGTATTTTTGTTTAATGTTTTTTTTTTTATAACTAATTTACAAAAAATGCTTTCATTGAAATGTATCAACTAGTGTTCTGACGATGAATTGAAAAATATAATTTATCGAAATTGTGGATACCATACATAAAGGGAAACTATTAACAAGTTTTATCAAATTAAAAATAAAATAATATCTAGATTTAAAAGTAGATGAGGACTCTTTGTCCCTCTCGCCTCCCATTTTTTTGTAGCCGATTTGAGAATTGGTAATTGTATTGAAATTGGGGAATATAGAACAATTTGTACCAGAACTGGGAAAAATATTGCAATCCTCCCATCAATAAAAGCTGTAATTTTTATATTTGCTCAACAAGAAAACCCAGCTCAAAATGATCACATTGTTTCTTCACGTTTTCAGTTTATTTTCCCTACATGTAATCACTCCAACTTATTGGTATGTAACGTTCCTTAGGTCTCTCTTTAATTTTAACGGCTGCAAGTATTTCTTTTGTTACTAGCATCCATTTATCATTGCAGGCTTTGGAAAACCAGTACCTAAAAAAATTTTTTTAATTAAATCTGCATTTTTCATTTAAAACAAATTGTCACATTTCATATCAAATGTTTACAAAACTTTTTGTGTATGTCATGCAAAGCACAGTACGTCTGTTCGATTATCAATCAATCATGTAGATAATTTTGTTGATTTAAAAGAAATCTTTTAAAGCAGTTATTTAATTTTTTTTTTTTTTTTTTTTTTTTTGAATGAAGATATTCTTGGTCACTTATTACAAAAAACTAAACAAAACCTATTTTTAATTTCGTAACCCAATTCATAATCTAACCATGTAAATATAAAACTTTTTGTCGGACAAAAAAAATTGGTAAAATTTACCTTTTTCTCTCTCTCCCCCCCTCTTTTCTCCAACCACGTTTATTTTCTGTTCAAAGTGTTTTCTTTGAAGCTGCTGGCTTCACTGATTGGGGAAGAAAAAAAAAAATTTCTTTCTGTACAAAAAAAAAATATTTATTTACGTTTTTCATTTTTTTGAAGTTATTTCATGGGATTTATTACGTTGGTGGAAAAATGTTTTTGGACTTTGAAGTTGACATCAAAAAACATTTTTGCATCAATCTAATACTTTGTAAATACAAAAACATTACCCCCCCCCCCAAAAAAAAAAACCCAATAAACAAATTGCTATTTAGCAAATCTGTGATCTTTTTTGAAGACAAGCCTTTTCTCCCCATTTGTTGCTGCAGTCCAAACTTTGACTGTGGAGATCATCATTTTTACAAATTTCAGGTTTGTAATTAATCAAAATGTATTTGATTAAAAAAAAAAGTTGCCAAATTTTTTCCTCTTAAATTAGTCTTGTAATTAAAACAATCTGGTGATATCAAAATTGACCGACTTTTACAAAATTCGCAAGAACCAATTTTCTCATGTTTTTTTAGCTCTTGTTAACTGAAATTAAATTTGCTCATGTGTTGCTGGAAATGCTAACTTGATCCTCAAACATCAATTTAGATAAAACCAAGTTCTACAAGTGCTGCTGAAGGTATCTTTTCCATGGCACTCTGCAGATTTATCTCCCACACAATAAACAAACACACACTTTTGTAAGGTTCATGAAAGAGAACCCCAGCAATGTGCTTGATTATAAAGAAAATATCAAAATAAGAACATAATGTTTATATTTGTGTTACGGATCTTTGTGTGTATGCATATAGGATTCCTTCAGTCTTGACAGACTATGGATATGCACGAAGGGGTGCTCTGCGCGCACAATTTTTGTGGCAAGAGTTGCGCAATCTCCAACCACACCTCTCCTCAGCCGACATTGTTAAATACCAGTGGCAAGTGGAGTAGTTGTACACGACAACTGGAAACAAATGGCAAGATGAGCATGAGTACATACAGCGGCTAAAATTCCCAAGTTGTCACCCATCTGGTACTAACCAGGCTCAACGTTGCTTAACTTCGGTGATCTGACGAGAACCAGTGGGTCAACGCGATTATGCAGTACATATTTGTAGTCATCAACATACAGTACTGTTTCGTTATATCACAACTCATCAGTGCTGCTAGACTAGCACCTCTCCCAAGCCGAGGATTGAACCTAGAACCATCGCGTTGACAATCGGCAGTTCTACCCATCGACCCATGGGAGCATTACCTGCAAATAACCAAATGTCTATTTCAAACAAACAGTTCTATAGTGTTCAAACTGCTTATTTATAAACAAATAGTGAGCCATATATATATATATATATATATATATATATATATATATATAAATAAATAATACACATTTTTATTTGTTTTACATAAGCATTAATATGTTGCTATACATTCGTGAACATGTTTTGGTCATCCAGTTACAAGTAACTAGAGACCTCTGCAGGTGATATTGCTTATACAAAAGTTAAGCTTGTAACCTGTAGTCTGTAAAGATTAGACTAAACTTTTGTATAAGTAATATTGCCTGAAGACGTCTGTAGTTACTTGTAACTGGCTGGCTGAAACATGCTCATCAATGTGTAGCAACGTATTAATGCTTACATAAAACGATTAAAAAGTATACCTTGGCCTACTTCGGTAGTGAGCACTCTTGTATTAACCTGGTTAAAACTTCATTGGTTGCTTTACCTCTGGAATTATATATCTGTGTGTGTGGCCTAGCATATTTTGGAACAGACTTTTACATCTGCAAAAATAACTTATAGATGTCTTACTGAAAATTTTTTTCTTGATAATTTTTGTAATTTTATTCATTGATTTCTACTTTTGATAATAGGTTTTACACACGAGTCGTCTGTATGCTAGGATTAGGTGGGTCCTGTTTGTATTGTACATGTTTAATATAAATGATATATTTGTATGAGAGTTAATTCTACTAATGAATTTCAAATTCGCAGTGTAGAAGCTCAATATTAAATAAACACTAAAGAACTTAATTATACATATATATATATATCATTCAAAACCAAAAGATGTATTTAATTCACCCTCCTAAGTTTTATTCATTTATGTTTATTTTTTATGTAGTATGCCTTACATATTACATTGAATAGTGGAATACGACTTAACAACTCCTCAGCTACAAATATGTTCCTCCAAAAACTGTTACAAAGTTTATTATATGAAGTGAAAAGGATTTTGGAAAAGAAAAATAGTTCCAAGAAAGTGGAGATATTCAAAGTCTGCAAAAATATACATAAAAAGTAATTCTTATTGTAGTCTTTCCCATCCCTATAATTGAATTCAGAACACGTGGAAATAGGTCTTACATTCAGAGATTTGTAACATTAAGATCTAGTTTTGAAACTACAGCTGCAAATGAACATGAATTTTATGTGCATTTCAAGAGGAATATTTTTAATTTTGCATAAAGTATTTGAAAAGATATTTTTTAAATTTTTTTTTATTCGACTTCATATTTTACTATATTTCAAACTTCTCAATAGCGTCTTCTCTAATAACGAAGCAAATAGGCGCAAAGTTATCATAACTATAAAGGTTGGAGATACCAGTTTCGAACTAGAATAATTAAAAACAGCTGTTTCATCTTTTGCTTAGAAAGTTTACGATAGAAAAGTGTCACCATTATCAAATAAGATATTTCAGATATGCTCATATTAGAATTTGAACACATGATATTATTTATTATGAGAACGAGATGATCTGAAATACGGTCCATGAAGTACTATGTAAGTAATAAAAAGTAAAGGTCATTTTACATCAGAAAAGGTAAAAAAGAAAATTTTTTTTTTAAAAGACGCCTCATCAGATCTTATGGATTTTGAAACCAAATTAAAAAAATAAAAAAATAATCCAGCACTATTTTTATGATTTACAATAACATGACCTTTAATATTTGACCTCTTAGCTTTCTGGATATCAATCTTTTGGACTACTTTGTGTAGAACATAAATAATAAAAAAAAAAGTAATAACACTAACCCTTAAGCTCATAATAGTGAAATGTTAGAGATTTAAATGGGAAAATGCAGACCACGTGATCGGGGTTTTCTAATGTAACTTGCAGTATTTATTTGTATATATCTTTTGTGTAGGGGATTGAAACTTGTTAAATGTTTTTATTAAATAATGAAAAAAGGAGGATGAATATTATTCATAAATCAAAGGAATTGGAAAAAAAAAATATGTGCTGGTCCAGAATTCAACACAAAAAAGCAAAAATGCAGAAAAATTGTTTATGATGGCTGTAGCTGTCATCAAAGGAAAATGTCATATTCCAAAAAATCATGTAAATTGATCGAATAGTTTTCTTTTTCTTTTAACAAAAAAAAAAAAAAAATTTATAAGTAAGAATTTTTTTTTTTTTTTTTTTTTTTTTTTTGATCCACCAGTGGTTAAAAAAAAAATGGAGACAATTCAATTTAAACTAGAGAACAAAATCAAACTTGTAATAGATACAATTTACTATTAAAATCACTAAATATTGTAAAAAAAATACTTTATCAATTTGTGATTTTTGGAATATGTCATTTTCTGATTCTGGACAGCAACCAAAAAATCTAATTGTTAAATCATATTTTTCAGGACAAGGGTTTGGATTGGTATGGGTTGGTGGTAGTGTCAAAATTTCAGTTTTCAGGGCATAAAGAGTTTGATGTGGTTTAGCAGAAACATCTAGTTTTTGATTTCAACAAGCCAAACGCGTACACCCAACTGCCTTTCTATTATCTCTGAAGACACTCAAACATGATGAACACCAAATACTTTGGATTGCATATTGGTCACACAATTACCAAGTCTCATTACTCTTATTTTTTAAAGTTGACTTGTCATAAATGATTAACCATTTGAGATCATCTGAAGTTAAGCAATTATTTGTCTTATTATTTGGATGGTGTTGAACTTGGTAAAGTGAGAAGAGAAATAAATTTCGCTTCTAGCTTTTTATCCCATCAGCTTTTAAGAAAATTCAAGAGTTATTTTATTTGCCTCCTCTCTGGGAGGTCAGACACAAGGTCAATGTGTGGGTTTGATGAAAGCGTTTGTGTGGAACGATCCAGATTCGAACTTGACACATGCAGGTTCACCAATTAGCCACTCACCCTCCAATTTCTATTTGTTATTCTATGTAGGAAAATAATTCACTCACTCTCTCTCTCTCCTCCTCCTTCTCTCCCTCCATCTCCATTCTTTTTCTTCAAACTGTTATTAGCATTCATACTGATATTTAATTTGTAGAATATGTCAATGTACCCCCACAACCACCCCCCACCCCACCAGTTTATTGCATGAATCTAAACATCTGTCTATTTGTGTACATTGAGGTTTCTTGAATCTGCTGATTTAGACATTGATACATAAGAATCACCATTGTTAGACAATTTCTCAACATGTTTTAAATCTGAGGGGGCGACTTGTTTTGCATGTGGCGTTACCAAATTCAATCTGTATTTTGTTTTGGAAGAGTGGGGCAGTTTTGAAGGTCTTACGACTACAGTCTTCTTCATTTCACCTGAAGAAGAAACACGTTATCAGGAAATTGTTAACACGGTCAACTGACAAGATATTTCTTGTGTGAATCATACTTTATCAGAATGGTGTTATACCAAGGGGACTGTCATCGATGACAGCCATGTATTTGGTTCTTTGATACAGCGGGGGCACAATAAAAAAATTGTTTTCCGTCTATTTAGGAGCACAAATGAATTATAACTGACTTTCTAAATTTTAATCCAAGCGAGAAATTCCCTTTTGAATGTACAGTTTAAAGGCTTTAAGATCACTTTTGAATTTTCAAAGGTCATAAATGCAAACAGTTCATTTATTTTTTTAAAGATCTGTTATAATTAAAATGTTGCTTTTGAACCTGTTTTAATTGAATTGATATCGTTTTGGTTATTCATTTTCTATTATCACCTTAATGAACATGAAGTTTTGTGCTGGATATTTTAAACTCTTTCCTTGTAGTTATGATTTCTTATTCCAATTTATTCATTGTTATGTTCACATTGAATGACCATGGTGAGAGACAAAGCAGGAGTTATTAAATTCCTGCCCCAATTTTTTTTTTCTTTTTTCATGCAACTATTTTACAATATTGAATTGGACAAAATATTCTTTTGCCAATGAAATATTTTTCAAAACATTTGTTAGGATTAGGTTAGAATACTAACTGCTAGCCACTCGAACTTAGGGTTATTGTAAGAACAATGTATTTGTAAAAAGCTGTAATAGCCTGGAAATTTAGATACAAAACCCATTCTCCACTTTAAATTGTAAAATAGTTGGCTTTTTGTTTTTCTTTCCGTTAAGTTTTTCAGTGTACTTTCATGTAATTGCCTTAAAAAAAAAAAAAAAGAAATAGTTTCATTTGAGGGAGGATTCAGCAAAAGATGTTAATGTATAAATACACCAGAAGAAAAAATATTTTTTGGTCTTATTTTTTTTAAAGGCAAAGAGAATAACATAACACCATAATAATAGGTAAAAAAAACCCCTCAAATTATTTTAAATGAAATGGGTTTAGCCAAGTAAGTTGAAAAAGAACAAAATTGCCTTGTTTTAAGTCTCCAAGTTCCAAAATGATTTTGAAACCAACTGTCTATATAAGGTACTTTCTCGCTTGAAATAAATTTTAAAGACCAAAATCAAACATTTCTGTTCATGTTCCAAAAAGGAAAATCTGAATTCTTTCACATTTGTCTCATCAAAAAATCTTGCATTTGGTAATTTCACTTAATGGCTGGCCTAACAACCATGTTTATTTTTTAATAAGGCCTCTTTTAACCTGCCAGATATGGCAGGCTGGGGCTGGGTATTGTTTTCAAGGTATTTCAGTGAGATACCGAAACATGGCCATCCGAGATTTCTGGAAGTAATTGATTCAAATATCGCCTGCTGTTATTCTCCCTCTCTCTTACGAGGGCTTAAGGCAATCTCACAAAATTTAAGGGTCTCAAATGGCTGAGAGCCAGATTATATTACAAATATATAATTTGTATACATTTTAACAATAAAGAAAATCTTGTATATTTATCAATGTGTTAGTCTTGTCTTTGCTTATATTTACTAAATTGTTGGAATATTTTTCCCTACCAAATATCGAGGTAGAGGTTTGTTTTGGTTATCCTCTCTGCTATAACAAAGATATATAGTCATCCACATACAGACTATTTCGTTGTATCACAGCTCATCAGTGTGGCTAGACTAGCACCCGTTCCTAACGAGGGATTAAACCTACAACCATGTAGTTGATAGTCAGCAGTTCTAACCTTCCAGTCCATGAGATCGGTACCTATAAACAACCTCATCAAATGCCCATTTATACAGGGTGGAGCGATAAACTTGTAGCCCTAAAGAAGACAATATTACAGCTTCATTTTAAAACTTTGGAAAAAAATCAATTCAGGTAACTTGATTATGTAGTAGAGCTGACATCTTTTCAATGTAGCCTCCTTCAGCCTCAATCACCACCTCGATATGGGTCCGGAACTGAGAGGATGCCTTTTCCACAAGTGCCAGCGGGAGCTTGGTGATCTGGCTAGCTTTAGTATTGTGGAATGTCTTGTTTGTGATGTTCTGGATGTTTGACCAAACGAAGTAGTTCAGTGGGGTGGGGGTGGGGTTGGGGTTAGAGAAGGGTACAAAGGTATAGTACTGCTACTGAAGCCAAACCTGAGTCTCTTTGGACTTGTGGGCCGGCATTGAGTCCTGCTGCCACACGCAGGGTCTGCCAGCAGCCACCTGATTGCACCAGGGGATCACCACACTCTTCATCACATCCAGGTACACTTTGATGTTGACTTTCAAGCCGATATTGAAGATGTGAGGGGTATGATGTGGCCCTGATTTGAAACCACACCAAAGACCATAACCGTGTCTCGAAACTGTTTTCATCACCCTGGACACAACCCTGTTATTTGCAGCAATCCAGCGATGCATTTTGAGGATGCTGGCAATGGTCCTGTTGTCATAACTTGGATTGGTAGAGAATATAAGTTGTACAATGGTGCATCTCTGATCTCGTTCATTGAACATTGTCACTTTCAGACATGATAATAGGCTCCTATCACTCTTGGGATTTGTACACAACTGGCCAACTAGTAGATGATCTGCAAAAAAAAGAAAAAAAACCGGTTTTCATCAAATGGAAATGGAATCATGTCTTTTCTAGAGCAACACTTTTATCGTTCCACACTGTAGACACTCGCCTACTGCTTTTACAGTGTTTGACCTGCTTGTTTATTTACAAACAGACCTTAAATAATGGTCTGAAGCCACAACACGAGAAAAACAATGGAGAGGTAACTATTTAACTAACCCTTATATCGGTGGGGGAAAAGCATGGGAATTATGATTAATCATTCAAAGTATTGCAAATATATAATCAGCTCAATAGAAGAGGAGTTAGATCTTCCAGTGCTAAAGTAGAGTAAATCAGAGTTAAATGAAATTAATCCAAGATCGTTTACATGTTCCAAGGATTCAAACAATAGTAACTTAATTTTGTGTACGATTGTTTTAGACTTTCACTACAAATGTGGTAGTTGGTTAACTACAACGTTTGGAGTTCAATTTTCAGTATGATCCTAATTAAAAATGAGTTAACCATTGATTTGATGTATAATTTCATTGGTTATGATACTTTTGTTTAAATGTTAACTTGGTATCAACCCCGACCCCTCTGTGCTGATAAGATTGCATCTGAAACGATCGTACACATTTTAAGTGGCTATTTGAATACTTGGAGCATATGCAAATGATCTAGAATTTATTTTGTTTACCTTCCATTTACTCTTTCACACACACACACATGCACACAAAATTGTTAATACAGAGTGACCCCCCCCCCAAAAAAAAAACAAAAAAAAACAGATGACATTCAATTGTTTTTCTGAGCATTTTACAGTCAACGGAGAAAAAAAGCCCAAAGACCCTAGTGTTTTGATGTGATGTTTTGAATATAATAAACTAGTTATGACCAAAGTTTCATTTCATTCGGACAAAACACTAAGAAATGGGGGCCTAATTAGAGTTGGGGCCGTTTTTTTGGGTCACCTTGTATTTAATTTAAAAAATATTACAGCTATAAAAATCCTTTGGTAAGTTGAGTGCTGTTCAGAGAATTGATAAAAAATGATTAACTAGCATAACTGCATCATTCCAACTTCCCGTTGTTGAATAATGTCACAACTGCTGATTATCATGGCTTGTTGACATTGCTTCCATTTAAATGTTAGTTGCTGGTGGCTGAAAGGAATAACACTAGTGCGCAGTCAAGGTTGGCTTTGTTGATTGGATTCAAATCTCCTGACCAGCAGTAATTATCACCTGTTGCACTGAAGACTGTAAGCACGAAACACTAGTGTCTATAGGTATTAACAATTGTTAATAGTTATAAGTATTACAGCTAGCTATATATATAATAAAAGCTATATATATAATATAAAATTTACAAAATTTATCAAGCGTTTAACCAAGGGATATAAAAGACTGACCCTTAATCCATAGACGTCATCCTTTATAATAAAGACCAATATTTATTTGTGTAATATTTATATATATGTCATCCACATATGGTACTGTTTCGCTGTATCACAGCCCATCAGTACCGCTAGACAAGCAACTACCTCAAGTTAGGATCGAAATCCGACCGCCCAAACGACAGTCAGGCTTCTTACCATTACACTATTCGGCTGCTGCTGTGCAGGTAGTGAATTAACTATCTTTTAATATTGTTCAAACGCCTTAGCTCGATTTGTTTAAACAAAGAGCATTGCTTAATATGCTAATGGCAGTTTGAGTATCACTTCCCAATATGCTCAACCCAAGATAGGGAACATTATAGTCACCCACATACAGTACCGTTTCGCTGTATCACAACTCATCAGTGCGGCTACACAGGCAACTACCTCAAGTCAGGATCGAAACTCAACTGCTCAAACGACAGCCAAGGCTATATATACATATTATTATAGAGTAGAGGATCACAACTGGATTAAGGATTAGTCTTTTCTATCCCTTGCTTAAACACTTGGTAACTTTTCTGATTCATATAAAGATGTATGAATGTGTTGTTGATTAATAGGGCCTATAAAATAAATATCATTTAGGAAATGGAATTTAGCAATAAATTGACTTTTCCCAGGATTTAGGAAAGTTAATTATTCGTTAGTAGAATCACTTTTCGACGATTTGTGATAATCTAAAATAACGCCTCTTGTTCAGGCAAGGTGGTTTTGTCACATGAGCCGTGTCTAGACAAGGAACATTAGACCCTTAATCGCTACATCGAAACAAGGATAAACAATAGCAGATTGTTATTGTGGTGATGGTTAATTAAAATAGCTGCTGATAAAAAATTTAAAGGAATAATTATGATTATGGAGGTGAATGGTGGGAGAGAACCTCTGCAGTGTAGCAGGGGGGGGGTGGCAAAATAAGTGAAGAAGAAAGAAAAAGCATGTGGTAAATCTGCTAACCATTCCTTGGATATTAGAATCAGTAACCATGGCAACAAGTTAGAACAATGTATTATCAATAATTCGGAGTTAAAGTCCATTGGCAAGAGGTGCGGAGTTATAACCCCCAAGTTCTCAATTGCGCGAGCCTTTTCTAGTCTCACACAAAAACACGCGTCCACATTTCAAGCTATATTACTTGTCATATACATACACGCACACAAACATACGCGCCCACGTCCACACACGTACATATATACACGTTCGCGTACATACACTCACATTCATGTGTATATACACACATGCTAACGTACACACATGTACTCGCACACGTACGCACACAAGGACAACGTCACTTCCCCTTTCAAAGGAAATCCACACATGCGCAAAAGATCACCGGAAACAAGTATAAAAGAAAGAGAAATAAGCAGCTTCTTCCTTTTAGGACCAGCTTTTGAGCTGGTCGGTCTACGGACTGACCGTGTACCTCACGCCATTTACTATTATGTGGGACAAAAGGCCAACAGACCGTACGTACACTCTTTCTCTCTCTATCTACTACTTGTGCCAGAGAACACTACCACGTAGCTGACGGCTAACATGACGCACAGTTTAACTGATGTCAACCCTCTATTCTTTGTCTTTGTCTACACGCTGGACTATCATTCTCATTTCTACTACTTACTTCTCTTCCCACGCGCGAACAAATGACAGTGACCCGAACGTGAGATGAACACACATTTCCTTTTTCCTTCTATACTACCAATCCTGCAACAAACGATGGTTACACCTGCGCGGACATGAACACATGTTATATCTAAAACATCCATTCTTTCAACAGTAAATAAATGACGTTTATCTTATCCATCAATTGAGTTTTTGTTTCCTTCAATTCCATTCGTTTCATTAGTTTCTTTTGTAACGGGATTAGGATTTATATATCCTAGTCCTCTACAATATATAACACAGTCAGACTGAGAGTCAGAAGACAGAGACTCAACTGGACTAGTCTTAGAGACTCTGTTTTTCTCCCCACTGGATTGCAGATTGTTGAAGGTCTGACCCTCGAATTTAGTGCTTGGTGACTGAACTAGAAAACTGCCCTCCCCCCATTTTGCCTTCTCCCCACTGGACTGCATGCTGTTAAAAAAGTTGAAGCTTGTGAAAAATCAGTGTATGACCTTTTTCCTACGAATAATTATTATTACGTTATCAAAAAAAAACAAAAAAAAAAAACTTGTCAAAGTTCTTATTTTTTGCTTTGCTTTGCTTAAATGACCTTTCCTGCCAAGTGATACATCTTTTGGTGACCAATACTGGATGCTTTGCCCTTTTGATGTTTTACGTGGGAGAAGAGGTAGTTCGCCAGACAGAATCATTCAACACCCAAGACCTTCGCCAGAGTGACCACCAAGCAATAAGGGATCAACCGGGACCCAGAACAACCTAATTGATGTCACTCACTAGACGTCATTGAAGGATTTTATTTATTTATTTATTTTTTACAAAGGAGTCACCGAGGATAAGGGTTAATGAGTGTATAGTAGTCATTGGGTCAATATCGTAGTAATCGTTAGTGGAAATTTGGTAAATTCGATTACTTAAGGGGACGGCTCATCAAGAACTTGTTTACGTTGGACTTGAAGACGACCATATTGTATTATTAATGTTATCAACTGCTACATAAAAAAAAATCATCGCAGCTTTCTTTTTTAATGTTTTGATTTAATAAAAAAATATCGTCAGTTCGAACGTCCTAAATTATGAGATGAAAAAAAAAAATGAACGAATCTCTTAGTAAACGAGTTGTCTCCCTCTGCGCAATGACAAATTGTAAAACAGCGCCATAACACCCCCGCCCCTCCACCACCGCCCCCCCCCGCAAATACGAACAGAATTTTTATGAAAAATTAAACAGTTCTTCTGCTTCGTGTATGTTGGCGCGCAGCTTAGGGAAAAACAGAAAATTAAACTGCAGAAGCTATAAAACTATAAAAGTTCTATGATTGAATACACGTCTAAAAAAAAAAAAAAGAAAAAAAATTTTTTTTGTAAAACACTCGTGAAAACTTAATTCTTTAGATCAATTAAAAAGCATCAAAAACTACGTAACACAGAAAAGTTAATCAATTTTTTTTCTTTTTAAAAACTTCTTAGTTATTTCACATGCTCGCTAAATATTCCTCCACGACATGACAAGTCACTTTACTACGCATGTGCGCGCGAACTCATCATCTAAGAATAGCGTAAACGAAGGTGGTGAGATGGCGCAAAATAATGCGAGGTATCCAGGGGTTAATACCATGCAAACGGTAAATTTGCGACGGTTTTGAATATCATTCGTTGTCAGCGACCCCGAAGACCCTTAGAAAAACAAATTTTATTGGCCGGTGTTAAAAATAAAAAAAAATATGCAAAACACCGTTAAAAACCCACCGAATATATGTCAGCCTATGTTATTGAGCGAGTTTCTAACAGTATTTTGTCTATTTTTTTTTATTCATAACTCCTTTTCCCAAACTTACCGTGTGAAAGAGAGAGTCGGGCGCCATTTAAAATTTTCCAATACATCGGTAAACACTATGTTTTTCGAGCTGAATAAACATGTTACATTAAATAAAAACACTAGAAAATTATCCAGTTAGGTAGAAAAGTAACTTATCTTGCCTTTGATAACATTTATTTGTTATATATTTGTTGTTTTTTTTGACAACTTTTTCGAATCTATGTGTACAGTAATATAAACCCAACATTTACCTAAATAAAAAAAGATAAGACTTTTTTTTTGTTTTCGTAAAAAAAAAAAGAAAAAAGTAAAAAACAAACAAACAAAAAAACTATTCGTCGGAGACTTCAAATTACCGTTTACATTATACAACTTTGAAAACCGGACCTGGTTTGGATAAGCAATTAGAGCCTTTCATAATTAACTTATAAAGTCTGAATTCCATGAATAAATATTTGTAAGAACTGCCAGTTGTTTTGATAAACAACTTGTACATTTGGGTAGTAAAGAACAGTAACTCTTACAAGATATTTTTCGAGTTATTCCCCTTATTTATCAACGCCAAATCCGCGTTGCAAAAAGGCCAATATGTATTTTTGTATATATATAAATAAATATAAATGCACCTCACCACGCAAAAGTTAGCTTTTTTTTTGTAACCCCCCCCGCTCCCGTGCAAAACTATTTTTTTTTGGTGAAGAGAAACGAGAAAGCAAATAGCAAGTCAAACACTATCGTTGGTGTCTGAAATGAAAGCCCCCCCCCCACCTCACTCTTGTACAGTCACGACATTTATTATTATTTTTTAAAATTCTCTTTGAGAACTCAACTGCACCTGTTAGGTGATGTGGTCACATACGGACAAATAAACTTGCAAGGCACATTAATTACATCCGTCATCCAACAGACTTCTTCAAACCCCATTAGGAATCGCTTGTTATTAGGGAAACAACAAGTAAAGATGACCCCTGCCCCTATCCATTAGATTTCCAAGCACCAGTTATCTTCAGCCGACGATATACTGCTCGTAAACTTTTGTCAGTAAACTGAACTTTCTTATTTTCTTCTCTTGGATATTACTGTCTTAACTTTACCAACCTCTACCTAATGGTATTTTTTCTTTTTTTACTTGGAAGTCATCACTTATCAAGGCTCGAAGGCCACTCGAGAATAAGGGTTAATGAATGTAAGACGGTAGTGTACTAATCGTTAATAGTGTAAATTGGGTAGAATTTGATTATTTATGAGGACGGCTCAATAAGAACTTGTTTACATTGGATTTGAAGACCATCATATTGTAGTCAACTGGGAACTGGAACAGGAGGGCAGTTCTGAGAAAGAAGCTTTTTTCACGGAATCTGCGTTTAGATTTAGACACTGATAAAGAGTGGGGATAATCTATGTAATGGTTGTAAGTAGTCAGTGTTTTCTGTGAAAATTTGGCAACGGAGGACATAGATTGGAGTTTAGTCGAGCACTTGCCATGAAAATAACGATAGAGCAATAACAGGCTCGCAACGTCTCTTTTGTGGGAAAGAGGTTGCAGGGAAGAGAAAAGGGTATCACTTACTAGATTTTGAAGCTGGTTTTGAACTCTGTCAAGGCTGGGTAGGGGGCACTGAGCAGCTCCTGTCTAGATGTGACAACAGTACTCCATTTTAGGGCATAACTAACTCTTATACATCTTATCCATCGGCAGTGAGAAACCTACTGGAGTTATAGAGTAATCCAGCCATTTTTCCAGCGATCTTGGCAACAGATTTGATGTATGTGTTCCATTTCAGATTAAGAGTGAAAGTCAGCCCTAGAAGCTTTTCAAGATATGGAGCTTCCCCAAGACAAGAGCCATTCATTTCAATTGGGGGCAAAATTGGGGTCAGAGCGTTTATGATGAAGAGAGAGAGAAACTTGATATTGGTAACTTGAATAAAATACTTCTTCATTGTTGTTCATAAAAAAAAATGTTGTTTTCGTGTGACATTGTCATTGATATAAATCATATTTTAAGAGCTAGTCTTAGCAGTCTATTCTAGGACCAGCTTTTATACTGTGTAATAAAAAGTCATCTGTGAGTGTTTTACTTTCTTTAGGTCATCAGAAATAATAATTTGGGATTTTCTAGAAAACTGTTATTGTTTGGAAAGAAGCTGCAACATTTGTCAAATCAAACAGGATAAAGATTTTTTTACAAACTTCATTTATTAGAGGCATATCTACAAATCCCAGTTGATTAAACTTTGCAAAATGCTTAATAATAAACACATAGAAATGTCTTTATGAACAAGCATTTCAGAGGATTAAAACAGCCCCAAATATTTTCCACAAAATATAGATGTAATATTGGTGGGAAGTTTTATCCAGAAAATGAAGTTCAATTCTCGCATATAAGAAAGTAGGGTTATATATGAAAGAAAAAAAAAACACTGAATGTTGGATTAGGAGTGACAGCTTCTTGAGAGAAGGAAAAACAGCTGTGTATACTAATTAAATAATTCTATTTAGGTATGTCATAAAGAATGATATACAATCGAAATAGTGGATTTACACACCAAGAAGTCTCTCTTACTAACGAGTCACGAATTAGCAAGGCTAAAAGGTTACTCAAGGATAAGAATTAAAGGGATTGTACCTAAAGATAAGCAATGAAAGTTGAACTAGAAGCAACTGTCTATGTTGCAGTCTTGACAATATCCACAATGTATTTGCCCCAATTCATGTTGCCTGTGAAAGGAGTTTGAACAAAGAGCTCTCTGGTATGGTATTATTTATCATGGTTAACATATCGATTGCATTAACTCTACTGGTCCTAGCGAAACAGGCTTGTTTTTACAAGTTTCTTTTGTTGGGATTAAAAAAAACAAAAACAAAAAAAGATCTCAAAGACACTTTACATTATAAAGTAAGAATAACCCTGAAGATAATCACTGAACGTAAAATGAGAGCGACAGATTTTTGAGAGAAGGAACAACAACAGTGTATATGAGTAAACGCTTTTAATTGGACAAGTAATAAAGAAGGATATACAATCGAAAATGGTGGATTTAAATGACGAGAAGTCTTTTATACTAATAAGTCATCATTTAGAAAGGTTAAAAGCCACTTAAGGTTAAGAATTAAAGAGATCATCAGTTGGGTGATAAACAATACTATAATACGATTGACGTCTCCCCAAATGTTAGGAAGCAAAAAAAAAAAAAAAAAAAAAAAAAGAAAATAAGTTTATCAGCAGAACAATGGAGAGAAAGTTGGTCACTAAGGTACACAAAGAAAGTCAAATAGGATTGTTAAGGTGTGGCAGTACTGAAAACAAAAGAATGAAGAATTGAAGTCAATATGCTTAGTTTACAGGCAGTTTTAGGAGTGTTAATGATCAGGAGAGCTTTAGGGCATCCAGATGAGCTGACGTCAACTGACGAACATTGCCTCAACAAGACTTAGATGTGAACCTTAGCATGTAGAGGATCGATGGTGTCACACACACACACACACACACACACACACACACACACACACACACACACACACACACACACACACACACACACACACACAGTGCAACTGATATTTGTTTTTTTGTGTTTTGCCGTATTTTATTTTTTTTATACTTGTGAACCCATGCGCCCCACCCCTCGGCAGCTGCCAATGTGAGAGATGATAACTCGGCCAGAGGAGAAGATGGAGAAGAAATCCATGGCACAAAACGTTGGCGTGGGCGATGTTGAACGAGGGACCACATGGTTTTATCACAATCCTATTATATTGAAAGTGATAAATAGAATGGGCGAAATTTGATTACTTATGAGATGTTCCTGATAGGCGGGCGATGCCAGATAACCAGCAAATACAGCATCCCCATAAAACGAGGCAGTTGCAGCATGTAAGCCAAAAAGGAAATTAAACATGCTGTCAGGATTAGCCAATCAGCAACCTTTTATTTTGTTTGATTGACATGCATGGATGGGCGACACCCACATATGGACAATGACGCTAGTTGTCTGAGACACTTTCCTGTTTCGATTGAACATGATAAAATCGGTGGAAAGTCATCTGAACTAAAAAAGGCAAACTCCATGCGATCTGATGATATGGTTAAAAGAAAAGAGAAAAAAAAAACAACAACCATTTATGTAATCATAAAGGATGACTCCCTGACTGAATGGCACAAGGCCATCAATTGGGAGTACTGAGAGCATGAAAGGAGGAGGAAGAGAGAGATGGAAAAATATTTCAATCCGAATGGAATTAAAAGAATTAATTTGTGGAGACCTGAACTGATAAACGCAACTCCCCATGACGGCCATCAAACATTCGAGATCGTCGGATTTTTATTTTTTTTGAACTAAAAACTCTGTTGAACTGATTTTATATTGAGGACTGGCTCAGAGGCACAAGGCCTTATACTTCCTAAAAACGTTATATATGGACTTACTTAATAAAACAGGTTGATGTCCCATTGCTCCTTGTTCTATATCTCTCTAAAATCTCTCTTTTAGAAACAAAAGGAAATCTTGTATTATATTCGATGTGTGTTAATCAAATTTAAATGACTTTGAAATTAACTTATTTATGTAATAATTCGATTTTTGTTAATCAAATTTTAATGATATTAACTTATTTATTAAATAATTCGATGTTTGTTAATCAAATTTTAATGAAATTAACTTATTTATGTAATAATTCAATGTTTGTTAATCCAATTTTAATGAAATTAACTTATTTATTTAATAATTCAATGTTTGTTAATCAAATTTTAATGAAATTAACTTATTTATGAAATAATTCAATGTTTGTTAATCCAATTTTAATGAAATTAACTTATTTATGTAATAATTCAATGTTTGTTAATCAAATTTTAATGAAATTAACTTATTTATTTAATAATTCAATGTTTGTTAATCAAATTTTAATGAAATTAACTTATTTATTTAATAATTCAATGTTTGTTAATCAAATTTTAATGAAATTAACTTATTTATGTAATAATTCAATGTTTGTTAATCAAATTTTAATGAAATTAACTTATTTATTTAATAATTCAATGTTTGTTAATAAAATTTTTATGAAATTAACTTATTTATTTAATAATTCGATGTTTGTTAATCAAATTTTAATAAAATTAACTTATTTATGTAATAATTCAATGTTTGTTAATCAAATTTTAATGAAATTAACTTATTTATTTAATAATTCGATGTTTGTAAATCAAACTTTAATGAAATTAACTTATTTATTAAATAATTTGATGTTTGTTAATCAAATTTTTATGAAATTAACTTATTTATGTAATAATTCAATGTTTGTTAATCAAATTTTAATGAAATTAACTTATTTATTTAATAATTCAATGTTTTTTAATCAAATTTTAATGAAATTAATTTGTTTATGAAATAATTCAATGTTTGTTAATCAAATTTTAATGAAATTAACTTATTTATGTAATAATTCGATGTTTGTTAATCAAATTTTAAATAAATTAACTTATCATTTTAACAAAAACAGAGGAACATGGTATTATTTTTATAAACATATCGATCCTTTTTGAACTAATTAATTCTAAAATATTAATATAAATGAAAATAATATATAAATTGACAATGAATTTGTACGACGTATGTTTTTCAATGTTTATATGCATCAAATATCACCATACCTTTAAGTAGTAATATTTAGTGTGTTAACCGACTTATATAAATTAAATATTACCATACTTTTTAAGTAATAATACTTCGTGTTGTAAACGACCCAGACATTTGGCTTTCACTGAAAGAGAAAGTGTCCAGAGAATACCAAATGGAGATGCGATGCTCAGTCGCATGTATTTAACAAGTAATTTAACAGCTATATTAAAATATTTAAAAAATGAATACGCTTGCAAAACGACTTAAACTATGTGCCAGTTTTGTTATCGATAAAAAATATGAACTACAGACTCCATATTTTACTTAAGTCTATTGGAGAATAAAGAGAAAACAAAGAATTGTTGTTTCTTTATTAAAATATAAATATAGCATGAATACAAAATTATTGCAGAGTTGTTTCTTTCTTTATTCAAGTATAAATAGACAATGAATAAAAAATTATTCCATCTTTTAAAATGCGTTTAAACTTTATTGATGTAATTGCGAAATAATATGAAATGTATTTTATTTTTATTTGCATTATTTATTTAATAATTCAATGTTTGTTAATCAAATTTTAATGAAATTAACTTATTTATTTAATAATTTAATGTTTGTTAATCAAATTTTAATTAAATAAGTTTATTTATTTAATAATTCGATGTTTGTTAATCAAATTTTAATGAAATTAACTTATTTATTTAATAATTCAATGTTTGTTAATCAATTTTGTCTGGACTTAACTTATTTATGTAATAATTCAATGTTTGTTAATCAACTTTTAATGAAATTAACTTATTTATTTAATAAATCGACGTTTGTTAATCAAATTTTAATGAAATTAACTTATTTATGAAATAATTCAATGTTTGTCAATCAAATTTGAATGAAATTAACTTATTTATGTAATAATTCGATGTTGGTTAATAAAATTTTAATGGAATTAACTTATTTATGTAATAATTCGATGTTTGGTAATCAAATGTTTATGAAATTAACTTATTTATTTAATAATTCGATGTTTGTTAATCAAATTTTAATGAAATTAACTTATTTATTTAATAATTCGATGTTTGTTAATCAAATTTTAATGAAATTAACTTATTTATTTAATAATTCGATGTTTGTTTATCAAATTTTAATGAAATTAACTTATTTATGTAATACTTCAATGTTTGTTAATCAAATTTTTATGAAATTAACTTATTTATTTAATAATTCGATGTTTGTTAATCCAATTTTAATAAAATTAACTTATTTATGAAATAATTCATTGTTTGTTAATCAAATTTTAATGAAATTAACTTATTTATTTAATAATTCGATGTTTTTTAATCAAATCTTAATGAAATTAACTTATTTATGAAATAATTCAATGTTTCTTAATCAAATTTTAATGAAATTAACTTATTTATTTAATAATTCGATGTTTGTTCATCAAATTTTAATGAAATTAACTTATTTATTTAATAATTCAATGTTTGTTAATCCAATCTTTATGAAATTAACTTATTTATGTAATAATTCAATGTTTGTTAATCAAATTTTAATGAAATTAACTTATTTATTTAATAATTCAATGTTTGTTAATCAAATTTTAATGAAATTAACTTATTTATGAAATAATTTAATGTTTGTTAATCAAATTTTAATGAAATAAACTTATTTATTTAATAATTCGATGTTTGTTAATAAAATTTTAATGAAATTAACTTATTTATGTAATAATTCAATGTTTGGTAATCAAATTTTAATGAAAAAAACTTATTTATTTAATAATTCGATGTTTGTTAATCAAATTTTAATGAAATTAACTTATTTATTTAATAATTCGATGTTTGTTAATCAAATTTTAATGAAATTAATTTATTTTTTTAATAATTCGATGTTTGTTAATCCAATTTTAATGAAATTAACTTATTTATTTAATAATTTAATGTTTGTAAATCAAATTTAAATTAAATAAACTTATTTATGTAATAATTCGATGTTTGGTAATCAAATTTTAATGAAATTAACTTATTTATGTAATAATTCAATGTTTGTTAATCAAATTTGAATGAAATTAACTTATTCATTTAATAATTCGATGTTTGTTAATCAAACTTTAATGAAATTAACTTATTTATTTAATAATTTGATGTTTGTTAATCAAATTTTAATGAAATTAACTTATTTATTTAATAATTCAATGTTTGTTAATCAATTTTTTCTGAACTTAACTTATTTATGTAATAATTCAATGTTTGTTAATCAACTTTTAATGAAATTAACTTATTTATTTAATAATTCGATGTTTGTTAATCAAATTGTAATGAAATTAACTTATTTATGAAATAATTCAATGTTTGTCAATCAAATTTTTATGAAATTAACTTATTTATTTTATAATTCGATGTTAGTTAATGAAATTTTAATGAAATTAACTTATTTATGTAATAATTCGATGTTTGTTAATCAAATTTTTAATGAAATTAACTTATTTATTTAATAATTCGATGTTTGTTTATCAAATTTTAATGAAATTAACTTATTTATGCATTAATTCATTGTTTGTTAATCAAATTTTAATGAAATTAACTTATTTATGTAATAATTCGATGTTTGTTAATCAAATCTTAATGAAATTAACTTATTTATGAAATAATTCGATGTTTGTTAATCAAATTTTAATGAAATTAACTTACTTATTTAATAATTCGATGTTTGTTAATCAAATTTTAATGAAATTAACTTATTTATTTAATAATTCGATGTTTGTTAATCAAATTTTAATGAAATTAACTTATTTATTTAATAATTCAATGTTTGTTAATCAAATTTTAAGGAAATTAACTTATTTATGTAATAATTCGATTTTTGTTAATCAAATTTTAATGAAATTAACTTATTTATGAAATAATTCATTGTTTGTTAATCAAATTTTAATGAAATTAACTTATTTATTTAATAATTCGATGTTTGTTAATCAAATCTTAATGAAATTAACTTATTTATGAAATAATTCAATGTTTGTTAATCAAATTTTAATGAAATTAACTTATTTATGTAATAATTCGATGTTTGTTAATCAAATTTTAAGAAAATTAACTTATTTATGTAATAATTCAATGTTTGGTAATCAAATTTTAATGAAATTAACTTATTTATGTAATAATTCAATGTTTGTTAATCAACTTTTAATGAAATTAACTTATTTATTTAATAATTCGATGTTTGTTAATCAAATTGTAATGAAATTAACTTATTTATGAAATAATTCAATGTTTGTCAATCAAATTTTTATGAAATTAACTTATTTATTTTATAATTCGATGTTAGTTAATGAAATTTTAATGAAATTAACTTATTTATGTAATAATTTGATGTTTGTTAATCAAATTTTTAATGAAATTAACTTATTTATTTAATAATTCGATGTTTGTTTATCAAATTTTAATGAAATTAACTTATTTATGCATTAATTCAATGTTTGTTAATCAAATTTTAATGAAATTAACTTATTTATTTAATAATGCGATGTTTGTTAATCAAATTTTAATGAAATTAACTTATTTATTTAATAATTCGATGTTTGTTAATCATATTTTTAATAAATTAACTTATTTATGTAATAATTCAATGTTTGTTAATCAAATTTTAATGAAATTAACTTATTTATTTAATAATTCAATGTTTGTTAATCAAATTTTAATGACTTTGAAATTAACTTATTTATGTAATACGTTCCATCCACATGTTGTTGATTCCTCTTTGTATATACACTTGGATCAACGAGAAATCTTTTCAACCGAGGAAATCATTGATTGTCAGTTTCAGGTCCTGTGAACTTTAGTCCCAATAGGTCTTCCTAGTATTGAAAATTTTGAAAGACTTTCTTCTAACATATTTTCCTTTCTTTCTTTTTGATATTATTTTTCTTGCAGCACCGTTGAGTTGTTGATTTTTCTAAAAAAAAAAAAAAAAAAAAAAAGATAAAACTCAATTCTCTAGATTTTGTGTCCTCCTTCCCATTTTTTTTGCTTCGATTGAACTTTTATGCTTTCTACCAACTTTCCATTCTTGGTTCATTCTTTAACTACATGCACGGAAGCTCTAATAGGGATATAAGCCCTTTAGCCCATACCCGGTATCATATGAGCATCTCTGCCCCCATTGGTCTGACATGTGATGGGAGATAGTTGGGTGGCGCGTTTCTGATGGTGGACCTTTGCCCTTGATAAAGCCCGAGCAGAGCGAAACTAACCTTAAATCCGAGTGCTGGGACTGAAATTAAACCAAATGCTTGAAACTAGATCGGAGATGTAATACTTAAGAGAATTCTCGGCAAATATTTGAAGACGACCATGTTGTGATCTGCAGGGAAGCATTCCTATGACAATATGTTACAAAAAAGAGAGACTTTTAGGAAAAAAAATCTTTGTTCATGGGATTCCATTTGATTTTAGGTACATAGAAGAAGAAAGGAACATTCTTTTGCAGTTGTGGTAGCTAGACAAGTTCTTGTCTGTGAATGTTTTACAGCGAGTAACAAGAGATTGGAACTCAGTCGAACGTCTACCAAATGTCAATAACGATAAAGCAGGGAAAGGCTAGCGACGTTCCTTCTGTGAGAAAGGTGTTCTAGGGAAGAAAATCGATCATTCTTCACTAGATTATAAAGTCGATTTTATAGTCTGTCTAGACAACGAACACGGCTCTGCATAGCATCTCCCAAGATATGGTGACAGTGTTCCATCTGAGAACATATCTGATTGTCATATAAGTGGAGGATTTAATCAGGAGTCAGGCACTTTCTGGAGCGATAGAATGATGCAACCTTTTTTTTCAGCAACCTTAGCAACAGATTAGATCTCAGTCTTCTGTTTCAGATCTGGAGTGAAACCGTATAAAATTATTTTAATGCATGATTATCAAAGTTACGTTGATACAAGAAATGCACACGGGCGCGCGTGCTCGCGCTAAGTTGCCACATAATTCTATTCATTAAGTGATTTAGATATATGCATTTTGTGTAACAACTGTAACATTATCTTTACCATGAGCTTTATGATACAATTAAAAGGGACATAATTCAACATGGAGTTTTCTCCCTTGAATTATTTACATAAGATTTTCAATCGTTATCACGGGATTTAAAAAAAATATTTTTATTGTTATCGTTTTTATTTTAAAACAATGAATTATAATTATGCCCGCTCTTCTCTCTCTCTCTCTCTCTCTCTCTCTATCTCTCTCTCTCTCTCTCTCTCTCTCGTGTGTGTGTGTGTGTGTGTGTGCGTGCGCGCACGCGCGTTTTTTGGATAAGATATTCACATAGGTACGTGAAAAATCACTCTTCTGGAACTTAAAGGTTCAATTTTTAGTGCGGACGATACTAAGGATACAATTGCGAATTACTTAGGACTGGCTGATGGAACGAGAGCATGCTATCCCGTGCATTTTAGGTATGTGCAAAATGAATTAATTTTGACCCCTCCCTTAGCTTAAAATTCACCAAAAATCAGAAAATTTACCATTTTTAATGAAAATTACAGTATTTATGAAATAATGGTCACACAATATAATGACCCATTATTTTTATTTGAATCCAATTGGAAATGTATTATTTTGTTTAAACAAAAACACCTTTACTAAAGTTATGGTTTTCAGTAATAAAAAAAAAATGAATTAATTTATTTTTGCCTTTTTTTATGAAAATTGTGCAGTCACACACACACACACACACACACACACACACACACACACACACACACACACACACACACACACACACACACGCACACACACGCACACACACGCACGCACGCTCGGGCGCAAATAAACGAACGTTTATTCATTTTAATTTCCCCCGCGCATTTTGTGCAAAAATAAGTTCTTCTACGACATTAGTTATGCAACGGCATAATTTCAAATACGCCCACACACTTTTTCTCACAACAAAAGTAAAATGAACATATTTCTGGCGGACGTAGTTGACGACAGTATCACGTGACACAAGCGACCAATGAGAAAATTTAGAAGATTGTCTTTTTAACGCTTTTCCAAAAAGCCAAAATATCAGCAGTAGCAATCTTGTTTTGGAGTCGATCCAAAATGTATAAAAACGCATCAAACATTCTTCCCTTCTTTTTCCATTCTTCTCGCTTCAACGTCACACGAGAATATGCATCTCGTTTTCATAACATCGTCGCTGTCAAAGCCGTCAAAACCATAATTACACATGCCACGCGAGCACTCAAAAATCTGCGCGAGCCTTTTCTAGGCTCACACAAAAACACACGTTCACATTTCAAGCTATATTATTTGTCGCATACATACGTGCACACAAACATACGCGCCCACATTCACACACGTACATATATTCACGTTCGTGTACATACACTCACATTCACGTGTATATACACACACGCTAACGTACACACATGTACTCACACACGCACACACATACGCACACAAGGACGATGTCACTTCCTTTCAAAGGAAATACACATGCGCAAAAGACCACCGGAAGCAAGTATAAAAGAAAGAGCAATAAGCGGCTTCTTCCCTTTCGGCACAGCTTTCGAGCTGGTCGGTCTACGGACCGACCGTATGCCTCACACCACTTGCTACTATGTGGGGCAAAAAGCTAACAGACCGTACATACACATTCTCACTCTTTCTCTCTCTATCTACTACTGGTCCCTGAGAACACCTTCGCGTAGCTGACTGCTAACTGACGTCAACCCTCTATCCTTTTCTTTGTCTACACGATGGACTGCCATTTCTCGTTCTATTACATTACTCACTTCTCTTCCGACACGCGAACAAATGATAGTGACCCGAACTTGAGATGAACACACATTTCCTTTTCTTTCTACAACACCAGTCCCGCAACGAACGATGGTTACACCCGCACGGACATGAACACATGTTATATCTAAAACATTCATTCTTTCAGCAGTAAATAAACAACGTTTATCTTATCCATCAATTTAGTCTTTGTTTCCTTCAATTCCATTCGTTTCATTATTTTCTTGTAGCGAGTTAGGGTATTATTATATCCTGGTCCGCAACAAATCACACTTATGCACACACGCACCGATTCCGCCCATTCTCTAATTAATAACAACAAATTACTTTCCTCACGAATTACTTTCCTCATGGGACTTTTAAATAAGGCGAACTTCGCTAGTTAAAACACAAACCTTAAAATAAGGACATTATTTTTCACACAAGCCTTTTACCTTCTAATCTTATTAATGCAACGAAGGACTTTCCTAAACGTAGATTCTTAGAACTGCACGCCTGTGGAATTGTCTTCCGTTTTCCTGCTTTCCGGCTGACTACAATATGGTTGTGTTCAAGTCTAACGAAAATAAGTTCTTGATGAGCCGTTCCATATAAGTTATCAAATTTACCGAATTTTCATTACTAATGATTACTATGATGTCCGATTTCTACTGTGCACTCTTTAACCCTTATCCTTGAGTGACCTCTTGGCCTTGATAAAGTGGTGATTCCTATGTAAAAAAAAAAAAATCTAACATTTTAATCATAATGACTTCACAAGAACTTTCACCGATCGGACCTTTGCTTATTCACCTTGTTTTTGTTAAAAAAAATAAATGCGGTGCATTTTAAACCAGAAGGAAGTGTCGTTTTGTTTTATTCCTTTTTTGTTTTTAATTATTTTGTTTGGGGCAAAGAGATTTAATTTCACTTAAACTTCTTTTCTCTTACAAAATAAAGCATCGTAAATTGTAACAATTACAAAAAATATATATTTTTCAGGAACATTACGACAAAAGCCCTTAAAGTCCGTGTTAATGAATTCGATATAACTTAAAGAAAAATTAATTAAATTAAAGATATTACCATTAAATTAAGCATTGTTTATTTAATATTTTTACACAAAACAATAAAATTGCAAAAAGTATTTCTTCTTTTTTTTAAGGCTTACATTTTTAGCGTAATTTTTAGATGTAAAATTCTAATATTTTTATTGCATGGGTGAATGTGTAATCATCAGCGTAAAATAATTTTTATATAATCTTGAAAACTAAAATAAAATTAAAAAAATTTAAAAGCAGGGACGTTAAAAAAATAATTATATTAAAAAATGGTAAAAATTATACAAATGTTCATTATAAATATGTATGGATGCACGACTCTGAAAAAAAAAAAAAGAAAAGAAAAAAGAATTAAAGTCGGTTTTGTCCCCCTCTCTCTCCTGACGTCATTTTCAGATACGCTTGTAGATGTTTTTATGTGCCTCCATACTTGTTTTGAATTTTGTCGCCATGTTTTATTTGACATTAATGAACAAACCTCATTGCACAACTGACATATTTTTTTTTTAATAATTATTACCTTCTTTTTTTTTTTAGCAAAAGTTAAGTACATTTATTTTATTAATTTATTTAATGATTTATATCAGATTTACTGAGAATTAATTCCAGAGAACTTATTTTTATCTTGCCAGAAAAATTTAAACACAATCTTTTTCATAATGCATGTTTTACATGAAATGTAGGGGTTTTCAGATTTTCGATAAGATTTTTCCATGTATTTTTTTTTTTATTTCACTCACTTTTTTTTCTTTGAGAGATTAACTTTAGGCTATAATCTTTCAAACACAATCAAAAAGTAATCGAAAATTTAAAAAAAAAAATTATTATCAGCCGGCATTCAAAAAAATCTCCTACTGAATCAGCCATTAAAATGCATGTACTAAATATATACGGCACAACCGGGTTGACACAAGGGTTCCCACTAGATCATTGAAGTTAAGTAGTAATGAGCCTGGCTAGTAACAGATGGGTGACCATTTGGCAATACCAGGCGCTGTATGAGGTGGCCGCACACCACTACTGCCAAAGGAAGAGTAAGGCCCCTCCTTCCCTGCGCTAGTCTATTTGAGATGCTTGAGCAATGTTGAGAAACCACTTCAGCCCCGCCCCTTTTACTAACCCTCCTTTTCTTCCGGTTGATTTGAATGGTTATTCCAAATACGTAACGTGAGGTAATGGAAAGCAGGTGACTGATGTTATACAGAAACAACCAGGAAAAATTCTGTTCATGATTGTGCTGGACAGAAAATTGCGTTCGGTACAATGGTCAGGACAATCGCCCAGTACGGACCCTGCTCGGACAGAAAGAAACTGCAACATACTATCTGTACAACTACAAATAAAGCTATGACAATACATCAAAACACTTTTGAGAAAGAGCGTGAATGAAATATTAATTTTAAACAAATAAATGTGTTTGTTTTCATGATATTGCATTATAATTTGGCTTTCAAACGTATTTCATATGCATTTTATTTTAATATATAAATAAATATATGTGTGTGTGTGTGTGTGTTTGTGCGTGTGTGTGCTGACATATTCTTTTTTGACATTGCCTTGGACAAAATATAAGTTTATTTCTTTTACATATTATTTTTTTTGGTGACAACATGTCCATGTAATAATAGCGCATTACAGTTGGTAATTTTTCGTTTCTTTTATCTTTTCAGCATGTTTCATTAATTTCTTCTTTTGTTTTAATCACAGTTTCCGTCTCCCCACTTTAATTTTCTCGTGTCCAGCTTCTTCTTATACGCCGTATTTCCTCTCTTGTTAGGATCTGTTGTTTTATATAACTTTATTGAGTTCGAGTAAGATAATTCGAGAGAAGATCGAGTTTGGGAATAGAGGTTCATTGAGAGAAAAATATTAAACAAGTAAGAGTACGATTTGCATTTAATTAGAAAAAGACAGTCACAACTCCCGGTTTTCTTATTTTATCCTTAGCTCTTCACCTTCCATGATTGATGTTTCTGACAAATGGGGAAGAAATACTGTCTTCTGTGCCGAAATCTATCCAGCTAACATTGTTGGCAAGGTTTTAACCTTGAAGTAGTATTTTATTTTATATCTCCTTATATCAAGTGACTTTATGTCTTGCTGGAACGATTTCTATAAAAATAGCAATATAAGTAACTATAGATAGATAGATGGATAGAAAGACAAGAGACATGAACGCATGCAACCAACTGACCATTCTTCTTCCCTTTCGTACCATTTGACATTGCAACCGTGATTTCCTCTGCGCCTACTGTTCTGAGTCTTACCCATAAAATTTTATCCTAGAATACAGTCCGTGAACTTTATTTGTTTCACGCATGGCCAAGCTCACTGTAATCACACTCATTCACCTGTGCTAAAATCTCTACTAGCAAACCTACCACATCATTCACTCGATGCCTCCGTTCAGTCTCAATAAACAATATAGCTGATGCCACTCCAGTAATCTATTTTTTTTTTATAAATAATTTTATCAAGAATTCTTCATAAGTTTTGGTTTCGGTTTCGATTATAGCTGAAGGAACTCAAGTTATATATATATATATATATATATATATATATATATATATATATATATTTCATAAGTTTTGGTTTCAGTTTCGATTCAAACTAATGCACCCAAGTCATATTAATATATATTTTTTTATTTTTGAAATCGCAACTTAATAATATATAAAAATCGATAGGACATTAACTCTATAATAATACAGGGTGACCCTCCCCCCAAACGGCCCCCAACTCTAATTAGGCCCTGTTTCTTAGTGTTTTGTCCGAATGAAATGAAACTGTGGTCATAACTAGTTTATTATATTCAAAACATCACATCAAAACACTAGGGTCTTTGGCCTTTTTTTTCTCCGTTCTACAACATATGTTCTAGATGGCCTCCATTTAGCTTTTGTTTTTTTTTGGTCACCCTGTATATACGAAATCTGCAAGAATGAAAATATCATATTTAAGCGTATTTTACGACCAGGCTACGCCGGGTGTTCCTGCTAGCTTGGATAAATATTTTTGCAGTTTTAACAAAAGAACTACAATAATATCAGAGCGTCTCCATTTACACTGAACATCTACAGAATGCAAACATCAATATATTACATATGAATTCCAACAGGTCTCGTTAGTCTATAATTAATACCTATACTCGATATCTTATCTATAAGATGGATACTTATTAGCCATAGTTTATACTTAATATATATAATTTCATGTATAAGTAAGTCGAAACAATATAATATAAATGTGGGTGTGACTCAGGGGTCTTCCTTGGACCTCTATTGTTCCTGATATTCATAAATGACCTCCTTGATAAAATTCTCCGAGATGCTGACGAGACCACGCTCTATAACAGACACGAGGGGAAAACGAATTAGCACATATCCAAGGTAATAGCGGAAACCTTAGAAGAAGACCTCTAGTCTGTAGTGGAATGGGGACAAAAAATAGACGGTAACATTCACTGCTTCCAAGACTAAGCGCATTTCCTTTATTAGCTACAAGAAACCTTCTCAACTACCATGGCTAATGATGCATCACCTGAAAGTACTTCGTTCAAACTCCATTAACGTTGAAAGGGAACATGAGTTGGAACAGATACATTGAGGGTATTGCCAAGGCTGCTGCAAAGAGGGTGGGCTCTTTCTACTGTACTTGAAATTTACTTACGTCTAAGAATATCATATACATATACAAGACCACCATTCGTCCATGTATCGAGTATTGTTGCCACATTTGTATCCGCTACTAGTCCCATACTCTTAGACAGGGTTCATAAGAGAGTCACCAACCTAATAGATTCCGCACTGTCATGTGATCTTCAACCTCTGTCCCATCGATGAAATGTTGCATCTCTCTGCCTGTTTTACAAGTATTTTAATGGTAGGTGCTCCGACGAACTACAAGCCCATGTACTCGACGTAAATACCCCCGATAAACCCGACAAACAGTAAAATCCCACTCCTACACAGTAAAGATCCCCAGATGTAAGAAAGCTTTTTACTCAAATAATTTTTTCCTAGGACTGCTAAATTTTGAAATTCGGGTTCCTGCTTCCCTGACTGTACTGACATGCAGAAGTTCAAGTGTAATGCAAACGGACATCTTGTTGCTCAACTCACTACATAGTATCCCTGCAAATTATGTCTCAGATAGTAGCCCCCTACATCAAAGTGGTACTGTGCTTTATTTGGAGTGAAAATGCAAAAAGAAAACAACCCCCAAAACTTCACTTTTTACACAAAGGCACGATTTCGCGATAAAATCACTAAATACCTTATTGAGTTGATGGAACAAAATTCTAAACTCGAGAAATAAATATGTAAACATTAGCTAAAAACCAACATAGTTGTATTTTAGCTGCTTGATCTCGAAGCGAAAAGCCTTAACCTTGTTGATCGAAAAGGCGTAACGCCGTAATCCGAAACGGAAAAAGAAACGAGCCAATATTGAAAACTCGAGGCCAAAAGAAAAATTGAAGTCACACTTTAAGAATCAACCATAAAAATAGTTTATTTGCAAACACTATTATGTACATCGCCACCAGTATGTTCCACCATCCCTCTTCTGGTTCTGTAGACAGTGTTTCTACACTCATGCAGGGAGGCGGAAGGGGATCATTGTATGCTATCTTCTTCATCGTCCTCAGAATTAGAAGAGACAGAACAGGGACGGACATCTTTCACGTGACGTGGCACATCATCAATCAACATAGTCTGAGAACTTATTTTATTTGTCCGCTGCCAAATCTTGTAGTGTAGTGCGCATTCGGGAGTTTTACCCAAACACGGTCTTCCACTTTATATAAGGTGTTGACAACTCTAACCACTGATTGTGTGATATCTACCCTTTTTATATGCTATTCGTAGCAGTAATTCCATTGGCTGGTGCAGTTGTTAGTGTTGCATCGTCCTTGAGTGTCACATTATACCAGTATACAGCTTTTGCGTTCTGGTTGCAATGATGGTGGTGTGATGACACTACTCCACTATACCTTTACCTCCAAGAAAATATGTACATTGGTAACGCATTCTAATCCCCATTCGTGTATGAGTTTCCGAAATTCTTGTGTGAAATTCTTGTGTGAAATTCTTGTGAAATATGCATAAGGTGTCTGCCAGATGGATTTCCAGGTTGTTCACACCATTCCAGAAGCGAGAACGCGTCGAATGCTCAAGGATGAATTTGGAGATATGCCAAGAAGATGAGTCAAAGTTTTTCAAAAGACTGATTACACAGGATGAAACCTGGGTCCATCACTATGATCCAGAGACCAAAGCCCAGTCAATGCAGTGGAAGCACTTGGACTCACCACCTCCAAAGAAGGCAAGGGTGCAGCCCTCCGCTGGCAAGGTCATGCTCACAGTCTTCTGGGACCATGACAGAGTAGTGATGACAGATTTCCTGGCAAAGGGTACTACAATTACAGGAGCCTATTATGCTTCACTTTTGAGAAAATTAAGGGAAGCTATCAAAATCAAGTGGCAGGGCAAGATCAGCAAACGTACCCTCCTCCTGCAGGACAACGCTCCGGTCCACAACTCGCATGTCGCCAGATCAGAAGCACAGACGTGTGCTTATGAAATCCTTCCCCATCCTCCCTACTCTCCTGACCTTTCACCCTCTGACTTTCACCTCTTTCCAGTCATGAAGTTGTTTTTGAAAGGAAAGCCTTGATTTCTGAAGTCATGTCGTGATTGGAGGACCAACCTGGGGTGTTCTACAAAAACGGTCTCCAGAGCTGCATCAAACGATGGGAGAAATGCATAACTCTAGGTGGTTCCTATGTAGAGAAAGACTAATAACTGTGCCAAGTTTCGTTGCTCTACTGCTATAGGAAGTGGGCCAGGGGCATTACTTATTGCACGCCTCTCGTATCAGCCAATGGAATCCGAGTAATGCCAACCTGCAAGCTGTATTCGTCAACTAGACGCTTTATTATCGCCAGTTTCCTTTGAACCAACTTGTGGCTTTAGTCCTAACTCGTGTCTTTCCAGTTAAGGTGTTGGTTAACCAGTGGTAAATACGTAATTAGTCACTATGAAGATGTACAACCTTGACCTGCAGCGTGGCATCAAGTTCCGCTTAATTTATATGCTGGACATCGATTTTAGGACGAAACGAGCACGCATCTTCCACAACAGCACTAAATCAGCACCCAATCATTCCAAGGCTACACCTGTAGCTAATGAGCTTGCGTCAACCTATGTATTTAGTTTGTGTACGGATACATGCCACTCGCCCTGGGCAGGGTCGTTCCTATATACTCTAGTCAAGGTTTCGACCATAATTTACTGGATAGAATCGTCATCCACTATGTCGTCCCATTCTTTTGTTACCACATTTACTCGTCTTTTTAATATTTCGGTTGATCGAATCAGAACCATCCACAGACAGTTAAATGTCCTACTAAGTTATCACGAATAGAAAATGTGATGCGTATCGTCAAACTCTGGAATCGAACTCCGTCGCTTTCAGCGTAAAGTATTACACCCCTCCCAGACCTGAAGGCCCTACACGGGCACGCCATCCTTTAAGCGCTTAGGGTCCTAGATTATCAAACCGAAAGATTCCAGTTTCATTCGAACCGCATCTGCAGACATTATGTCCTTATGTCATCAATGTAAGCTGAAGTCGCTTTCGCTGTGGTCTCATCCTGCATCAAAAGAGTTTTAATGATAGCTGTCATTATTAAGAGTGTTATGTTTAGGCAAAAATTGAAGCGTGTTAAACAATATCGTTTACCCTTGATTATCACTGGCTGAAATGGGCACAGTGACTCACCGATTTGTATCTGCATCTTTTCAAATCCAGCAGTGCTACATTACTCTCTTTCTGACGTCACTCTCATAGTTTAGCGGTGCACACATCTGCGTTTCCAGTGAAAGCATCAACATGTTGATGCTTTAATTCTCTGCAATCTATTATAGGCCGAATTTTGTCTTTAGTAGGTTGCTCAATAGCCATGAGCGGAATTAATCCATCGGGTGGTTCTAGACGTTTATGTAGGTATAGTATTAAGCAACCGTTATCAATCCACATCTGAAGCTCTTCATATGCAGCCCGATTCTTCGTAGAATGTTTAATGTTTATATATTTAAAATGTGTATTTCTCGCGTTTAGACGTTTAAAAAAGAATGAATTTGAAATAACTCCTAATGTAATAATATTTAAAAAAAACAACAAAAAACGTTTTTAATGCATACAGAGAATTATTTGTTTTGTCATCAACTCAATTAAGTGACTGTTGCTTCGATTTTGCTTCCTAACAAAAAGCAGAACTACGTTAGCTTATTACACCAAGAACTTTCTGAACATCTTTAGAAGTTTGCTTGCAGGCACCTCCTGATAAAAAATTTATCGAATATAAAAGCACAGAACAAATAAGAAAACCCTTTTTTTTTAAGGAAACGAAAAGATTTATTTGGACAGCAGAAAGTTAAAAGTTGGTCTACGTCCGGGTTGAGAGAGAAAAAAAAAAAAAAAGGAAAAAAGAGGTTCTTTGGGTCTGTCAGCCAGGAAGCCATTCTTTGTGTAATACCAGGTTGGCAGCAGTTATTTTCGGTGAAAATTGTCGATGCTGGAATGTCAAGTAGACAGGAACGAGAGAGAAAGAGAGATGCCTGGCTTCTCTGCTGGTCAGGTTCTCTCTGCTGGCTGCTTGTGTTATCCTAAAATGGTTAAGGAAATTCCTTAGGGGACAGATGAATGAATGCGCCCTGCCAGTTGATTGGTCATTGTGTGACCGAATCACTAAGCGAGGGGAGGCGTTGATTCACAAGAGAAAAAAGATAACTACATTAAAAGGAATTCAGTTGTTTTACTATAAAAAACAACCACTGCAACTACGTGACATAACAAAGAACCGTTTTTAATAAGCTTCTTTAACCACTACCACCAGCATCATCCCTCGTCTCACCACCAGAGAGACATGAGATCAGTTTAGCGAGGGAGAATTTAAAAAGGGAGGAACTCTGGATATGGAAAATTTTTTTTTCTATGGTTGGATCGATCGAAATTACCCGGTAGGGATGTCCCAGGCGACTAGCAATAGCCACCTCCCAGAAAGAGGATGCAATGCCTGGGAAGATTATCTCTTAGGACCGAACAGGAGCACACACCACTCCAATACAAGCCCGAATATAATACCTGTCTCATGTAATTATAATAAATGTTGATATAAATGAAGAAGGTCGGAGAACACGCTCGAACGTAGTCGAACAATAAATAGTAACAACGAAGATTGCCGAACTAAAGCCCGCCCCACCTCCTCTCCTAACAAAAAAAAAAAACAAACAAACAAACAACCAAAAAGCAATGCAAATAATATTTCAAAATGCTCCAATTCAAAAGTGCGAGTGTAAAATATTCAATCTATCGATCATGAACGTCATTTGTTTTAGTTTTTTTTTTTTGTCCAGATTTTTTCATTTCATTTCGTTTCCTTTTGTCTTGTCCCAAAGTTTCGTATTTTTTAAAAATCTGACATTTCGACTTCGCTCACTTCCGGTTCAACTAATGTAAGAGTAGAAATAAAATATAAAAGTTTCAAATGTTTTTATCAGTCATAGTGAATGTACTTATGAAGGTTTATACACAAAAAATATGATCAAAATGATCGATGGCGGTGTGCTGTCCTTCTGTCTGTTCGTCCCCCCCTCTCTCTCTCTCTCTATATATATATATATATATATATATATATAGATTTATCCACACACACACACACACACACACACACACACACACACACACACACACACACACACACATCTTCCCGATATGCATATATTCCCGATTCCAATACAATTACCGATTCCGATTCTTTATAAATCTCTAAATATTCAATTTTAGAGTTGCTATTTTTCCCGATTACCGCAAAAACACATGTAAATATGCAGATATTTTCTAAAACGTAAAACTACATACTTGTGGGGAATGATCTCGAGGTAATTTAGAAGCAATAAATATTTATTATTTTGTCATTACTACCAGCAGTGGAAGATTTTGCTTTAAACAAATTTAAATAAAAAAGACAATTAAAAAAAATCGTTTTTGGTATCGGAAAATAGGCACAAATTATTCCGATTCCGATACCATCAAAAGTTCCAATTTTTCCGATTAATCGTCCCAACACACATAAATAAATATATTTTAAAGAAAAGAAAGCACGTATCGTTTTGGCTTTTTAAATTTCTAATCATATATATATATATATATATATATATATATATATATATATATATATATATATACTAGCTGTACCCGGCCACGCGTTGCTGTGGCTCAGTTTGTTAAAATGGAACACATGTGAAAGTAGAGAAAAGTTTGATTCTTTTTTTCAAGAGAATGTACAAATTATTTATTTTTTTTAACAGATGTTAAGAAAATAAACAGAAAAATACTTCCATCATTAATTATGCAAAAAAATAAATAAAATGTTGATTTAGTGTTTCAATATGCTTATAAATTACGATAAAACTTGCTGCGTATGCACTGTTTTACGGTTGTTGTAAAAATGGAACGGAAACTTAAATTTCGCTTCATTTTAATCTTTCTTAATTTTTTAATTGTGCCCCCCCAAACGAATATAATCAAAACAGTAACATTCAACAATTGTACTTTATGTATATAAAACACAAAATGGGTGTTTGTATTACTGTACACATAGATTCGAAAAAGTTGTCAAAAAACAAATATATAACAAATAAATGTTATCAAAGGCAAGATAAGTTACTTTTCTGTCAAACTGGATATATTTTTCGTGTTTTTATTCAATGTAACATGTTTATTCAGCTCGAAAAACATACAGTGTTTACCGATGTATTGGAACATTCAAGATGGCGTCTGATTCTCTCTTTAACACGGTAAGTTTGGGAAAAGATGTTATAAATAAAAAATCGGATAAAATACTGTTAAAACTCGCTCAATACATGTTACTGTGACATAGGTTGACATATATTCGGCGGGTTTTTAATAGTATTTTTTCTAGTTTTTTATTTATAACACCTTTTTCCATACTTACGGTGTTAAAGAGGGTGTGAGACGCCATCTTGAATTTTCGAATACATCGGTAAACACTGTATGTTTTTCGAGCTGAATAAATATGTTACATTGAATAAAAACACGAAAAATATATCCAGTTTGGCAGAAAAGTAACTTATCTTGCCTTTGATAACATTTATTTGTTATATATTTGTTTTTGACAACTTTTTCGATTCTATGTGTACAGTAATACAAACCCGTTTTTTTTTTTGCTGTTGTTTCTTGCTTTTTACACTTTTAGATCGTATTTTAAACTAAACTTCGGAGGTTGGAATGCCCCCCCCACCTAAAATGTACTTGGAAAAATCCATTTTATAGTGAGATTTAAGAATGGTTAGTCGAAAAAAGGTGAAAAACACCAAAGGCAATAAATGCTACATTTTTTTTTTACTTACATGAATGAGTTTATTTCATGTTTTAAAGTATTTTCAAGCGCTTTTCTTTATTTTTTAATAATATAATGCGGGTGTGTGGGTGCCAAATACCTCCAGATTTTCTAGAATTTCCCGCTAGATTGTAAACGAAATCTCCAGATCTAGCAGGAAAACCGCTAAATTGTAACACTGGTCACGTGACAGGAAGCGGTAATAAATAATTGTCCCTAAATAAAAAAAATGGCCTCTCGGTACAAAGAAATCCACCTATTTATCATAGAAAAATTAAGTATAATGTTATAATTAAAAAGAAATATATAAAAACACACATGGATATAGTAAACATATTATACCAAAACGTGGAAGCCATCCGTCCAGTGGATTTTTAGACAATTCATTCCGAACGAACCAACAGTTACATTTTTATATATATAGATATATGTGATTACTTCATTTAATCACATAAATTAATATACGAAGATAAAATTTTATGCGTAAATTTTCAGTATTTAGTTCAATAGTGCTCAATACATAGGTAGAACTAGGTAGTAATTTATGAAAATATATATATGGCAATTAAGCTACACAGAATATTTTTAGTTTCATTCTTTCAAAAGCTTGACGAATTCTCACGAGAATGAAACGCGGAATATTTTGTGTAGCTTAATTGCCGTATATATCTTTACAACTTACTATATATAAATATATAGTCGCCCACATACAGTACTCTTCCACTGTATCATAGGTAATCAGTGCGGCTAGACAACAAGCAACTACCTCAAGCCAGGATTGAAAATCGACCGCCTAGACGACAGTCGGCGCTTCTGACCGTTACGTTATTCGGTTTCTGCTATGACGGGCATGTGAATTAGCGATGTTCAGAAATTTAAGAAAGCCAAAACAATATGTGCTTTCTTTTTTTTAAAAGAATATTTATTCCTATCTAAAAGATATGAAGCAAGTTGTCGTCTCGGCTGAGGCTTTTTCAAGGGATTTCTTTTTGTCATTCTTTTCCTTTTTTTCTACTTCTTGACGATATAAAAAATAATTCTGGGTAGTAGTCCGTTGGGATGTTAAAATTGGACAGTTTATAAGTTTCTTCAAATGCAATAGGATGGCACCTTTACGCAAACGGTGTCATCATAAACAAGTACTTTTGAATTTGTGTCTGTGTCTACACGACACTTGCCAGACATAAACAGTAAACTTCGCTCAAACAGATAAATTATTCGTTTACCTTAATTATTTATTGATTTTTATTACTAGAGAAACCTGTGGAAATTCCACAGTGGCATCTTTCATATGTAATGTATTGCCGCTGGGCGTTATATCGACGTTCAGCGTAAATGGAGACCCTGCGATATTATTGTAGCCCTTTTGTTAAAACTGTGAATGTATTTACCTATGTAATTCATGTAATGTAGTGTCAGAATATATTTGGTTATTACGGTTTATCTCCAACATTCTTATAGGAGTCTGTGACATATTTCCATTGTATGAACGCCCGGCACGAACAAAAACCCCACGATATCATTACATCATCTTTAAACAGAACAGATATTATCCTTGGATCCTAGGAAGAAGACCAAGAATGTATATTTTAGTTTCACGTACGGTCCAAAAAGCGGCATGATTATAAAATTTATTTATTTTGTTTTATAATGCGTCTTCGATGATCGGGAGATCCTATTTATAAAAAAGGAGAATAGAAGGTGATAATATACTACGAACATTAAATTAGCGAATCTATAAACTAATTTAATGTTCATAATATATTATCACCTTCTATTCCCCCTTTTATATATAGGATCTCCCGGTTCAAATATTTATAATCTGGAAACCGTGACACAGGTTCATACGTACGTTAAAGGTACTACAGTATTGATATATAGATTACTAGCAGTTTAGCCAGGCTTTGCTCAGGCCCTATGTTCTGTTCATAACTTTATGTGCATATATATATATATATATATATATATATATATATATATATATATATATATATATATATATATATATATATATTAAAAGTTTGACTCATGTCCAGGTAAAATTTCAAATGTTTAGACCCAAAATTGGCGGAGAAATTTGGTAGAATCTGCAAAAGTCAATTCTTCCAACTTTGACCACTTGGCAGCCAAAATTTTGCCCCCAAACGGATTAAAATGCTTGCGCATGTCCGAATATGTATAAATTTAAAATGTTTAGACCCAAAATCGTCTGAGTAGTTTGCTAGACACCGCAAAGGCCAAACCTTTTGAACTTTGACTCCTTGGCAGCTCAAATTTTCAACCTAAACCGATTAAAAAGCTTGCCTTATCTCTGAATACACTTTATATAAAATTTCAAATGTTTAGACCAGAAATTGGTGAGTAATTTGGTAGAGACCGCAGAGGTCAATATTTTTTTTTAACTTTGCCCCCAATTTTAACTCCTTAACAGTTATTGTTTTAGACTAAAACCAAATTAAAAAGTTTGATCCATGTCCAAGTAACCTACATTTAAAATTTCAAGTGTTTAGCCCCAAAATTGGCGTAGGAGTTTGGTAGAGTTTTCAAAGGTCAAATCGTTGAGCTTTAACCTCTTGAAAGCCAAACTTCTGGCCGAAAACGTAAACAGATTTTCCCAAATCTCAATACCTCTAATGTCAAACCTCGAGTCTGTAGATAATTGATAGAGTTATTTGATAGGGAAATGCACACACACACACACACACACACACACACACACACACATTTTCACTTTTATAGATATATAGATATAGATTATTATATATATTTTTCGCATTAGGCATTGCTACGTTTTACCTCCACGATTACCTTCCGCAAGAGATAATTTTTAAACGGAATTTTCAACTGAGAAATATATAAAAGATTCTTAAACTAGTAATATCAAGAACATCTTTACAATGGAATAATGATAAAAATCTAATATGGAACGACAATATACGTTATGTTCTTGACAACCGAGTTATATTAAGTAGGTCAGACATCTCGACATATAGGCCGAGGTGTGTAGCATCTTACCCGGGTCGGTAGTGATGTACTAAAACAAGTGTGAAACATTTCTCCCTCTTCCTAATCCCACAACAACACCAAGGCGGCGTAAATGTTCTCATTCTCCGATTAATGTAACTGCTGGTCTACCCTCATCTGATGATCCTCACCGATTGGTAGAGATGAAATAAATTCATAAGGAGAAATGGTTAATTCGTTGTGTTTAGTTCAGTTTCTTCTTTTTAGCTTTTATTCTAGCTCTGCAACGCATAGAGCTCTCTTACTGAAGATTTCCCACATAGTTTACTTTATTCTTTACTGATCTAACACCATTCTCTATAACAGATATGAGGGGAAAACAAATCAAAGCATATCCAAGGAAATGGCAGAAACACTAGAGGATGACCTCCAATCTGTAGTGGAATTTGGTCACATTCAATGCTGCTAAGACTAAGCTTGTTTCCTTCAATAACTACAAGAAACCTTCTCTACCACCAATAGCAATGGCCAAGAACACATTGCCTGAAAGTACTTCTTTTAAACTCCTTGGCCTAACGTTTACAGGGAATATGAACTGGAATAGATACATTGAGAGCATTGCCAAGGCTGCTGCAAGGAAGGTTGGCTCCCCCTACCGTGCTAGAAAACTACTTACGCCTGACAGTATCCTATACCTCTATAAGGCAACCATTCGCCCATGTATGGAGTACTGTTGTCATATCTGGGCTGGTGCATCTGCTGCTTGTCTCTCGCTCCTGGACAGGGTTCAAAAGAGAGTCGCCAACCTGATAGGTCCTGACCTGTCATCTAGGCTTCAGCCTCTGTCCCATCGACGAGATGTTGCATCCCTCTGCCTGTTCTACAAATACTTTAATGGTGAATGCTCTGACGAACTGCAAACACTTGTACCTCCCCGACGTAACACCCCCCTACAAACCCGACAAGCTACTAAGTCTCATCCCTTTACAGTAGAGATCCCTAGGTGCAAGAAAGCCTTTTACTCCAATAGTTTCTTTCCCAGAACTGCGGGTCTTTGGAACTCCCTTCCGGAATTCTGCTTTCCCAACTGCAATGATATGCAGAAGTTCAAGTGTAATGTTAACAAACATCTTTCTACTCATCTCCCTTCATAATGACCCTGCTAATTAAGTCCTTAATAGTAGCCCCCTGCTTCAAAGTGGCACTGTGCCTTGTTTGGGGTGAAAATTGAATAAAAAACAAAATAAAAAATAAAAAAACAACAACTTATATATATATATATATATATATATATATATATATATATATATATATATATATATATATATAACTTATATATAAGTTGGAAATTAAAAAAAGAGGGGCATAGCGTTGTGAAAAAGAGTACGATTTTTTTTACTCTCTTTCAATATTTTATATTTATATATAATTTTGCTAGATTCCAAATTCTAAGATTCTGCTCATCTTACTAATCGTTTTTTTGTTCAAAGCAAAAACTTTGGCACATTTACAGATCTGTTTCGTTCATGTGATAACACTCGATATTTGTACTTCAATATTTCTGTATATTTCTTCCATAGACTCATCAGAAAAAAACACAAAGTTCTCAAGGAGAATAATGCATAATGATGTAATAGATAAAATCCAGAAAGAATAAAACAAACAACTCGTATGGAATCCATTTACAGTTGTGGGAGATTTTTTAAAATTGCTATCGTCCCTCTCTATATAAAGTTAGATATATGTATATATTTATATATTTTATATCTAAAAAATTCACTCCTAAATTGATTAACCGATCATTATGAATTGTGAACATAGCTACTAGACTTAGATTTGATTTAATTTAGTTATATCCAAAAGAGCCAAAGAAAGCATGCATGGCTTTCGTTAAAATTCAGGCATCTCCGACTTTCATGAAATTTTAGCAATGAATACCTTGCATTACTTAATAAATAATAATGTCCATTTCTTATGAATATCGGACAAGCTTTTTTTTTTTGGTTCCCCGACAAAAGGAGGGTGGACCTGTACATTCACCCGTGTCCGTTCGTCCATTCGTCCGTTCGTCCCTTCCGTCTGTTCGGACTTTTCTCAATAACTACGCCTTGGAATTTTTTAAAATTTTGCACAAACATTAAACATGATATGAGTAAAAAAGTAACAGAACGTATTTTCCGATATCCCCCCCCCCGTTCAGGGGTGCCTTTCGTGTTAAAATGGCTAAAAATGGAGACTTTTGTGCTTATTAAAAAAATGGATGCCTTGGATTTTTATAAAACTTTCTGAAAAGTTGCAACTGATTTCTATATAATTTTGTTTGTCTATACTTCGCGATAACTCTTGGGTGTACCCCAGGAGTTCTTTTAGGGCTAATAAAAACACTCCATTTTTGGGAGTATTTTACCATATTTGTCCAAAATTTTCTGTGTATATCTATTTAGCAGTTTTGCATGGTGCTGAACTCAAATTTAAATATGTTAAGGCCTTGGGGACTTTTGAGGCTAAATGTTGGATAGGTGGCAAATGATGGACTTAGTCATTTCTTTTTTTTTGCATGGCGAAGAACTCAAATTTACATATGTTAAGGCCTAAAACTGCACCGTTTGTTCATTTTCACCAGGATTTAACATCCCCTAGGGACTTTGGGTGTTAAATGAGAGGGGGGGGGCAAATGCTGAACTTAGTCATTTTTTTATGCCTCGTTCACTGTGCACTCATGGGGGACCATGCATTTCTCAACTTGTTTTCATTGAATTTTCACCCTAAACAAGGCACAGTACTACTTTGATATAGGGAGCTACTATCATGAACATAAATTGCACGCATACTTTGTAGGGAGTTGAGCAGCAAGATGCCGGTTTACATTACACTTGAACTTTTGCATGTCAGTACAATTGGAGAAGCAGGATCCCGGAAGGGAACTCCAAAGTCTAGAAGTTCTACGGAAGAAACTATTAGATTAGAAGGCTTTTTTTACATCTAGGGATCTTACTGTGTATTGATGGAACTTTGCTGCTTGGCGGGTTTGTCGAGGGTATTTACGTCGAAGAGTACAAAGGCTTGTATTTCGTCGGAACATATATCATTAAAATACTTGTAGAACATGCAGAGGGATGCAACGTTTCGACGATGGGACAGAAATTGAAGCTTAGATGACAGTTCAGGTCCTATCAGATTGGCGACTCTCTTTTGAACCCGGCCCAAGTGTGAGAGACTAATAGCAGATGCACAAGCCCAAATATGACAACAATACTCCACACATGGACGAATGGTGGCCTTGTAGAGGTACAGAATAGTTTCAGCCGTAAGTAACTTTCCAGCATGGTAAGAAGAGCCCACCTTCTTCGCAGCAGCCTTGGCAATGCTCTCGATGTATCTGTTCCAACTCATGTTCCCTATGAACGTTAAGCCAAGGAGTTTGAAAGAAGTACTTTCAGGTAATGTATCTTTAGCCATAGCTATTGATATTTGAGAAGGTTTCTTGTAATTATTAAAGGAAACGAGCTTAATCTTGGCCGCATTGAACATCACAATCCATTTTTGTCCGCACTCCCCTACAGACTGCAGGGCTTCCTCTAGGGTTTCCGCCATAACCTTGGATATTTATTCATTCGTTTTCCCCTCGTACCTGTTATCGAGCGTGGTGTCGTCAGCAAATATGCCGATCCCAGGAACAATTTTTTCAAGGAAGTCATTTATGAATATCAGGAATAATAAAGGTTCAAGGATCGACCCCTGAGGTACACCCGCATTTATATTTTATTGTTTAAATGCACGACCATCGAGGACAACCTGGATTCTTCTCTTGTTTAAGAAGGATTTAATTATGTTAGTCATTCATCCAGTAATATCCTAAGATCTGATTTTCATGAGAAGACCATCATGCCATACCCTGTCAAAAGCTTTAGATATATCTCGGGCTACTGCCTTCATCTTCTTATTCCGTGCATGGAATATACGTTCAGAGATTACAGTTGGGATATCTGCAGTAGAACGGACTTGCCTATATCCATATTGTTGGTCGGTCAGAAGTTTGGCAGCTGTAAGGTGGTGGATTAGAGCTTGATTAATTATGGACAAATATTTTGTCGAAAAGCGGGAGGAGGCTAATGGGCGATAATTTAATGGGTCAGTTCTTTCGCCAGAATTCGTGGAAACTGGTATAACAGAAGCAGTTTTGCAACAGTTAAGGAAGCAAGATTCATCAAGGCATTTGTTGTAAAGTTTGGAGAGAACTAGAACAACCTTACCGGTCATTTTTTTTAATAGCACAGCCAGAATGAGATCAAGCCCACATGCTTTTGAGATGTCTAGGCTTTTTATGATATCTTGAGAAGGAGTGATCTTCAGATCATCTAGTGTGGTTTCTGTCCGCAAAAGAAAATCAGGGAGGAAATGCTTTGCTGGGCCCAAAGCAGAGTTTGAGGCAAACTGACGGGCAAGAATGTTAGCTTTCTCGGTTGCCGTGCAAACAACCTCATGATTGTTGGATAGTGGGAGAATTGTTGATTGCCCATTATTTACTACACTGTTGTAGATTTTCCACTTTCTTTGCTTCAATGCTTTTTTTGGGGGTTTCAGTATATTCTCTCTTAGCTGTCACTATTTCTTTCTTGCAATTACTTCTAGCTTCTATAAACTTTTGTCTGTTTGTGCTGAACTTACGCCAGATAAATCTGCGCAAGTAGAAATAAACCATTGGGGAGAGTGGGGTGTGCTATAGAATTTTCGTGTAGGGAACATATGCTTCAATTGCTGCTTTGAACCATCCAGTGGTCTCATTTTCACACTGTTCAGCAGGAAAAGAAAATTTATTTTCCCATGAGGCATCTCTGATGTCATCTCTGATGGCATCCACGACGTTTTGAGGAATGGCTCTTCAACTTGGGGTCGAGAGTTTAGAGTGATGTCTATCATTATCACAACATGATCAGCATTTCCGAGTGGGCAATGGGCATTTGTTGCAAAATCATCAGGAACTGTTGTCAGAAATAGGTCCTGGTCCGAATGATCTGGGAGACGGGTCGGGAACGTTACTGTCTATGTCAAGGAATGGGATATAGCAAAGTTATAGATGGTACTACCAGCTGTGTCTTTGTAGTTAAAGAAGCCAAATAAATTTTTGTGGTGGGCTTTAATATCGCTAAATACATGTATTTGGGTGCTAGTATCAAGGGAGAGTGCTACATCTATGCTGTCAGAGACATGATTGATTATAGTGCAATCCTGGGTAAAGGGAGAATGGTAAAGAAAATATAAGTAGCTAACGCTATGTTCTAGGATTAGTTTAAAGCACACGAAGGTTTGGTAATCTGATTCTAGTTTGGATTCCCTATCCATGTGTGTGTGTGTGTGTGTGTTACGAATATAGATCCCAAGTCCGTGCATGTGTCTGTAAGAGTTCTTACAACAAAGTGGAAGATAATCAGACATGTTAAAATGATTAGAGAGGATGGAGGAATGCAAGTTAGTTTCACTTAGCGCTAATATATCCGGGGAGTTTGCTAGGAGAAATGATTCTGCATCATTTAAGTTAGTTCTAAGCCCACAGATATTTGTAAATGCCAGCATCAAGGGAGGAGGCGAGTCGTTGTTCGAATGTGTGTCTGGTTATTATAAAACATAATTGAGGCAGTTTCCTATTTGACAATTGAAATATTTCAGAATTGCATTAAATTTGATCCATAGTAATTAAAAACCAGGAAAAGTTTCCTGAATTTCAGTTTCTTCTTATGACCCCTTAAACGTAGGTCTTATTTTCCAGAAGCAAAATCATCTAATGGATTCTTATGCAAATTAGAAGGAGGATTCTAAAGCTCTAGTCGCATTATAGACTGATTTTAATTTTTCCCAGGAGATTAGTGTAAAACTATGGAGTACTCGTTTCATGATGTATGAGAAAAGTAATTTCCCGTTTTGGCATTTGAATCCGAAACCTTTAGACTCGATTTAATAAGTAGATTTAAATAAATAGTGATTCAATTGTAATCAACGCTCTGATCCCCATCTGGCATCAATTGAAATGGATGGCTCTCGTCTAGGAGAAGCCCCGTGTTTTGACAAGCTTCTTGGTTTGTCCTTTACTCCTGATCTGAAATGGAACACGTATATCAAGTCTGTTGCCAAGGTCGCTGGAAAGATGGTGGGATCCTTCTACCGCTCCAGAAGATATCTCACTACTGATGCAATTCTCTATCTATATAAAAGACAAGTACATCCAAGGATGGAATACTGCTGCCATATCTGGACAGGAGCTGCTAAAAACAGCCTATCCTGCCTTGACAGAGTACAAAATAGACTCCGTGGCTTAGTGGGGGATGCCCTATTCTCTACCCTGCAACCTCTCTCCCACAGAAGAGATGTTGCGAGCCTATCCTTGTTTTATCGTTATTTCCATGGCAGGTGCTCGTCTGAACTCTAATCTCTGGTCCCCCCTCGCCAATCTTTCACGAAAAACACCCGTCTAGCTGAATCCACTGTGAAAAATTTCCCCCACTCTTTACCTGTGCCTAAATCAAAACGGGGATTCCATGAACAAAGCTTCTTTCTTAGAACTGCACGCCTGTGGAACTCTGTTCCGTCTGTCTGCTTCCCACCTGACTACAACTTGGATGCCTTCAAGTCCAACGTTAACAAATTCCTAATGAACCGCCCCCTTAAGTAAACACTTCATCAAATCTCCACACTAACGTACTGTACTTGCAATAACCCTTATCCCTGAGTGGCTTCCGGGCCTTGATAAGTGGTGACCACCGTGTAAAAAAAAAATCGTCTAATTGTTGAACTAATCCAATTTTATGAGAATGGTTATGTAACAGTTTATATTAAGCAAAATAGCACGTAGTCTTTTAAGTAAGTGCACACTTTTTCACATGTGCGATTTCGTTCGTGAGCGATAAAAAACCCTAAAAAAACAAAACAAAACAAATCAACAAAAAAGTCTTTTTACATACGTGCGCGGTTGCTGGATCGTGATCTCCTCGTAGCCGCCGATCCCTATTCTAACTTAATACAAATCTACTCATACATGAAACACACAATGGATGCTTTTTAGCTTTCAAAGGCTTTATTTAAAAATTAGTTGTTAATGAGAGGAGAGACCAATATCTAGTTCTAATTACTTCTTAACTTGTTTTAGTCTTAAAACGGCGACGCACGGGCAAAGTCTCGAGGAAGCATTCATTTATTTATACATTTATACATTGTCGGTCTCATCTTATCGGTCCGGCTTACCGACTCTAACTGACTTTTAAAAATCCCTTTGTTTTTCTCCTCAAAAGCGTGACGTCATCATCTCCTATATTTCGACACCTGCATTTCTAACGCGTTTTGTCTAGGGAGTTAAACTTTGAACCCCTCACTTCAATCATCGAATCATATCTCTCCTGGATCGGCATTGCTTAGGTCCGTGGCAAGAAGAAACCCAAAACTGACCGGAAACAATGTCGAAATAAGGAAGAAGCTCGACATTACTTGTTTTTTGAGCCGAATATACATTTTACATTAAGTAAAAACACTAAAAACTTACAAAGCTAAATAGAAAAAAATAACTTATCTTACTTTTGATAACGTTTATTTGTTTTTTGATAACTTTTCGAAATAATGTTGATTATAAAATAATGCCAATTTTGTTTCCTAACTTAGATCAATATGTCTCTGACTAAATAGTTCTATGATTGTGCCTCACAAAATCTATCATGCACCAGTGTAAGGGAAGGGACCGGCTTTACTTTATATGTAAGAAGATGGTTATTAGCATAGAGACTCTCTAAGTATATTGACTAAAAAGAAGACAACCTCATTAGATCTTATTTAATAATATGAAAAACTCTTCTTCCTCCCCCTCCTCCTCTTCCTCCTCCTCCTCATCCTTCTTCTTCTTCTTCTTCTTCTTCTTCTTTAATAACATTATCAAGCCCTTTTCTTCTTCTCATTCCTCCTCCTCCTCCTCCTCCTCCTCCTCCTCCTCCTCCTCCTCCTCCTTCTTTAATAACATTAACAAGCCCTCTTCTTCTTCTTCTTCTTCTTCTTCTTCTTCTTCTTCTTATTCTTCTTCTTCTTATTCTTCTTCTATCATCTCTGGCCGCTGGTCCAGAATCGAAAATTGATGCAACGCCCATTACTCACCGACAACAACGCCCGAGGGTGGAAACAATGATTTGTTCCCGGGACGCAGGCTACCCGCAATTTTATTCACAGTCGACCATGCTTAACAATCGCTCGATGGTAGTGTGTGGGGAGACCTTGGAAAAATTAGTCGCGTGTGTGTGAGGTCAAGATTCGCTTTGTTAAAACTCGCCTCCTTTTCAACATCATTGTTGTGGACGATCGAAAACAAAATGGCGTTTAATCAAGCGTTTAACCGGACAAGAAATACCAGTGGGTGTGTGGTGGGGGCGGTGATAGCATAAAAAGAAGTAGTAGAAGTAGTAGCAGTAGTAGTAGTAGTAGTAGTAGTAGAAGAAGAAGAAGAAGAAGAAGAAGAAGAAGAAGAAGAAGAAGAAGAAGGGAGAGTGAAATATTAATAAGATAAAGTACAGTATGAGGAAGAGAAGAAAGAGAAAGAAGAAAGAGATGGGAGTAATAGGAGGATGATAATAATAATAATAAGAAGAAGAATAAGAAGAAGAAGAAGAAGAAGAGGAAGAAGAAGAAGAAGAAGAAGAGGAAGAAGAAGAAGAAGAAGAAGAAGAAGAAAAGGGGGAATATATAAAGAATATGCTAAGAAATGTTGAAAGAGAAGACGATGAAAAAAAAAAGACAGCAAAGAAAAGTGCCCCCTTTTTAGGGCGGCTGGACTTTTCCTAAATTAAAAACTGACGTTTTGTGTCAAACTTTTCCATCGTTGAAGTGGGGGGGCGCAAGTGACAACAGTAAAAGAAGAGTGATTAGGGGAAAAGAAAAAGAATGTGTTGTGCAATGCCATTGTAGACTGTAGCGTACGTAGCAAGCGAATAGAAGTCGAAAAGATGAATATTATGAAATGTATACAGAAAACAAAATCACCCCCCCCCAACACACACAGATGGACACATGCATGGACGTACTAACTAGTGTTGAGACGATTAATCGGAATCGGAATCGGGAATCGAGAAAATCGAAACTATGTGTGTGCTTATTTCTCGATGCAAAAAAGCAATTCTTAATTCTTTATTATTTGGTTCGTTTTTGTTTAAAACTTAATTTTCTATTACTTATATTTATTATTATTTATGGATTTTAAGTTACAAACAACATTAAAATCTATAGATCACCCGCACAAGTGTATTTTTTTACGTTTGCGAAAATATTAGGTTGGTGCAAAAAATAATGTCGTTTTTTGACGTACATATATTTGATAAAAAACGACATTATTTTTGCAGCAACCTAATATATACCTTACATCACATGAATTCTTACGGTAATGAAGGAGAACTTTATAGCTAAATATTTAGCGATTCGAAAATTGGGAATAGGAATCGTGAATTGTATCGGACTCCGAAATTTAAAACAGAATTGATAATTGTATCGGGATCAGAAAAAACAAATGGAATCGTCCCATTACTAGCACTAACACGCACGGAGGTACACACACAGAATTAGGAGAAGGTTGAATGCCTCGTAGACATCATCCTTTGTCATCGTTCTCTGTTCATGGGTTTGTCAGGAGAGTGGCATGAGAGTACTTCACCGTAAAAGTAAACCCTTACTAAATATTCAAATAACACTCGAAGCCCAAATAAGATCCTCCCCAGCAAGACTACCCACTGCCTCATACGAGGGACGGTGCACCTTATCTTAGTGATGTTACCTCAAGGAACAACACTTAGCTGGATACTCCACTAGACCAGATAAATTCTTGTCATGGAACCCGACAAAACCAAGAAAAGACCACACTAACGATGAACATACTTATGTGATAAACTGGGGGAGGGGGAAGGGAAGCATAATATTTTCCATTGCTTCATAAACTCAAGCTTTTAACGGCAAGGAGAAGTTTATATGAACACTAGGTACCTCCAAAGCGCACCAAGGAATGAATCCTTCTATATGTAATACGATGTAACTTTAATATAAATCAATATTGTCATAATTTTTTTTACCATTTAAAAGAAGAATCCTAAAATAAACTATTAATGTATTAAATTTTTTTCAGCATACGACAATAATGAAAATGCGATGCTAAAATCGTGTTTACATCATCGACGCCATAAAACAATGTTCCTATGCATACGCCATTATTAATTCGAAAACATACCCGTGCTTAATAAATTTAGCAAAAAACAAAAACAAAAAAAACACAAAAAAAAAACAACTAATGGTCGGATTTTCACAAAATTATCGACACGTATTCACTTTTGAATTAATTTATATTTAAAATGCATTTTTTTTTGGTAAAATATATTGTAAAATATTTTTTTTTTGTAAAATATATATATAGGGAAATATTTTTTTTGGTACGTGTCCACTCCTTCTCTCTATTTCATTTTACCAAATCTGTACAAAATATATTCAAATTGAGCAAGGTGCCACCATTTAATAAAGCTTAATGGTTCAAAAGAGTTTTAAAAATATTTCATTTTTTTATGTATCAACATCCGATTTCTTTTACTTAAAAAGAAAAAAATAGAAATTAATTCAATTTTATTATGCTTTGCAAAAAAAAAATTACAGTATTTCTAAATAATATATAACACTAGCAACGCCTAGATATATATGATAAACGCATAAATATTATATATTTAATTAATGCAGATTTCTTATTTATTATAAAATATATACAAAAATACCGTAGATATTAAGCATAACGTTAAATTCTTAAAAAAAAAAATGAAGTTAAAAAAATAAACAAAAAAAAACCCAAAACAACTGAAACATGTGCATGCAAGTATTATGTTTTTTTTTAAACAGATCACGTAAGTAAAAAAAAAAAAAAAAATACTCGAGCTGAGATCGAAACCAAAACCTAAAGACAGTGAGTCAAGTACGATAACCATCAGGCCGGTTTGACAGGATCTTTAAATGTGTTTTCAAACCTACTTATCCTTAACATAAGGAAGCTATTATGTTTTTCGACTGCGCATGCGCAATCGTGAAACAGTTGACAAACAAAAAGAATTCGACAACCCCCACGTATTAATTTGCTAATTTTGACCGCTTAGCAGCCTTTTTTTTCCGGATGTAAACGGATTAAAAGGTTTTCCACATATCTGAATATCCAATATACCAAATTTCAAGTCTGTAGATAAAAAATTCGTTCAGTATATCAGTTGAGAAGTATTCTCACATACAGTTCCACTTTTATAGATATATAGATAATCAGTTGCATTGCAAAAAAAAAAAAAAAAGATTTAAATGATTTAAATTTAATAATTCTAGAAAAGGCCAATTTTAAAGAGAAATCAGAGTACGGCTTTTCAATTTTATTATAAAAATTGGTAAGTTTAAAATAGCAAATTCAACACCAATTTAATGATATTTAACTGTAAATACATTTGTTAATTTGTTGTTGGTCGAGATTATTTCTACGCGTTTATGCCCAGAAATCTACGGAAACTGTTAAGTATCAAAATTTACACGCTAACCCTTTCAATTCAATTGTAATACAATTTCCGGTGGCAGTGAACGGCTTCGAAACCTAGTAGGTGATACCCTTTCCTCTCCCCCGCAGCCTCTTTCCCAAAGAAGAGACTCTGGAATAGCTGGGAACGTGTCTCAATTGGTGAATCCTTTCTCTCTGATAGGCTTATAAGAATAGTCGTTAATGGGCAGAAATCAGACTCATAGTATTAACGCTGGCATCCCTTAAGGTTCCATCTTGGGCTCAACTCTCTTCCTGATCTTCATGAATGATCTCCCAAATCACATTCTTAGGTCATTCGTAGACATTTATGCAGACGATACCACAATCTATGGGAACATTTCAAAGGCCAGCAATAACCAAGACTTTTCTGATTTTCTCTCTTCTGATTTCGAAAACGTGGTACAATGGCTGGTTAATTTTAATGCATCAAAAACCTAGTTCTCTCCTTTCATCATTATCGCTCTGACTCCCATAACGCCCCAATTAAAATGAATGGCTCTTGTCTTGAGAAAGCTCCATATCTTGACAAGCTTCTGGGACCGACCTTCACTCCTGATCTGAAATGGAACACATACATCAAATCTGTTTCCAAGATCGCTGGAAAAATGGTTTGATCACTCTACAACTCCAGTAGGTATCTCATTGCTAGTGCAATCCTCTATCTGTATAAGAGCCAGGTATGTCATAAAATTGAGTACTATTGTCATATCCAGCCTTGATAGGGTTCAAAACTGGCTTCGAAACCTAGTAGGTGATGCTATTTTCTTTTCCCTGCAACCTCTTTTCTACAAAAGAGACGTTGAAAGCATGTCTCTGCTCTATCGTTATTTTCATAGCAAGTGTTCGACTCCAACCTCTACCCCACTTGCCAAACTTTCACAAAAGCACTCGACTAGCTACAACCACTATCAACAATTTTCCCCACTCTCTATCTGTACCTAAATCTAAACGCAGATTCTATGAACAAAACTTCTTCTCCAGAAATGCTCACCCGTGGAACACTGTTCCACTGGCCTGCTTCCCGATTGAATACAACATAATAGCCTTCAAATCCAATGCAAACAAGTTCTCGTGGAGCCGTCCCCATAAATAACCAAATTCTACCCAACTTACACCATTAACGATTACTACACTACCACCTTACATTCATTAAACCTTATCCTCGAGTGGCTTTCGGGTCTTGATAAGTGGTGACTTCGAAATTAAAAAAAATATTATTTAACCATTTTTTTAGTGTACGATATAAAAAAAACGTATTTGTTTAACTATAATAAGTTTTGTATTATTTTTTATCAATTTTTTTATTTGGAGATTTATTTATTCATATTTATTTATTTATATTTATTTATTCATATTTATTTATTTATTTATTCATATTTATTTATTTATTTATTCCAAATTTAGTTTTTCTTTGATTTTTATTGATTTCATTAACACAGACTAATAGGGGGCTAATAAAAATAATGAATTTTTAAAACCTATGATGTTTTATTAAAAATATATAGCAACAATGAATTCATGATTTTTAGTACAGTAAAACCCCGGGATACGGTGGTCATAGGATACAGTTTTTCCAGGTTACGATGTGGACTACGATACTTTTTTCTGGCTCCTGGTTACGGTGTTATATATAATGTTATTTGATTATATACATGTGTATTATATACTGCAGTGTATTTTGTTACTAATTTTTAATGCCGTATCCCGGGATTCTACTTTACTTAAAAATATAATTTTAATAAATTTCTTTTTTGTTTACACAAATGTTTTCAATAATATCTAAAAAAAAAGGGTGTATTTGACTATGATCGTTACTTAATACACACTTAAAATGCCATTAAATATTGATTCTTTAAATTTAGGCAGATCTTTTTAATATTAAATTTTAATCTTTGATTAAGATGAACATTGGTTTCATTACCACGTAGGCGCTTTATTCATAATATATGGAATATAAAAAAAAAAAAATTGTTAAAATCTATGATGATTTGTACCCTCTCTTATTTGTATCCTTCACTCCACCAACGATGTCCACGAGTGACGTCACCAAATTCGACCGTTTTAGCAAGCACTCTAGTGAAGGCCCTGGGTATTGAAATGTCCTGTGCGACGAAATATCACTTCCTCACGTTGTAAAAAGATCGGAAGGGCAAATTATCCAGTACGGGTCACTAAGTTATGTATCACTGGGGAGCAAAGGCCACTTCAAGCCAAAAGAAGAAAGAATAAAACTTCCACGATTGGTCTTTTTGGATGACGTAACAATAATTATTCGTAGAAAGACATTTGCAACTCCAGTCTTTCACAAGCCTCTAACTTAAACTCTTAATATTCGGGTCTAGATGGTGCTAAGTCTGGTCGATTTTCGAGTTTAGCAATTTCAACTCTAAGTCAGAGGGTCAGTCTCTCAACGGCGTGGAGTCGACGGGCGAGCAGAAGGGATCACTCTTAATGTCGTGAATTCGGTGGGTGAACAAAGTTGAGTCTGGGAAATTTTCGAGTTTAGTCATTTCAACCCTAATAACCAGACTTCCACTGGATAAGTGCAAAAAGGAATGGGACCTTGGTGAATCTTGTTGTCACCCAAATTCCAGTGAGGGCTAATGATCGCTCCTAGAAAGAAGTCAATGACAAGCGGCTGTTACAATAACACACATTCATTTATAAAATTATCGAAAGAGGTGAGGACTACTGGAAATCTGGGGCGACCCAGACTCCAAGGAACACCGTTGGTTGTTATTAGTGAGTAATATCCGATGACGGTCCGTGTGAGAACTCCTAGTGAGTACAAATAATAATAAGAACGTGAGGCACTAACACAAACACATAAAAGTACTGGTGTATAAGCATACACGTACATAGACATTAATATACTTAATCTCACACAGGGAGTCACTGGCACATATAAATACACGCAATCACATAAACACCGAGACACACACAAAATGGAGATAAAGCTAGATAGATAGACAGACAGACAGACAGACAGACAGATAGATAGATAGATAGATAGATAGATAGATAGATAGAGGGGGGTGAATCCGTAAAAGATTGATTTGAAGCAATGCTAATAATATAATTAATCTATCAATACATTTTTTTCCAACTTTCCTCGCACCGAATCGCGGGTAATCATCTTATAAACGGACCAATCACTAATCACGTGACTAGACCCAATCTCGACTGACCGTATACACCGGAAGTAACCGTCTTTTTCTCCTCATGGCGCCGGTCGTACATTCCAGATTCGGCAACATATCTATTTCAAAACGCGCGAACAACAACAACAACAACAACAATAATGATAATAAAAAAAACAACAACAACAAAAAAAAAATACTGGACATCATGTAAGCCAAAATGGCGATCGTGAACACGGGAGATTTTCCTCACTGATCGCCGATGAAACTGATATGAGTGACTACGCACGTTACAAAAATAATAAAGAAAGGCAAAAACCAAGCATAATTTGTATTATTTTCTTTATTTGGACTCGGACTATTATATCATATTAATATTATTTTACAACGTTTCGGCTGATGTAACATTCGACCTTCTTCAGGTATATCTTGTCGAACTTGAGAATGGAACTTAGGAAACTATATGGAATTTCGAACAGAGCACTTTATTTAATCAACGGGGGGGGCATCATGCTTTCGTCCCATTAGCCATGACCCGTGGTGTAACGGATAAAGTACTAAGTGAAATTCAGTATCAAGTGACACTCTTCTTGAGGTTGAAGGTTCAATCCTCAGTGTGTGTGATATCAAGAACGCAATTTAGATTTACTTAAGACCCATACCCGGTCATCTAAATAATCCAATAATACAAATCCTCATCTAGAAGGAAAAAAAATATCAGAAACAACCAAGCCGAATAACCTCGAGCGAATAATGTTTAGAAATATTTGGATATAAACTATTTATTCAGCAAATACACAATTCAACATTTGACCAAATATGAATATTAAAATTAAAAGTTTATGTAAAAATTTGCATCGACGCAATGTCACATCCCTTGGTTTGATTTACAGCCACTTTCATGGAATGTGCTCCGATAAACTTGCTGCACTAATACCCCCTCCATTAAACGTAAATACCATAAATTGACCCAAACAGCAGCAAAGCACCACCTCTTCATTGTAGATGCCTTTAGATGCCGGAAATCTTTCCACGCTAATAGCTTTTATCCACACACTGCTCACCTATGGAATTCTCTCCCTGCTTACTGTTTTCCCTGGCTGTAAAAATATGCAGAAATTTAAATGTAATGCGAACAAGCATCTCGCTGCACAAATTCTCTGTAGGCATGATCTGTATTTCATAGTAGCCCATTATATTTCAGTGGTAATGTGCCTAGTTTGTGTTGAATATGAGTATGTATATATATATATATATATATATATATATATATATATATATATATATATATATATATATATATATATATATAATTATTTTTTTTGCAATATGGCAGCACTTCAAAGGCCGGCAATGGCGAAGATTTTTTTGATTCTCTCTCTTCTGACATGAGCTCGGGGTGCAATAGGGAAAAAGGTGGTTGCTTAATTTTAACGCATCTAAAACCAAGCTTCTCTCTTTACAACATTAACACTTCGACCACCACCTGGACGCAACTGAAATGAATGGCTCCCGTCTTGGAGAAGCATCAAACTTTTGATACTAACCTTCAGTCGTGATTTGAAATGGAACACATATATCAAATCCATTGCCAAGATCGCTGGAAAAAATGGTTGGATCATTCTACCGCTCCAGTAGATATTTCACTGCCGATGCAATCCTCTACCTGTATAAGAGGCAAATACGCCCTTGGGTGGAGTAATATTGCCACACCATGGGAAGAAGCTGCTCGGAGCATCATCTTGTGCCTAGACAAGGTACAAAACAGACTTCAAAATCTAGTGGGTGAAACATTTTCTCCTCTCTGCTGCCTCTTTCTCTTAGAAGAGACGTTGCCAGTCTCTCTCTGCCCTATCGTTATTTTCATGGCAGGTGCTTGATTGAGCTTCACTATGGTTTCCCCCCTGTAAATCTTTCGCAGCAAACACTCGACTAGCTACAACAACTATAAAAAATTTCACTTACTCTCTACATGTGTCTAGATCTAAGTGAAACTTCCACGAGCAGAGTTTTTTCTTAGAGATCCTCGTCTGTGGAACACAATACCACTTAGCTGCTTCCCGGCTGACTATGACATAGTCGTTTTCAATTCCAATGTGAATAGGAGCTTGCAGAGCCCTCCCCTAAAATAAATTATCATATTTTCATTACGGTACCCATTAACCCTTATCCTTGAGTGGCCTCTGGACCTTGATGAATGGTGACTAAATATGATGTAAATTTTTTTTAAAAGCATACATTCGGAAAATTATGAAGTTTCATAGGATGTTCTGTTGGCTCAAGGCGTTTCCTCGTATAATGGTGTCAGGGAAGCGCTCGTAGAGCGAAGTAATTCGGTGTGACGCATTATTAATTTTCCCAGATATCCTGTCAACCATGACATGTGGCGTAACGAATAAAGTACTAAGAAAATTAAGTTATACGTAACACTTTTCTGAGAGTTGCAGTTTCAATTCTCAGTGCGGGGGATACTAAGAATACAATTGCGAATTACTGGAGACTTCTCCCCAGTCATGGCTGACGGAACACGAGCATGGTTTCTAGTCCTTTTGACTAGGAATAAAGTTCTGACGCTAAACTGAATTAATTCTGTCTTAAGTTAGTGAAGAAGAAATCCTCCTCATCTAAAGCAGTTTTACATTTTCGTTCCAATCCAAAGCGCCCCATTTTGGGGAATTGGATGTTCCCCGCATTACAAACGACATTGTGCCTCATTTTGCCCTCATGGAGAAGTAAATAAATAGGGACACGCGCATAAATTAGTCCTATCAGTCAAATAAAGGGTCTCGTTCGAAATTCTGTACAGATTCCTGAGTTCGACACAATACGCCTCAAGAAGGTCGGAGGTTACATCAGTCGGAACATTGTGAGAATAAGTTAACATGCTGTCGTTCCATCAGCCATCCATGGCCATGTAAAAGTCTTGAGTAATTCGTAACTATATTCTTAGTATCACACACGATGAGAATTGAACTTTAATTGGGTTATTTATTTATATAGCACTGCTGAATTCCATTATTCTGGAATTTCTATGTTGTAATTCCTGCTGCTTGATAATTATACCTTTTGCGTAACTGCATTCGGTTCAAACGAACACATTCGTCGCCAGCCATGTTTTAGATCACAGGAAAGTAGAGTTCGAACGTTGATCTTATAAATTATTTTTTAACTAGCAATTCAGCCAGGCTTTGCACGGGCCCTATGTACTGTTCATGACTTTATGTGCATATGTATATTTATATTAAAAAGTTTGGAACATGTCCAAATGACCTACATCAAAAATTTCAAGTGTTTAGACCCAAAATTGGAGGAGGAGTTTGGTAGAGTCTACTCTTTCAGCTTTGATTACTTGGCAGCCAAATTTTCGCCCCAAAACTGATTAAAAAGCTTACTGCATGTCTGAATACTCTTTATATAAAAATTTAAATGTTTAGACCCAAAATTGTCTGAATAATTTGCTAGAGACCGCAAAGGTAAAATCTTTTTAACTTTACCCATTGGCAGCCAAATTCTCGGTCAAAACCCAATTAAAAAGCTTGGCCTATGTCTGAATACACTTTATATAAAACATCAAGTGTTTAAACAAAAAATTGGCTGAGTAATTTGATAGAGACCGCAGAGATCAATTTTTTAAACTTTGATCTCTTAACATTTATTGTTTTGGGTTCAAATCAAATAAAAAAGTTGGGTCCATGTCCAAATAACCTATTTCTAAAATTAAGTTTAGACTAAAAATTGGCGGAGGGGTTTGGTAGAGTTTTCAAAGGTCAAATCGTTGAACTTTGAACCCCTGTACAGATAAATTTCTAGCCGAAAACCAATTAAAATCCCAAATCTCAATACCCATTATGTCAAATTTCGAGTCTGTAGACCGAAAACTTACAGAGTAATTTGGTAGGGAAATGCACACACACACACACACACACACACACACACACACACACACACACACACACACACACACACAGCCCTTTTCACTTTTATAGATATATAGATTATTTCAAATTATATATTTTTATAAAGACTTTTTTTTTTTAAATATGACAAGCAGCTAAAATTTATTTAATTACACAGTTACAATTTGTGGTAATTCAGGTTATCGCAACAAAATAACCAGTGTGATTTCCTCATAGAACAAATAACATCATTCGATTTTTTGGGTAGTAGTGATGTAATATTAATTGTTACATCTGATTCCAAATTTTATCTGGATTAAAACAAAATTAAAACTGACCCCATCTAGAAGGAATTTTCATTCATGCATCGCGTATAGAAAAAAACGATTTTTGAACGCTTTTCTCTTATTTTTTTTTATATATCCGCAAAAACAGAATTAGAAAAAAAAATTATTAATAATGAAACTAACTAAATATATTTTATCTTACGGTAGGAATCAGTTCCAATTAGTATTTTTATCAAGGCCACTCGGAGGCCACTCGGAGGTAAGGGTTAATGAGTGTACAGTAGTCAATGGGAAAATATCGTAGTAATCGTTGGTAGTGGAAATTTGGTAAATTGGATTACTTTAAGGAGACAGCTCATCAAGAACTTGTTTACGTTGGACTTGAAGACGACCATATTGTAGTCAGTTGGAAAGCAGGAAAACAGAACAGAGTTCCACAGGCGCGCAGTTCTAAGAAAGACGCTTTGTTCATGGAATCTACGTTTAGGTTTATGCACAGATAAAGAGTGGGGGAAATTATTGATAGTGTTTTCAGCTAGACGAGTGTTTTTCGTGAAAATCAAGCAAGGGGTCCCATAGATTGGAGCTCAGACGAGCACTTGCCATTAAAATAACGATAAAGCAGAGACAGGCTTACAAGGTCCCTTCCGTGGGAAAAGAGGTTGCAAAGAAGAAAAAAAGGCATCCTCCAGTAGGCTACGAAGTCTATTTCGAATTCTGCAAAAGTAAGATAAGGTGCTTCTAGCAGATCTCACCCAGATAAAAAATGCCGGGGCACGAGTTCTACTAGTTACATTTTTTAAAAAACTCTTTTTTACTCCAAACAAAGCATATTGTCACTTGGAAGGTTAGGAGCTACTATCTGAGATCGTGTCTAATAGGAGACTGTGGAAAGTTGAGTAGCGAGATGTTTGCTCACAGTACATTTAAAATGCTGCATGTCTGTGTAGTCAGCGAAGCAGGAAACAGGGAGGGAATTCCAAATTCTAACAGTCTGAGGGAAGAAACTATAAGACTAGAAGGTTTTCCGACATCTAGGAACCTTAACATTGAAAGGATGGAATTTTGCTGCTTGTTGAGTTAGTCAAGAGTATTACATCGAGGGGACACAAGCACTATGAGTTCATCAGAGTACATTCCATTAAATTACTTGTAAAACAGGCACAGGGATTCGACATTGCGGTGATGGGACAGAGGTGGAGCTTGATCGACAGCGTGGGACCTATTAACTTTGAGATTGTTTTGGATCATATCTAAGAGTGAGAGACTAATGATAAATGTGCCAGTCCAGATGTGCCAAAAATATTCCATGTATTGGCGAATTGTGACTTTGTAAAGATATAGTATGCTCTCAGGTGTGAGTAATTTTCTAGCACAGTAGAGGGAACCCATTTTCTTTGGAGCCTTGGCAATGACATCAATGTATTTATTCCAATTCATGTTTCCTGTGAATATTGGGCCGAGGGGTTCGAAAGATGGGATCTGAAGTAGGGTGTTACTTGTCATGGCAAATAAATTGGCATTAAGCAGTTGATTTGTGCAACAAAGATATGTAACGAGATTACTTGTGAGGACGTAGAGAAACTAATACTACTGCTACTACTACTATTAGCAGTATTAGTACTAACAATGATGTTACTAATGTGATTATTCATCATAGCTATGGCGATGACGACAAGGACTGGTTTTGTTATAAAAATGTTTTATTCAAATATGTTGAAGATTGGGATGCAGTCCTCGGTCGCTTTTGGAATTCACGTCTGAGCTGTTTGGGCAGGCTGAGATTTATGGAAATCGGTAGGTGTGTAACACTATGTTCGACTGGGATCATTGAGTGCTGAGGAATAGGAAAAGAACAAAAGATAACAGACAAAAGAAAAGGAAGTAGGTTTAGCGAGTAATAAAAGAACTTATCAATAGACAATAGATAGGAACTTGTTCATAACGCATACAAAGAGAAATAAGGGTTGGGTTTAAATTAGGATGTGGCGAATGGCGATAGCTAAAGGACTGAACAATGGTCTAAGGATCGAACAATAGGAACGACACTTGACGGGAAGAGGGGGGATCAGTCGTACACGTAGTTGAGGCCTGAACTCCGAGGTAGACAGTTGAATTTTGGATACGGCTGAGGGCAGTTGGTCGCTTGAAGGTTCCCGAGGGAGATGAACTGACGGCAACGGAAAACCCAGCCTCGAAATGACGTAGATGTTAAGTTTAACATGCAGGTACACACTCATAGTCCAACCGATATATACGTAAAACATCGGCGTCTGTGTTTTCCTGTGTTTGGCTAATTTTATTTTTATACTTGTGGACCAGTGCGCTCCCCATCGACGGTCGCCAGTGTGAACAAGATGACAACACAAGAACTAGAAGAGAAAGACGGAGAAGAAATCCACGGCACATGACGTTTTATAAGCAACATTAAATCTTGTAAGTTAGATAGCAAAGACATATGTAATAAAATATTTGGATAAAATATGGTCAGCCGATATGAAAACAACGACACCGAATAGCGAGGACGTGACAAGCTCTTCTTCCCTCAGTGAGGGTAGGGAACTCACCGATTACAAAAAGATGAATCCAGATAGACCAACATTCAATACGCATGAAGTTATGTCCGAAAACACACACACACACACACACACACACACACACACACACACACACACACACACACACACACACACACACACACACACACAACATATCATTTAATAGAAAGAACAATTAGACGATCACAGGACGTTCCCCCTTATTGAATAGGAATATAGACAAATACATAATTTGATGCCCGTGACCAATTTTTTTATGCAAGAAAAAAAAAAGAACTTCGGTTACCACGGAAAACACAACGTAGGGTCCATTACATAAACTACGGTGAAAAAAATATAGAGACAATGTTAAAATAGAAAGAAAGAAAAAAAAACGTTACGCTGTAGAAAAAATAAACAGAAGAAATTGAAAAAAATCAGATATATCGATTGACATACAAATAATACATGGTTGATTTTGAATATACAGCCAATGTGTAAAACAGAAAGAAAAAAAAAGAAGAGAATAGAACATATGAACTTTAGTTATAGTGTGTTGGAGAATAAGCCTGTCACATTAAAAGAGAAACACGTCCTTCAAAAATGTTTGTTATGAATTAGAATGTTACACATTTACACACACTTAAAATGTTGCAATTTTTAGACTGTAAAACTCGGTGTCTTTTAGTGAAGAAACAATGTGAATTTTTTTCCCCCAATTGTACGGAGTTTTTCTTAGGAATGTTTTTTCTGGTGTGGAAAAATGTTATTCATTGTATGTAAATCGATTTAAACTGTTTTATGAAATGTTAAAATGTATGTTTTTTAGATTAAGAAAAAAAAGAAAAAAAAAACACAAGTGATGTCTTTAGGTGATGGGATTTCCGTTGATTTCGAATCATTTGGAATTTTGTTATTGGTCAGAATTGTGCAGGGGTTTCTTGTTCTTTGACATGCATTTCTTTTTCGAATAATGGAGGAGTGAATCTTTGCCTTGTGGAGTTTATTGAAATTATGATTAATTTAAAAGTAAGAACATGTTAATTAATTATTAATGATAGTAATAATAATAATAATAATAAAATTGGGGAAAAAATTGGGTAATAAAATATTTGCATAAAATATGGTCAGCCGATTTGAAAACGACGACACCGAATAGTGAAGGCGTGACAAGCTCTTCTCCCCTCAGTGAGGGTAGGGAACTCACCGATTACAAAAAATAGTGTGCAAATAAGATCACGTCGACGTACATCCGTAATGAAATCAAGCAAAGTGAAATCACTCTTTTTTTGTTTTAAGTCATCATTTGTAATCAAACCTGAAGAGGAAAGAATTTCTCAAAATGCGAGATGAAAAGAAGTGACGATTTATTGGTTTATATAACGTGGCAACCTCGACAAAGGTGAGCTTTTGTTTGTGGAAATCGCTCCAGACAAGCCATGAAACCACTTGATGTGAAGAGCTAAGTAACAACAACAAGAACAACAACAAGAACAACAACAAGAACAACAACAAGAACAAGAACAACAACAACAACAACAACAACAACAACAACAACAACAACAACAACAACAACAACAACAACAGTAGCAGTAGTAGTGTTAGAGAATGGATCGAGAGAAAGAGAGAAAGAGAGAGAGAGAGAGAGAGAGAGAGAGAGAGAGAGAGAGAGAGAGAGAGAGAGAGAGAGGTGTAAATTATATTGTAGACACGTTGACCGGAAGTCAGGGTCAGCTGATCGGATTGAGTGTGAATCACGTGATCAGGTTGGCTGAATCGAAGAGATTGCATTTAGAATTGGAAGGCGACGGACGGCTTAACAGTCGTCTCCTCCCCTTCACGAGGTTTCGTTACATATAATTATAAGAAACCACGCGACGTATAATAAATTGGGTGGAAATTTGCTGACTTTCGCATGTGGTGCCTATAAACAAAGGAAACCACAACGCTACAGATAAAGATATTTCGGCCGAATATGTTCGTTTGAAGTAGATGTAAAATAAAAAGATAATAAAAACGGATATGCATATGAGAGTTTTTTTCAAAAATATTTTAAGTTTCTTTTCTTTTGTCATATACATGCCACTGTCTGCAACCCCCCCAAAACAAAAACAAAAAACAAACAAAAACAAACAACAACACCACCACCAACACCACATTAAAGAGCTGATAGCCCCGAGTCCCAAAACCATATATGGAGGAAAACTATATTATGAAGAATCTTTGTAAAATGGTAAAAAAAAAGAATCAGTCTAATATTAAAAAACAACAACTTTATTTTGTCGTTTTCGTTATGTTAAGAATGAAGAAGCGAAGACTGTTAGTAATGGAATACGTCGAAGAGAATGGACGAAGACAAAAATTTTAAAAAGTTCTATTTAAGGAGAAATAAGTTCATGTATATGTATCGTAAGCAGGTGTTGAAATCAGGGTCCAACGTTAGCCACGAACCCAAGGCCCAGAAAGTGTGTTTCTGTTGCGCCCCAAGAGAGAAGTTTGTGGGTTGGTTGAAGCGTTGTAGAGTTGTTGTCAGTACCATATCCTGACCAAGAGAAGAGGGAGTAGCCGTGTGTTAAGCTCTTTTATCAACTCTGTCACATGCTCAAACCGTTTGAGAGATGGCCTCTGGTTGGATAAGCTAGAAGGTAAGTTTAATGCTTGCACCAATCAACACTGAGCTTATAAACCAAAGGCAGATTCAAACTAGTAAACCGCGAAGTGTCGCTGCTGTTATTGCTGTTATTGTGGTTGTCTGTAATCGCGGCTGCTATGTTTTGATTAAAATAAAAAATGAACAAAAAAAAATCAAAACAAAAAAACAAAAACAAAGACAAAAAGTAAAAAAAGAATACAACTCCAATATATTTAGTTAAAGAAAAAGGGTAAAAAGTATTAGAGTTTCGGAGAGCGTGTTTTGTTTCCCGTCATACACCTGTCACAGCCGGAAACGAAACAGCCGACAACTCGAAAATTCATCGCTAATATAAATGGGTTTGCAATTTCGAGTTATTGATTTTTTCGGTTACATTTTTAGCGTTGTTGATGCTTTTAAAAACTTCTCCCCCTTTTCTAACAGAAAACATCATCCCCATCCGGCACCAAATTCTTACCCATGATGACAACGTAACCTTCCTCTCAACTCCACCCAATCGCTATCCGATGCTGTCTGTTGCAGAATCGACCACCCCCTGGAGACCGATAGAGTGGCGCCCAGGGTGTTTCTGTGTATATATGTATGTGTGTGTGTGTGTGAGAGAGAGAGAGAGAGAGAGAGAGAGAGAGAGAGAGAGAGAATGGGGGGGGGGGAGAGGATAGAAAGAATTCACGCTTGTTGCTAATGTTTGAGAGTTTGACAGACGCCGTGGCTAGATGGTCGGATTGACTAGAGAATTTTCTCTCCCCCACCTCCTTTTCAACACATCGAGGATAGAATTTCAAATGCAACCCCTTTTCAGCTCTTAGCACGCCACACTCCCCACTTCTCCGACGCGTATGTGCATGTATCAACCCCTGCATCCCAACCAGTGGATGCGTTTCTATCGCCTTTCGTCATGGGTCGATATTCTCTTTCGCGTCGGCTAAAAACATTTTGGCATGGCCATTCCTATTTCTGCTTTTTTTCCCACGTTCCTTATCGATATCTCTTTGTTACTCGTGAATGCTCACACCTCGCCTAAACCATACAAATATAATACATTTAAGAGTTGAACATTTGCAACTAACGCTAGACCATTAGCTTCCTGATTAAATTAATCGACTTTCTAAAACATTTAACGTTGATAACGATCCTCACCGATTAATATAGTTAATAAACATTTTTCTATTAGAAAGGTTACCACTTATCAAGGTCAAAAACCATTCGACGATAAATTGCCAATGAGATAGAATGTTAAATGTTACAACATAGTCATCTGAAAATACAAGATATCCACAGCAGGAACAGGTCTTCGAACACACCCGAAATAAACTTTCTTTTCTTACCCCATGTTGCTAGTGTCAGGGGCAATCTCCATGCACAGAACAACTTTGTAAAGGTCCCCCATCTGTGTATGATGATTATATTATTATTGCGGAGGAGCTTCCCTACATACTATAACATAATCGTCTTGAAATCAAATATCAATAAAAACCATGAGTAATCAAACAGTTACTTCCATTGACCAAACTCGATACTCCTATAGTGTTCTTAATCTTTCGGCTGATAATCATTCCAATTGTCCTCAAGTGATTCTTGGTCTTGACAAGTAGGGTGCTGATAGGTACAGCTAAAAATATATAATAGAATTATTTCCCTTGGACCGCTTTTGAGACGAGCACGTCTGCCATGATAGTATGAGAGGTAATCGAAAAATGCGTCTTGCATCAGACTTTAATCATTACACATCCAGCGGCTTCTACGTTACCATTTAATCTGTAAGTTGTTAAATGAATGTATTAAACATTATACTTCGTCTGCCGATCATTTTTGTGGGGTTATTAAACCGATAACACGTATCATAAGACGTAACACGTTCACAATAGTAAAAAAGACTAAAGAATACAACACATTGTGAATAGTAATGCCTAATTTAATTAAAGCAGAAATCATTATCGACGAATGCAAACATGTGAATTTACCTTTTATTTTATTTATTCATTTCAATTAAAATCGATTAAAAATGGCGCAAAACAACTTGATGTATAGATTAAATGATCATAATAATTATAATAAAAGCAAAAACAGAAGGTAGAATCATTTTTTTTGTAATTCAATTTTCACAAACAAAAAAGGCACAGTGCCACTTTGAAGCAGAAGCTACTATCGGGGACAGGTTGCAGGGATATTATGAAGGGAGATGGGCAGCAAAATGTCTGTTCACATTACACTTGAACTTCTGCATGTCAGTACAGTTGGGAAAGCAGAATCCCGGAAAGGAGTTCCAAAGTCTAGCAGTTCTGGGGAAGAAACTATTGGAGTAGAAGGTCTTCTTATGCATAGGGATCTCTACTGTGTAGGGGTGGGGCTTAGCTGCTTGTTGGGTTTGTCGGAGGTATTAACCCCGATGGGGTACAAATGCTTGTAGTTCATCAGAGCATTCACCATTAAAATACTTGTAGAAAAGGCAAAGAGATGCAACATCTCGTTGATGGGATAGAGATTAGATGACAGGTCAGGATCTATTAGGTTGGCGATTCTCTTTTGAACACTGTCCATGAATGAGAGACTAGTAGCAGATGCACCAGCCCAAATGTGACAACAGAACTCCATACATGGGCGAATGAGGTTTATAGAGGTATAGTATACTTTACGGCGTAAGTAACTTTATAGCACGGTAGAGAGAGCCCACCTTCTTCGCAGTAGCCTTGGCAATGCTCTCAATATATCTGTTCCAACTCATGTTCCTCGTGAACGTTAGGTCGAGTTTAAAAGAAGTACTTTAAGGAAATGTGTTTTTTGGCCATTGCTATCGGTGGTAGAGAAAGTTTTTGTAATTATTGAAGAAAACGAGCTTAGTCTTGGCAGCATTGAATGTGACCACCCAGTTTTGTCCCCATTCCACTACAGATTGGAGGTCTTCCTCTAGCGTTTCTGCCACCTCTTTATATATTGTTCATCTGTTTTCCCCTCGTGACAAACTAATCCTGAAATAAAACGTTGAAAGAGTTGAAAAAGTTGACCCTTTCAGACTCTACCAAACTCCTCCGCCAATTTTGGGTCTAAACATTTGAAATTTTAGATGTAGGTTACCTGGACATGAGTCAAAATTTTTACTATACATATGCACATAAAGTTATGAACAGTACATAGGGCCCGAGAAAAGTCGGGCTGAACTGCTAGTAATTATAACAAAAAACAGGAGGAAGAATCATTTGAAGACAAACCAATCTTGAAATAAAACCCCAAGTCAAAGTGTAAATTCTTCAAAAGCTCTGTACATAAGAAAGGGTCAAATAATTTAATAAGAGAACGGTTCATTGGTCGCTTGCCGAAGTTTGAAGAAACAAGGCGTACAGAAGGCACACAAAACAGAGATAAAAACTAATATGTGTATTAATTAAATAACAATCTATCTATATAACGTGTCTGTTTATCTGTGTATTTGTGTATCTGTGTATTTGTGTGTCTGTGTGTCTGTGTACATTTCCCTACGCAATAACTCTTTCAATTTTTAGTCTACACTCGAAATTTGATATACAGGGCACTGAGATTTGGGAAAATCGATGTGATCACTTTTGGCCAGAAATTTGGCAATTAAGGGGTCAAACTTCAACGATTTGACCTTTGAGAACTCTACCAAACTCCTCCAACAATTTTCGGTCTACGCACGTGAAATTTTAGATATAGGTTCCTTGGACATGGATCTAAGTTAATAACGCGATTTGAGCCCAAAACAATAAATTTTAAGGGATCATAATAGGGGTCAAAGTTAAAAAAAAATTGACCTCTGCGGTCTCTTCCAAATTACTCAGACAATTTCTGGTCTAAATATTTGAAATTTTACATAAAGGGTATTCAGAGATAGGGCAAGCTTTTTCATCAGTTTGGGTCGAAAATTTTTAGTTACTAATATATAAATGTATATATGTACGTCTGTTTGCATGACTGCCTTAAACTTTCAATAGAGGCGACGGATTTTACCAAAATCAGTATCGTTTTAAAGTTTGATCTTTCATACGACAAATATCGAAAAATTGGCTAAAAACATTAATATCTTTCCTTTCAACTAGGCACTTTTCTACAGGGGGGGGGGTCACTTTTTTCGCCGATATTTTTGAAAGCTATCCTCTTCTTTAGATTGTCGACCCTTCCGGTTTGGCGGTGGTCGTAACAGCATAAACGTCATGTTTTACCCCGTTCTTTTCCTCCTTTGCGGTACGGGTTCGTGCCTGCCTTCCTACTACATTTTTTTTTTGCTCAACATACACATCCAAGCACCCAGGCAACGCCGGACGCCCATGCTTGTTATATAGAAAAGATTTTACAAAACTAATTGTATTTCCTGCTTTAAGAAGTATAATAAAAAAAGAGTGGTTTTAGAATGTAAGTATATAGGATGATTCTCTAAATGTTCAAATTTAAGTGTCACATTCAAATTAAGGATGGGGAATAACCTTACTTGTTGACTAGACGGGATCCCCTTCGTAAAAGAGGAAGAATAAGCGTTTTTTTTTTTAAACATTCACCTTGTTAAAATTAAGTGTCTGTTGATTATTCAATCAAATAGTTTTTCTAGAAAGAAAGTAATCTATGTATATATCTATAAAAGTGAACGTGTCTACGTGTCTGTCTGTGTGTGTCTGTGTGTGTGTCTGTCTGTGTACATTTCCCTACGCAATCACTCTATCAATTTTTAGTCTACGCTCGAAATTTGATATAGAGGGTACTGTGATTTGGGAAAATCTATGTGATCGGTTTTCGGCCAGAAATGTGGCTAAGGGGTCAAAGTTTAACGATTTGACCTTTGAGAACGCAACCAAACTCCTCCGACAATTTTGGGTCCAAACACTTGAAATTTTACATATAGATTCTTTGGACATGGATCTAACTTAATAACTCGATTTGAGCCCAAAACAATAAACTTTAAGGCGTCATAATAAAGATTTCACGGAATTTAATTTGATTTTAAATAATAATTACAAGGAATTTAATTAGCTTTTAAATAATAATTATAAGGAATTTAATTTGTTTTTAAATAATAATTTATGGGAATTTAATTTGTTCTTAAATAATAATGTTTAGGAATTTTATTTGTTTATAAATAATAATTTAAAGGAACTTAAATTATTTTTGAATATCAATTTTAAGGAATTTAATTTGCTTTTAAATAATAATTTTAAGGAATTTAAGTTATTTTAAAATAATAATTTTAAGGAATTTAATTTGTTGTTTAATAATAATTTTAAGGAATGTAATTTGTTTTTAAATAATAATTTTAAGGAATTTTACTTGTTTTTAAATAATAATTTAAAGGAATTAAATTTTTTTAAAATAATAATAATTTCAAGGAATTTATTTTTAACTAATAATTCTAAGTATTTTAAGTTATTTTTAATAATAATTTTAAGGAATGTAAGATTTTGAAATAATAACTTTAAGGAATATAATTTGTTTTTCATTGATAATAATTTTAAAGAATTTATTTTTTTTTAAAATAATAATTTTAAGGAATTAATTTGCTTTTAAATAATGATTTTAAGGAATTTAATTTGTTTTTAAATAATAATTTAAAGGAATTTATTTGTTTTTAAATAATAATTTAAAGGAATTTATTTGTTTTAAAATAATAATTTTACGGAATTTAATTTGTTTTTAAATAATAACTTTAAGGAGTTTCAATTGTTTTTAAATAATAATTTCAAGGAATTCAATTTGTTTTTAAATAATAATTTTAAGGAATTTAATTTGTTTTTAAATAACAATTTTAAGGAATTTAATTGTTTTTTTAAATAATAATTTTAAGGAATTTAAGTTATCTTTTAATAATAATTTTAAGGAATTGAATTTATTTTTAAATAATAATTTCCAGGAATTAAATTTTTTTAAAATAATAATTTTAAGGAATTTAATTTGTTTTTAAATAATAATTTCAAGGAATTTAATTTGTTTTTAAATAATCATTTTAAGGAATTTAAGTTATTTAATGATCGATGTAAATAATTGCTAAATAATCAAATTTTACCCGTTACAACCATTATTACCGAATCATCACGGCTAACAGTGTTGTCCCAATGTCCTTCTAACAATCTCATTCAGCCTTATCCTCGAATTGTCTTTGAATCTTAATAAGCGGTGACTCATTAGGACATAAACTTGCATATTTGTAACATATTTTGAAATATTTGACATCCGTGCAACGTTGGCTGTATCTGCTAAAATGAATTTCAGGATAAGAAATTACCAAAATATACGGATTGAAAAAAAAAAGAGTGCTTCTTTAATCCGAAAAAAAAAAAATAACAACTTTTTTCAAGCTATATAGTAGCTGGAAATTTTGTGGAATAGACCTTTATGTCATACCCTATCAAAGGCGTTTTATATGTAAATTGCCCTAGAAAGGAAGCCTCAGTCGATAGATTCGCTAATCTTATGAGATATAACTGTTAGCACATCTGTTGTAGAATGGAAACCATGGAGAGAGAAAAACTAATCTATTTCCGCCACCACTACTGCTCAGATGACGTAGCGAGCTTTTATATATCGCGCACGCGGATGTAGTTGTAGACACAGTTCAGATGTGAACAATAGAAAACTTTTACTGTCAGATGTGTCATAATGATATAGTTAGTCTTGATGTAGGAAGTTGTTCGTTTTGGCATTCATGGAGGAAACGACTGATTCGAGAATGTCTTTCCATTCACCAAGCCTGTCTTCGCAAAGCGTGCAAGGAACGTTCTTCATAGTTCGATGTTGTCTCTCGATATTTCTTGAGCTTTGTGATTGCCACGGACAATGGAGTTCTTGTTTGATAGACATCTGGTTGCATAATTGTCTATAGACCTCTCCCGTGAAGTGTGTTCCTCTGTCGGGAGATACGATGCTTGGAATCTCTCTGTGGTGAAGGAAGTCGCAGGCGGCGTCGATAGTGCGATCCTTTGCACACTGTATGGCTGTAAAGTACCGACTAAAGCTGTCCTGTATTATTAGGATGTATCGTTTTCCTTTCGAATTCTGCATTGTAACGAAATGAGTTCAAAGGTCTCTTTCCCCTCTTGCAGTGACTAATGGGCCAGTAGGTGCGTCTGCCATAATTTCCCTTGCATTTTGCGCAAATATCATAAGAATTAACGTATGCTTGAATAAATTGATTCTTGGACTCCCACAAATAACTGGAACGAAGTTCGTGCATACGAGTTATACTTGAATGGTTGCATTTGTCACGTGCTTGATATACGTATCTGGCGTAGAACTTGTATGGCACAACAAGCTTTTGTGAATGTTTATCGTCTCGTATTATTAAAACAGAGATTCCTGGTACTAGAAAAAATGAGACTTCTGGAACAGTTTGGCCTGATGGTTATCGGGATCAATAAGTGGACCATATCATTTGGACGTCTTGAGGGCGCGTGTGATCTTGGCTAAAGTCTCGTCTTGTTGCTGTTCATTCGCAATGGGAAGATAGTTGTAGATTCTATCCGTTGGGATGGATAAAGTGGACTGATGAGCAAAAAATGCATCAACCGTGCATTTTTGTGTAAGAACATTTTGCGATGTGTGTGTCTTAGTGATGAGTTGCAATTTTTTTTTTATATCTCCGAGGCATCACGATGAGACGTCGTACAAATTGGAACCGCTTAATGTAAATGTAATGCATGCTGGGCTAGGGTCATTTGATGTCCTTATTTTCTTTTGTTCACTATTTATGCTAAGCATTTTTTTTTAGATAGAAGTCACCACTTATTAAGGACCGGAGTCCACTCGAGGATAAGGGTTATAGAGTGTACAGTAGTCAATGGGATAATATGGTAGTAATCGTTAGTAATGGTAAATTAGATTACTTAAGGGGACGGTTCGTCAAGAATTTGTTTATGTTTGAATTGAAGACAACCAAGTTGTAGTCATCTGGGAAGCAGACAAATGGAAGAGAGTTCCACGGGTGTGCAGTTCTAAGAAAGAAGCATTGTTTATGGAATGTACGTTTTGATTTAGGCACAAATAAAGAGTGGGGAAAATTATTGACAGTGGTTTCAGCTAGACGGGTGTTTTTCGTGAAAGGTTCGCGAGGGGGGGGGCAGAGATTTTTAAAGGTCGTCATCTGGCTGCCGTGTGTTGCAAGTAGGTACTATTTCAATTTGATAAATGTAGATGTATCCTAATCGAAGTCTATCATTTGTTGGAATATGCCTTGTTCAAGTAGGTCAAATTCACTTTCTAGGCTTGGATAATAGAAATTTCTGACGCGACGTATATTGCATATATTTTGTTCAAGGCTGTGATGAACAAGTGAAAAGTCGTTTGCTGCCTCATAATGTTTTTATGGATTATTCGCGCATTACCAAATTGTAAATGTCCGATTGAATTTCACAGATTGCATTCTCGGGTGATTGTGTCGATCCCGTTTTCAGGTTAAGTAATAATAATTTCTACACCTTGATGAGAATGAATAGTTTAGATCGGGTGAAATCTTTGTAGTTCTCTGTTATCATATTGTTAAGTTTCTTACACCTGAAGATTTAATCTTGTCGAACGCCTGACGCCAGTTGTTATATTGTCCTCACAAGGTATTGTATCTCAATACCTGATAATGACGGTCACAGTAACAAATTTAGCGTATGGTAGCAAGAAAGGCATACAGAGTATTATTGTATATTTATTAAAAGAAACGAAATAGTTGAAAATGTCTCTTGTTGATAAGAAGTTTCAGAGAAGAAAAGAATAACAAAGTCCTGGTTTATTGAGTGAAAATAATTGGAAATGTCTCTTGGTGACAGGATGTTCCGAGATGAAAAAAAATATTAAGGTCCTTGTTATTAAGTTGTTAAATGTGCGAATAATTTGAAATGTTTTTTGTTATTAGGATTTTCGAGAAGAAGAAAAATATCAAAGCCTTGTTATTAAGGTTTATTGTTATCGTCGACCCCTGATACTATGAGAAGGAAAAGGCGAAGCCGCTCGAGTTAGCTGCTACTGCTGCTGTTAGAGAGAGAGAGAGAGAGAGAGAGAGAGAGAGAGAGAGAGAGAGAGAGAGAGAGAGAGAGAGAGAGAGTAATCTATACATTACCTCCGCCACCACTGCTGCTCAACTGACGCGGCGATCTGTTACATATTGCGCGTGCGGACGTAGTTGTAAACACACCGTTCAGGTGTGAACAATAGAAAACTTTTGCTGTCAGATGTGTCGTAATGATATGGTTTGCCTTGCCGTAGGGAAATGTTCGTTTTCCTGATTCCGCATTTGTTGAATTTCTATTTAAACCTGGTGTGTCTGTGAACGAATTTAGACTAGGTTTGTCACTTATTGCCCTTCTATAAATATTTTTATCACATATATTCGTATCCCATTTGTCGAAATCTCCTGACCTTCTCTCTTTTAGCGTAGCTATTTTCTTGGGCAATATGCTTTGCTCGATAATTCTTTGCTATAATGAACTGTGTATCGTAGTGGAAGGATGGGTACAAAAAGCATAGTTTCTGACACCTTAATGGGTTGTTAACAATCGATCAAATATCCTAGTTAAGTATAGGTCGACACCATTGTTGCTTATGAATCGACGCTGTCGTATCAGTGGCTGCTTCTGATGTTTGGGTGTCTTTGCTCCGGCTGATACAATCTGTATTTTGTTTACAAGTCGTCATATAGGCTGAATAGAGATCTTATATTTCACAATACAACATTCACTTCTTTCGATACCATTCGCAAATTTATTTATGTTATCGCAACAACCGTTTATCATTGATAGAGGCCATTGGTCTTCACTTGAGTGGCAATAAACCTCCCCGTGGTCCCAATCTTCTTCGCACTCATCCAGTAGAGGCCTGTATAGTGCTTTCTCTCCTCGGTCTTTCCATCCTCTTTGACCCTTCGACTAATTGGCGCGGTGCCAGTTGTACTGACGCCAGTTTTTTTGGGTGTGGGAAAGGGAGGGGGAAGGGAAAGGGATGGTACAGGTAATTTTTATTTTCGATGTAACAGTTCTCTTGGTTGCGTCTTTTTGTTTCGCTTTTCTTGCAGTTTCTTTGTGCCCGATTAGAATTTGTCACTCATGTGGATTAGTTTCTGCACTCGAAGGTTTTCCTGAAGATTTCAGCTGTCTTCAGCATTACCGTTCGTTGCATAATTTTAGTCTTCCCGCCGATTCCAACTTTTGGGGACTGTTCTTAGTGCTCTTATAATTATTGGTATTATATTGTTTTTCTTCATGTTCCATGTTTCTTTAATTTTACTAGCAAGCTCGTCGTATTTGTTTCGTTTTTCTGTCTTTTTGATCTTTACTTTGTGGTCTGCTGAGACTGCAAAATCTACAGTTTGGCAGTTTCTTTTTTTTTTTTTTGCTAATTATTATGACATCCGGCCTTTCTGTTTTGACTAGTTTATCTGTTTGTTTCTCCTTGTCCCAAATGACTTTTGGATTTTCGTTTCCCTGTACTGTCTCCGGTTTTTGCTTGAACCGTTTATCAGCATATAGGAGGTGCAGTCGTCTGGAGATTTCCCAGTGCACAACCCTCCTTATGTAGTCGTGTCTATCCTTATATTCCTTTTGGGCTAGTTTGCTTCATTAACTTCTTCTTCTTCTTCTTCTTCTTCTTCTTCTTCTTCTTCTTATTATTATTATTATTATTGTTATTGTTATTATTATTATTATTATTATTGTTATTGTTATTGTTGTTATTGATATTGTTATTGTTATTGTTATTATTATTATTATTATTAGTATAATAATAATAATTATTATTATTATTGTTATTATTATTATTATTATTATTATTATTATTTGTGTTGTTGTTATTGATATTGTTATTGTTATTGTTATTGTTATTATTATTATTATTATTATTATTGTTGTTGTTGTTGTTATTGATATTGTTATTGTTATTGTTATTATTATTATTATTATTATGATTATTATTATTATTATTATGATTATTATTATCATGACTATTATTATTATTATTATTATTATGATTATTATTATTATTATTATTATTGTTATTAATGTTATTATTATTATTAATGTTATTATTATTATTAATGTTATTATTATTATTAATGTTATTATTATTATTATTATTATTATTATTGTTATTATTATTATTATTAATGTTATTATTATTATTATTATTATTATTATTATAACTATTACTATTACTATTATTATCATTATTATCATCATTATTATTATTATTATTAGTATTAGTAGTAGTCGTAGTAGTAGTAGTAGTTACCCACTAGCAGTAGTCACACAAGAACAACTTGTGATGTTCTCTGGTGTTTCCCCAGATTTCCAGTACTCTCCACCTCTTCCGATAACTTATGCAAAAGAATTTACGTAATCGTAACAACCGTTTACCATTGATTTCTCGTTGGCAGCGACCATTGGTCTTTACTGGAATTTGGGTGGCAATGAACCTTCCCAAGGTTCCTGTCCACTTTGCACTCATCAAGCAGAGGCCTGGCTGGTGCTTTCTCTGCTCAGTCTTTTTATCCTCCTTGACCCTCCTCACTTATTTGATGAACAAGGGTGGTGGTGGCCGACACGCAGGGTTGCATGGGGTACCTTACAATTATTCCGTTTCAGTTTCCATGATTCCATGTGATGTTTCTTTATATTTTACATCTGTAGCCGTTTCTGTGTCCAGCTTGTCTCTTCAGTTCATGTGTGGTGGTAATCATCATATTCAAGGGTTTTCTTAATATTTCTGCATTTTCATTATTGTTATCCATTGTATCGGCCGTCTATCATAAATATTATATGTCCTGTTTATACACTCATCACTAGACGATCACATATGCACTTCAAATATATATGCTCTCAACATCATTGAGATAATTAAATATATCACACGTCGAAAAGAAAATAGACACATTCATATATACTCGTAAGTATACAAACACATAATATACGTTATATAATATAGACTCGTTTTGTCCGATCGTAAATTGAATATGTGGGATATAGCACTGCATATACAAACATAGACACATATCTAACTTTACATATATAAATAAATGAAACTGTTTTTCATCGTACAATAAAAGCGTGTTACTGCTATTTGAATCAATAATACAACATAATATTTTGAAATACTGTATATATCGGACTCTCCCGTCGCTTTCGACGTATGAGCTTCCGTCACAACAACTAAGTTGCTCGGAAATCCATACAGATGATTTGTTTATAGTGGTGAAAGCATTGTGTAAAACCAACCACATATTTTGTATTACTGCTAACCTTTGTCGGTGCAGATGACTGCCACAGGACAGAGTATACAGTAGACCGCAGGTTTTTACATTAGAGTTACTTTCTCCTAGATACATGTCTTAACGAAGAATGGGGGATGCATCTCTCCCAGTGAATTGATGCGTCTCCAGATACCAACCTGGAAATTTCTACGACTCTGCTTGATACATAGAGCGCCTAGTCTTCCCAAATGGTCACGCGTTTGTTACGAGGCTCAACGTTGCTTAACTTCGTTGATCTGGCGAGAACCGGGGTGTCAATGCGTAGTAAGTGGAAACAGCACACGGACAGTAATTTGAATGCATAATAAGTTTTTAAACACTCCTTCATGATAAATTAATGTTTGGTCTTATTAATTTGTAATGTATTGATATATTTTTTTGTGATAGTAGTCGTTGCTTCTCGGAATTAGAGTTAAAGAATTGTATGTATTTTGTGAGAAACAAATAATAAATTCATTAATTAAATGTTTATTAAAAATTAGGCATAAATATATTATAAATTAAGCCTCATAATAATGTCTATATATACGTATATTTATTCAATTGTATTCAGTATGAATGCCTTACTTGTTATGTCTGTGATGGAAGGAAAGAAATGAATTAAAATTCTTTCGTCCCATCTGGCATGCTTTGAATCGAACTATAACATCCACCATTTGAAAAGGGTAATTTTTCCCGAAATATAATGGATATTGTCACAGACATAACAAGTAAGACATTTATACTTAACACAATTCAATAAATATATGTACATATAGACATATATGTATGTACTTATTGATTTGTAAATCGCCACTTGTTTCCGTCTTCTCTCATCAGCACCGACTATATCTAATTCCTCGCATTGTGACAGCCTTCTAAATCTCTATTACATACCTATCCCACACAATGCTTCAAGCAAACTACATATCAATTCTCTCTCTCTCTCTCTCTCTCTCTCTCTCTCTCTCTATATATATATATATATATATATATATATATATATATATATATATATAATCTGCAAAAATCAGACAAAACTAAACCAATAAAATTTGGTAGCCATTTTAGGAACTAACCGCTTTTATATAACCTTTATCACCAGTTTATATAACCATATTTATCGTTTATCTTTTGTGCTTAATTTTACGAAATTAATTATTGTTTGTTTTTAAATTTAAAACTATCATTTGTTGCTGAAAAGATCATTTGTCAACGAGAAAACTGTGTTCAAAATGGGTGCTGCGTTTGCTCACAGTCAATCAAAAAATAACCACATATTGACGAATCAGAGAGTTGTTTTTGCATCAATTTGCGGCTATATATGAACATAAATCTACCATTTCACGTCGAAGTCAAATCGATTAAATGAACAGTTGTAAACGAAAGCCGTCAAAAGCGACCAAAAATTACAATATCAGCAGATACGGTTTTGATCTCCGTAGTTTTGGGGTGTATAAGGTATTTTGCATTATTAGTGAATTGAATTAAAGAAATTGCGCCTCCAAACGACTACAAATGAACAAGAAGGATATACTCTTTCGCCAAGATAATGTGCCGCGTCAGAAGTCGACCGCAACGATAGCAAAACTGTATGAATTGCATTTCAAATTGCTTCTGCGCGTAATATACTGAAGTAAAGAAGTGATGTCGCAATATATTCTCTAGATTAAACACGCAGCGATCACTGACTGCTTGTAGACCCCAAAAGAATGCTTCATGAAAAGAGATTTGGCTCCAGTGAATAAGTGATGTCAGAAATTGAGGTATATTCTGACGTTCTACGTTCTCGTTCTACAAAACGGCATCAAACTGTTAGAGAAGCATTGCATTCAATGTTCCACCCTTGGAAGAGCCTAAACGTTACCTAAAATAATTGTTAGGATCAGGAGTCATTGAATGACATGTTGATAACAACGCGTGCCTACGTAAACACCTATCCTCACCGGAAACACAACGATTTATACTCTAAGGGAATAAACGTTTTTCACTTAGCGTAAAACGTAACTCTTCATAAAAGTATAGCCCTCTCGGTAGGCGGTAATACAAATGTAAAAAAATAGGAACACTATAATCTCCATTACTTTAGGTACAAGAATAATAGTATGGGGATAAAATTCTTTAACAGTATGGTTGATGAATCTCAGTCTGAACATGCTCCCCACGTCTGAACACACTGAAGAGTCGTGATACAGCGAAACAGCTGTCTGCAGATGACTATATGTTTTGTAGGGCCCGAACGGTTCATAGGACCCGAGTTTTTATAGCAGTAAGTGAAACACGTGATTTAATCCACCACCATAACAGGACGCTAGTCTACCGTCGGGTTTTCCTTTTAGATAGTCTGGTATCTTATGTCATACACCTTTATGGATTATTCGTTCACAAGGCATTCCCGATCAGTCACCCATCTAACCAAGGTCAAAGTTGCTTAACTTCGACGTACCAACATCTGCTGAGTCTCATCACATCACATGGATATTTGTATTAAGAAAAATCGATATTTACTTTATTTCGTATTTATCGATAATTTAAGTCATTGGATATTTATTTTATCGATATTTACCATATTGGAAATTTATTGCTATTTATGGTATTATGCATATATTGATATTGGCCGATATAACTATTTACTGGATGAAAATCAATACATTTCTAATTAGATATTCATCAAATATCTGATTGTATTCATAATGACATATTAAAATATAGTTCAAGCACCGTCTCAAGATTCATCTCAAATTTTGTTGTATGGTGGTTTTATGAAACGTGGTGTGTTGTCTGCTGTCACTGCAATCGATTAGAATGACTTTTAGATAATTCTTTCAGTTATGGGGTGAGCAGATCTATATATTTTAGGAATAAATGGATTCATCTAGAGAAAATTAATACAGTTACATGCAAACGTCCGTGCAGTTATGGCCACCAAAACATAACGTGTACCTTTGTAACATATTTTGTGTTAGTACATTGTTTTTGTTAATTATTAAATCGCGTTTGTCTAGATTTTCACCAGCCTGTAGACCACAACACTGGCAGTGATGGATTTGAGAATTACGTTACCACAGTACTAATGACAAGGGATTAAAACAACACTGGCGACGAGGGATTCAAGACTTACTTTGGCACAATTGTTTCACAGTGATTTAATGAACGATCTGAACTTAAGATAGTTAACCGGGTCTACATATTTTCATTCCCTCATATTATTTGAACTGCATTCTTTTAGTGTAAATGTATAAACATGATCATACTCATAATATTAATTTATGCAATTTTTCAAATCATCATCTAAGGCTGAATAGTTAGTTGCATTAGAATTCTAGAGATTGAGAGAGAAAAATTGTGTAAAGTTTATTATATTTTAAAACAAAGATACACACACGCATGCACACATGGAGTCGCTTATATTAGAGTTTCAATGTTGTGTAAAAGGATGATGATGATGATGATGATGATGATTTCATAAATATAATAATACTAGCAAAGATACCCACGCTTCGCACGCGATTTGTAGGCACCTTTCCAGTGAATGAATTTTGTAAGGGGGAAGTAAATTTCAACTCCATGCTTAAATCTTATCTAACGCACTGAATACTGAAAACATACCACAATCAGATCAGATCAGTTTTTCATCATATCCCTTTGTAGAACTTTCAGTGAAGAGCCTCGTGGTAAACTACATTTCTGCTTCTTTGATTTGGAGCCTGAATGTAGAGCTTTTCCGAACTTCCTGTCGGGCTGATGGAAACGTAGAACATACCGTGACTGAAGCAGTCTGATGTCAGGTCTACGCCAATGGTTTTAAACGTCTGACCGTGACTTTTATTTATGGTATCTGCAAAACACACCTTCACAGGAAACATTTCTAAGTAGTACAATTACAACAATGCCACAACATCCCCCCGATCCCCGACCCAATGTAAACAAATTTTTTTTTTTTGGGGGGGGGGGTCAACGTGTGGGTGCTCATTTTAGGTCAAATTATCATAGAAAAGTGATCATCACTTTATTGAAACTAACATTTCTTCAAAAAATCCCAGGGTCCAGGAGTTCATACCATACAAACGGTAAATTTGCGACGGGTTTGATTATCAGATTTGTTGTCACAAAAAAAAATATCGGTTTGTGTCAAAAAACAAAATAAATGTATTTTTTTTATCATAAAAATAATTATTTGTCCAATCATGAGAAAGTGAAAGGAGGGCTGGCGTCATTTTTTGGCTCGTTTGGCTCTTCTTGGTTTTTTTTAGTAAATGCACGGGCGGCCATCTTGCTTGCCAAACTGTAGTGATTACGTTGGATACTGAATGTCTTCAAATATGAATAAGTACTCGTTTACGCAAGAAATAAATGCGATATTCGTTCTCAGCGTCACCCAAAACCTAGAAAGTCGACAATTCAAAGGTGAATGCCGAGGGGTCGGTAAACTAAAAAAATACCAAAATACCATAGCGATCTATGTGATATTATATATGGTAAAAATATATATTTTATATTAAATCTATATAATTATAAAACTCAAATGACCTTGTAACGGGTAATGTAAGCCAACATCCGGTTTACGACTTCCGATTGCGTATGCGTACATAAACATAAACCCATAAGAGCGTAAACAAATAAACATAAATCGCCACTTTTGCAGAATTTGACTTGCGCACTAAAATATTAACGCTATTATATCTATTTAAAATGGGAAGGGTGGGGATGTTTTGCAATTATTCTGTGTTATAACTATACTGTCGCAATTTTCTTACAAATAAATCAACTTTAACCCGTTGACAACGTATTGTTTTACTCTGTCCGTTTTCAGCATCCCAATTGTGTTTTTTTTCCGCGTTTAAATTATCCAAATAAACAATTGTTAAGACTTTCTGCATTTTTTTTACATTGTTCATTTCCGTATTACGTTTAAGTTATTTTCTCACAAATAAATCTACTTTGATCCGTTGACACCATAAGAGTATTTTACAACGTATTGTTTTACTGTGTACGTTTTCAGCCTCCCAATTGTTTTTTTTCGTGTTTAAATTAAAAGATATATCGAAATTTGAATTTAACTTTAAGTATTATGCTATCTGTTCAGTGCACATTTGCCTATAAATATGGTAAACCACTTATAATTCAATGGCTGTAATGTTTTTTTTTATCAAAAATAAACAATTATAAACAGAACGATGAATTATATCGGCGTAAAACTACTAAATACAGTGAAAGAAACGGATAACTCAACAATAACAAGTAAAAAAGGTTTCTTAAAAATTAAGAATAAACGAAAATAAAATTATCTCCGAATTAAACATAAAAATAATAATTCAGCTTAGAAGAATATTTCGAAATGAAAACAAATCTATTACAGAAAATATTTAATAACGTGCTCAAAGAATTAAACTATCACAGTTATTCCCCCTTGGTTTCATGCTTGGAAAATTAAAAGGTTTCAGATTTACGATAATAATAAGTAAAAATAAGTTAAATCAAATATAAATTGAAATGAAAATAAACTAAATAATTAAATTTTGAACTATATTTTTAAATAGTACAGTATTAACAAGGCTATTATGTCGAATAAGTAATGTCATCGAGCTAATTATTTAAAATGTTTTAATTTAATGTGATATGCTAATGACCATAACTCAGTCGATGTAGATGTGGTGTGAAGAATGCTATATATAGAAGTTACGCATACAAACAAATACCTCCTTTGACAGAAGTATCCTATCTTGGCGTTAATATTTCTTGACCAGGAGAGGGGTACACACACTTTATGCACTTTATATTTCTTTGATCATAGGGAGTTGTACACACAGACAAACACAGACACGAACGCTACTACTTTATATATATATATATATATATATATATATATATATATATATATATATATATATATATATATAGATAGACATTAAATATAAGCAACAGGACACCAATAATTATAATAAAAAATAAAAGGACAAATATAATCTGGTTTACCTCGCCCTATAATAAAATGCTCGAAATAAACTTGACAAGAAATCCCTAAATATTATCGGAAACACTTCACCGTAACTAATCTCTTACACAAAATATTCAATAAAAAAATTGGCGTACTATCTCTGCGAAAACTGAAATATGACAAAGCAAAAAAAAAAATACTAAACGAAACTAGTAGAGAAAAATGATAACAGTGCGGAAAATCTTTGTTTATAGTACATTTAAAATTCTGCATGTCAGTACAGCCAGGGAAGCAGAAAACAGGGAGGGAATATCAAAGTCTAAGGAGAGAAGCTATTAGAGTTGAAGGTTTTCTTATATCTAGATACCTCAACAATGAAAGGATGGAATTTTGCCGAGTTACTAGGGAGTATGTACGTTGAGGGGGGTGCACAACTGCTGTTAGTGCATCAGAACACATTTCATTAAAGTACTTGTAAAATAGATACAGGGATGCGACATTGCAGCGATGAGACGGAGGTTAGATCTTGTCAGACAGTACTAGACCTATATATTATTCCTTAATTGGAATTTTATTTTGAGATGAGCATTATATGTTAATTTTATTTTTATTTCGGACTATTAGTCTCATCTTTATTAGTTGTTGTTTTTTTTATAATCTTTTTATTGGTTCACAACGTTTCGGCCAACTTCCTCTGGCCTTCGTCAGGTGGTAACCGCGACGGATAGGAACTTCGAATCTCCTAACTGCATTCTCAGCCATCACTGCCATCCGTAGTTGTTGTCGTCTCACCACATTTTTGACCAATTACCTCTGGCACGCTTTGGGTGGGATTGAAACCGCTATCTTCAGACAATGTTCATCTGGAACCGTAGAGATTCAACGACGTTGAATCCCACCCAAAGCGTGCCAGAGGTAATTGGTCAAAAATGTGGTGAGACGACAACAACTACGGATGGCAGTGATGGCTGAGAATGCAGTTAGGAGATTCGAAGTTCCTATCCGTCGCGGTTACCACCTGACGAAGGCCAGAGGAAGTTGGCCGAAACGTTGTGCACCAATAAAAAGATTATAAAAAAACAACAACAAAAAAAAACAACAACTAATAAAGATGAGACTAATAGTCCGAAATAAAAATAAAATTAAAGTACTAGACCTTTTAGATTTGAGACTCTTTGTGAAACCTTGTCTAAGAGTGAGAGACTAGTGGTAGATGTATCAACACAAAATTGTTGCAGGATGTTATGTAGACAGATTAGCGTATGAAGTGGCTTATTTTTCTAAATAATGTCTGAAGACGTCGGAGAAAAACTATTTGATTAAGCAGATATATGCGTGTGCAGTTTGTTTACACCAACAAACATACGTTCTATTATAATCAATCATGTATTAGCAATAAAAACAGCTATTCATTTCCATTGATCATATACAATTCTATTTTTATTTTTATTTTTCTTTGTTGTTCGGCCATGTTGGATACATTAACTGTTTATTCGAAAATATGACTGCCAACCAAAAAAGCTGCGTGGTACATCATCTATTATTTGTAATAAATTCCTTTGTCAACGTTGTCAAAGTTCACCGTATTCTGTCCTGGACACAGCATAAGAACAGATAGAGTAAACGAAACGTAAATGAAAAGATCAAAGAGAAATAAGTTAGACTATAAGGATCATTAGCCGAATAGTCAAAGTGACATCCATGTAAGACGATCTCTTTGACGGAGGGACGGGTTCGTATCTTGCGAAAGTCTTATTTTTCTATTTAAGTTTCTTATTTCTCATAATCGTCTGTGACAAATTGAACGTATTTTAATGGTAGTAGCCACACACAAAAAACAAGCGCCAACCAAAGTATATAAAGGGGTTGCTATAAGAGGAAAAAAGAATTAGCAAAATGATAGTCTAATTTGAACAAAACATTTTAACAGAGAGCAATTCTTTGCTTCGGTATTTCGAACAGGGTTCATTATTCTTGATGAAGGTTATTTTAAGGCGAAATATCGAATCAGATCATGACATATTAAATTATTTTGTTCAAGTTATATATATATATATATGTGTGTGTTTGTGTGTGTGTGTATGTGTATATATGTGTGTGTGCGCGTGTATGTGTGTTGGAAGCATAGCTATAGATGTCAATTAATCAGACTCGGAGTTTAAGGTTCGGAACGTGCTATCGGCAGCTCAGTTGTATATAACCACACAGATGAATACTTATAAGACAAAAAAGGCGCTTACTTTGGATATAACTATTTAATTATTAAATTATAATATACTAGACTTTTCAGGCCGTTAAAAGTAGATAAAAGTTATTGCCCGTTGACTTACACAGACATGACAGAAAAGAATAGACACCCATAGAAACTGTTTATTTCAATAAATATATAATTTATAGAATAAAATCAAAATAAAATGGTCAAAAATTTAATAACTAATATTTGGTTGACATTCCCTTTGCAGTTTTTTTTTAATGCAAGGACCCTTCTAGGCATGGAATTGATCAGCGGACAAATGTCATTTTGGAGAATTTCTTGCCATGTCTGACACAATACTGCTAAAAGTTAAGGCTTAGAATATAGCTTCCTTTTCTTGATTTGAATGGCCTCGATTAAAATTGTCTTGATAAGAATTTTCTAGATTTGAATGGTATTGATTTAAATTGTCTAGATTTGATTGATCTAAATTTGAATTGACTTGATTTGAATTGTCTAGATTTTAATTGCCTTTATTTAAATAGTTTTGATTTGAATTGTCCAAATTTGAATCGTCTACATTTGAATGTCTTAATTTAAATGGTCTAAATTTGAACTGTCATATTTAAACTTTCTCGATTTAAATTGTCTAGATTTGAATTGTTTAGATTTGAATTGTTTAGATTAAAACTGCTTTGATTTAAATTGTTCTATATTTGCATTATCTTGATTTGAATTATCTAAATAAAAATTATCTAGATTGGAATCGTCAAGATTTTAATTGTCTTGATTTAAAATTTACTTGATTTTAATTGTGTAATTTTTTATTGTTTAGCTTTGAATAGTCTAGATTTGAATTGCCTCAATTTGAATCGTCTAGATTTGAATAGTATTGATTTTAATTGTCTTGATTTTAATTGTCTTTATTTAAATTGTCTTGATTTGAATTAAGTAGAATATAATTAGCTAAATCTGTATAGTATAGATTTTAACTGTCTAAATTTGAATCGTCTATATTTGAATTGTGTTCATTTTAATTATCTTGATTAGAAATGTCTAGATTTTAATTTTCTAGATTTTAATCGACTCAATTTAAATTCTCCAAATTTAAATCGTCTAGATTTCAATTGGTTTGCTTTGAACTGTCTTCGTTTGAATTGTAAGGAATTTATTTGTCTAAGTTTACAATTGCTTACATGCGACTTGATTTGAATTTTCTTGATTTGAATTTTCTTGATTTGAATTGTCTAGATTTTAATTGTCTTGATTTAGATTGTTTAGATTAGAATTGTTTTGATTTGAATTTTCTGGATTTGATATGTCTTCATTTAAATCGTCTTTTGATTTGAATTGTTTTGATTTGAATTGTTTTGATTTGAATCGTTTAGATTTTAATTGTTTTGATTTAAATTATCTCTGTTTTAGTTGTCTTCATTTGAACTGCCTAGATTAGAATTGTCTAAATTTGAATCGGCTTAATTTTAATTGTCTTGATTTGAATTTTCTGGATTTGGATTTTCTGGTTTTTAATTGTCTAGATTTTGCTCGACTAAATTTGAATTGTTTCGCTTTAAATAGTTTAGAGTTGAATTGTCTAGATTTGAATGGTCTAGATTTGAATTGTCTAGATATAAATTGCCTAGATTAAAATTGTTATGATTTCAATTGTTTTGATTTGAATTGTGACTTGAATAATATGGATTAAAAGTTTTAAAATTTTATTTGTCTTGAATTAAACCCTCTGGTTTAAATCGTTTAGATTTTATTTGTCTAAGTTTGAAATTTCTTGATTAGGAGGGTCTTGGTTTTAATTGTTTTCATTTAAATTTTGTAGATTTGAATTGTCTTAATTTGAATAGTTTTGATTTCAATTACTTAGATTTGAGTTTGGATGATTTGAATTGCCCAAATTTTAATTGCTTTCATTTGAATTGTCTAGATTTTAATTTTCTAGATTTGAATTATCTTGATTTGAATTAGCTAGATTTGAATTGCCTTATTTCAATTGTCTCCATTGGAATTTTCTAGATTTGTATTGTCTTGATTTGAATTGGGATGATTGAATCCTCTAGTTTGAATCGTCTAGATTTTATTTGTCTAAGTATGACATGCCTTGATTTGGAGGGTCTTGATTTTAATTGTTTTCATTTGAATTTTCTAGATTTTAATTGTCTTATTTGAATCGTCTCCCTTGGAATTGTCTAGATTTGAAGTTTCTAGATTTGAATTATGTAGATTTGAATTGTCTTGATTTGAATCATTTAGATTTGAATCATCTTATAGATAGATATTCTACTTTGTTTCACTTTAAGAAAATCTAATGATTAATTGGTTAACTTACTAAGAATATCTTTTATTTTTTTTATCACCGATTTCACTATGCTACGTTTTTTAATGGAAAGTCTATGGATTGATCATCTACTTTTTTCAGTTTAAAAAACATATTTTTTTTGCTTATTTTGGTATACATTTAACTATCAAATCTCAATCTGACAAATGAATATGGAGAGGCATAAGTTTAGATATTTACTGAATGAGAATCGATGTACGCATCATTAGATATTCATTGATATTTATCGTATACGATATTGATTGTGCCCGTATTTATCATATAGAATATTAATCGATCTTTGCCGAATTAATTTTGCCTATTTTCTTTGAGGAGAATCGATATTAGCTTAATTATATATTCATCGATATTTCTGCATGTGATATTAATAGTATCTGAATTCAGAGAGTGAGAATATTTCAAGTGTATATGATACGACAATGTTTCGCTGTGAGGTAAACATCATATGCTATGTTGATTAAACAAAATGTTTATTATATGAATGATTTATATA
>NC_136496.1:73644798-73654798 GCF_053919585.1 Euprymna scolopes
TCAAGTTGATCTGAGATGCGAAAATAGTTCTTTAGAGAGAATGGAGCCCAAAATAAGTCCAGCGTGACGATGCATATAATCCGATTGGAAAGCTTTCAAAGCAGCTGAAATAATGAAAATTGTTTTTTTTCCAGACAGTACAGTAGCCCAAAGAGGTCGATCTCCAGTCAAATGGAACGGAGCAATAAAAGGAGTGAAAACCAGAACGAGAACCTTCATCATCGGCTTAATTAGAAGTGATTTCAGATTAAATTTTAAAGAAATTAAGATCAGGCTAAGCGAAAAAAAATCAGTCCGTGAAAGCTCGTATTACTCTGACCGGAAATTGTTTAGACAGAACGAAACAGATCTTTCTATAAAGTGTTAAATTCGCTGTCATTTAAAAAAAACGTTACAGGAGTGAGGATTATAAAGTTTTAAGTGTGGCAGAATCGTAGCTTATTAGTAATGATAGGTCGTCGAAAAGTCATGATGATGATAAAGATGACAAAAAGGAACAGTGAATGAAATCCGCAAGGAAACCCTAAAGAAAACTATAGGAAAAATGGCAAACTGGAGAGCACCAGGTCACGACGGGATACATGCATACTGGTTCAAAAAATTCACAACCTTACATGAAAGGCTAGCCGAAAATCTGAGAAGATGTATACAGGAAGCAAGCGTGCCAGACTGGATGACAAAAGGTAGAACCACACTGCTACAGAAGGACACGGAGAAAGGAACCGTCCCTAGCAACTATAGACCGATCATGTGCTTAACCACTATGTGGAAAATACTGACAGCACAATTGAGGGAACAAATCTACCACTCCCTGAATAATCGGGGACTCATCCCCGAGAAACAGAAAGGATGCCAAAAAGGAAAAAGAAGAACACATGATCTGTTATATATATATACGAGGAACAGAAAGGATGCCAAAAAGGGACAGAGGAACACATGATCTTCTATATGTTGATCAAAAGATCCTAAAGGAGGTAAAAAGGAGAAGAAAGAATTTAGCCATGGCATGGATCGACTACAAAAAAGCGTACGACAGGACCCCAAGCATGGATAATAGAATGCTTAAAAATGTATAAAATACCAAGCGGGATCACCAACGTAATAGAAAATGCAATGAAAACATGGACACTGGAATTGACAGCTGATGGACAACACATAACAGAAATTAACATACAAAGACGGATCTTCCAAAGATAATAACTATCACCATTACTGTTCATCATAGCCATGATGCCACTGAATAGTATTCTGAGAAAAGTGCCAAGCCGGATACAAGTTCCCCAATACAGAGGAAAAAATGAACCATCTAATGTACATGGACGATTTGAAACTTTTTGTAAGGACCGAAAAGAATCTAGAGACACTAATTAACACTACCAGAATCTTCAGCCAAGATATCCAAGTGGAATTTGGAATAGAAAAGTGCGCACTACTAGTTATAATGGAAAACTGGAAACGACAGAAGGCATGGAACCACCCAACTAAACAGAAATGAGGGCACTAGGGAAAGAAGATGACTATAAATACTTGGGACTTCTGGAAGCGGATACCATCAAAGCAACAGAAATGAAAGACAAAGTTGGAAAGGAATACCCCAGGAGAACAAGAAAACCCCTGGAAACGAAATCATATAGCAGAAACCTAATAAAAGGTATAAATACATGGGTAGTATCACTAGTAAGATACTCAGGACCGTTTATAGGGTGAACAAAAGAAGAACTGAGACAGCTCGACCACAAGACCAGGAAACTAATGTCCATGCATAATGCCTCATACCCAAAGGACGATATTGACAGACTCTACGTGAAAAGGAAAGACGACGGGAGGTGACTGATCTGTATAGAAGACTGTGTGAAGGACACAAAAAGAACTAGAAAAATACATAATGCAAAACACTTAAAAGATAATTATGGCAGCGAGAGACACTGAAAAAACAAAAAAAGTAAAAAACAAACAAAACAGAAAATAGAGAGACAAATGACAAAACGAGAAAACAGAAATAGGAAGAGAAACAACTTCACGGAAGATTCATAAGAATGACAAAAGATAAGAATAATGAAAACACCTGGACGTGGATGCGAAAAGCACATATAAACCGGTACACTGAATCTCTAATAACTGCAGCACCAGATAACTCGATAAGAACCAACCATATCAAAGCAAAGATCGATAAAACACACGAGACCAGCAAATGCAGACTCTGTGGACAAAGAGACGAAACGATAAACCATATAGTAAGTGAATGCAGCAAACTGGCCCAAAAGGAATACAAAAACAGGCATGATCAAGTGGGGAGAGCGGTGCACTGGGAATTGTGCAAACGGCTGTATTTTAACCGTACAGATAAATGGTACAAACATAAACTCGCAACAGCACTAGAAAACGAGAAGCACAAGATCCTATGGGACATGAACATACAGACAGACAAACCCATCCAAGCAAGAAGACCAGATGTCGTAATAGTTAACAAGAAAAAAATCTTGTCAAATCGTAGACTTTGCCGTCCCAGCTGACCACAGGGTGAGTATGAAAGAAAAGGAGAAACGAAGCAAATATACAGAGCTAGCTAGAGAGTTAAAAGGGATTTGGATGATGAAGAAAATCAAAATAGTACCAATAATAGTAGGAGCACTAGGAACAATTCCGAAAAACTTGGAAAAAAGAATGGCAGAAATTGGAATCAGCGGAATAACTGCAAAAATACAACGACTAACAATAATGAAAACGGCTGAAATATTAAAGAAAACTCTTGAATGCGGGGAATAATACAAGAAGACAATATAACGAATAAGCGTTACAGGGAATGAAGAACACCGAAGCTGCATATCTACAAGTTATACACCCCCATCACGGATCCCCTCCCATTAACTCATCACCGTTCCCACCATAGAAAAGTGTTACCAAAGAGCCGAGAAGGGTCAAGGGGATGGAAAGACCGAGGAGAGAGCGCTGACCAGACCTCCGCTGGACAAGCGCGAAGACAACTGGGAACTTGGGGAGACTTAGTGCCACTCAAATTCCATTATAAACCAATAGCCACTGCCAGCGAGAAATCAATGGTAAAGTATTTGCAAATGCTATCGAAGGAGGTGGAGAGAGCTGGAGGTCTGGGGAGACTTGTTGTCACTCAGCTTCCAGAGAACAACACAGATTTCCAATCAGATCGGTTGTTGACTTGTGTGAAAGCTCCATGTGAGCCAATAATAATAATAATAATAATAATAATAATAATAATAATAATAATAATAATAATAATAATAATAATAAAAAATGCAAAGTAATTCTAATAACAGTATAGTCAATGTGTAATAGTAATAGTAAATTAGTAACGATAGTAACAAATTATGTAATAATAATAAAAAATATAGTAATGATGAAAAAAAAACGGTAATAAAGATGGCGATAATAATAATATTTATAAAACTACTACTGCTAAAAAACATAGTAATAGAATTAAACATAATAGCAGCAACAGTGATAGTGACATGAATGATATCAATCATATACCGATATTGATAAAAGGTATATATATATATATATATATCTATATATCTATAAAAACAGAGATGTGTGTGCCACAGACGATTTCTGATTGGTTAATCCAATAATCACATCTCCTAAAAAACTATGGTTCCTACGTTCTTACCTTTACCATAAAATATTATGGCTTTATTTATTGTCCATCTTGGAAGGGTTTAATTTTTTCATTACTTGTTATTTACAAATTAAAAAAATACGACACTTACACAATCTAACAATCCAACCTACGACATCACGGCCGCCATTCTGGTGCTAGCCGCAGACACGTACACACAACACGAAAACAATGTTTTGAAAATCTAGCAAAAATTAATTTTCCTGAAATTTTTCAATATTTAAAAATAAATTATGCCGGCTGATAAAATTTTAAAACTTTTTTTTAAAGCTAGAAAGATAAGATTTAAAAATACTTATTTTTATATAAAACGCGCGTTCACTCGTGGTCTTTTCATTTCGGGTTTGTATTACTGTACACATAGATTCGAAAAAGTTGTCAAAAAACAAATATATAACAAATAAATGTTATCAAAGGCAAGATAAGTTACTTTTCTACCAAACTGGATATATTTTTCGTGTTTTTATTCAATGTAACATATTTATTCAGCTCGAAAAACGGGTTTGTATTACTGTATACATAGATTCGAAGAAGTTGATAAGATACGAAACCATATGCATAATATAAACACAGCACGAAAACATGCGCACACACGCACACACGCACACACACTCACGTCCACTACCGTCCTTGGCTACGTCACGTTGTTATGGCAACACGATAAATACACAGTAAATTTGATTTTCTTCATTTCTACGCAAATATTACGCAAATATAAATCATATAGAATATCTGTATGAATATAATTACACGTAATAGTTAAATAAAGATGATCATCGTATAAGAGAACCGAAAAAAAACTAATAGGGAATTAATTAAAAACGATAAAAAATATGCACATTAGCTAGATCTTTTGTAGATGAATGCAATTCCGCGACTCATAAATAACAAAGTTGTATTTTCTTTTTAAATAAATAGAAAAAAGGGGTGTTGATAAGACTATCAATACACACAAAAAATATAGATTTATTTTTGGGTAAAGTTCCCCCGGGTTTTCCTTTCACTTCAGTAAATAATGGTCTTTTGTTATATATATGGCGTACTATTATCCTTATATATATGATGTTTATGTTTATCAGAGAGGCGGTAGCACTCTCTATATAGGGATGGCCCGTACACGCCTATATACGCCTACAAAATAAAACTATCCAAATCTCAACTAAATTCAACTTATAAGTTTAAAAAGCACATATTCTTACAGAGAAGTGTCTTACGAATCCAGCGAGTGTCAGAACGTCGGTTAAAATGTCAAAAGAGAGCAGAAAAAAAGGGTACAAAAATGGCCAATTGTTCTTCTTTCTTCTTTCTTCGTTCTTCTTCTTTCTTCTTTCTTTTGAGACGATGTATCTCGGTGTACGAACGGTCTCTGACAACAGTTCAAGCATCAATCGACTGCTCTTTACACGAAGAAGTGCAGTGACCCATTGCTTTTTAGCTAACTCCAGAATTAAATAAGATTACGTGTAATAACAAGTTTTAAACACTATATACCCAATGTAGACAGACCACTTCGAACACGGAACTTCTCTCAAAAGGGACAGCTCCAAATAATACACCGGATGCTCACAGACGTTCCAGTTTGCCAGTGGCGTATATTTCTTTGACGCTGAATATTTGAGGTGAGCGTTAAGGTTTTTTCTTTAAACAGTAACCCACCAGCGTTAATGAAACCACGAAATCTTTATCTCAGTTGATCAAAATTGTTATAAGAGTAACCTATCAGCAAGTACGACGTCAAAAAACAATGTTATAAAAACAAATAATTCTTCAGATTTTGGACTGTAAAATATGTACAAAATGTCAATGCTGTGACCAGGATTCGAACCTAAGTTAGCACGGCCACAACGTGGGGTCCTAACCTCTAGACGATCACGGCTAACACTGACGTCTGTCGCTCTTGGCAGAAAGACACATGACTACTGTCAAACTATTGAAAAATAAGGAGGAAACTTGAAATTCTCACGAATGCGCAAAAATACACTATAGCAACCATTGTTAAATGCAGCTGAATCTCTTCGCTCGCTAAGAAAAGTAGATCAGACCAGTTCTTCTAAGAATTCACCAAACGCCAAAGGAAATAAGTTAAATTAACCGCAAAAAAAACTGCAAGAAAGTCAAGAAAAATTTAATAGTGAAGGTATGAATATTTTAGAACTTTATAATACTCTAACTGTTTTATCAGAGAGGCGGTAGCACTCTCTATGTAATATAGAACCGATGGAGGACCAAGAGGCAACTCCTAAGGCCCAAAACCCAAAGACCTAAAACCCAGCAGGAAGCGACCTGCTACTAATGGAGGCGGCAATGAGCCGCCTCCTAAAAAAAACAATACTATCATGAATGTAAGTTTAAAAATAAGACTGTAAGTAAAAATACTAATTAACAAGAATAAAAAAGCATTGGAAATGCAAAAGGATATAGGAATGGTATGCCAAAAAGTATACAAACAAGATAGCTATGAATGGCTAGGCACATGGAAATAGAATTGCATCCAAAGTATAGCCCTATAGCTTTTTACAACTGTAATGATGGCACGGAATGAAGATTGGAGAAAAGCTATAGGGCTATACTTTGGATGCAATTCTATTTCCATGTGCCTAGCCATTCATAGCTATCTTGTTTGTATACTTTTTGGCATACCATCTCTATATCCTTTTGCATTTCCAATGCTTTTTTATTCTTGTATATATATATAAGTGATAGTGTCTGTGTGTGTCTGTGCGTCTGTGTGCATTTCCCTACGCTAAAAATTTGTCAATTTTAAGCCTACAGATTCGAAATTTGATATACAGGGTACTGAGATTTGGGAAAATCGATGTGATAGGTTTTCGACAGAAATTTGGCGATTAAGTGGTCAATATTCAACAATTTGACTTTTGAGAACTCTACCAAACTACTCCTACAATTTAGGGTCTAAACACGTGATATTTTATATATATATTCCTTGGACATGGATCTAACTTATTAACTTTACTTGATCCCTAAACAATAAATGTTAAGAGGTCATAATAGGGGTCAAAGTTTAAAAAAATTGACCGTTTTTTTTTTCCTCAGCATACACTTCAAAACACCTGGGCAACGCCGGGCACCGATTGCTAGTATATATATATATATATATATATATATATATATATATATATATATATATATATATATATATATACTAGCAAAAAGTAGTCGTCGTTGACTGGGTTCAAAAACAGCCTACAGAAAATGGACTCTTATTTATGAAAGTATGATAGGTTATGAAAAGGAAGGGTTGTAAATTTTGAAGTTGGGGGTATCAAAACCAAAGCAAAATATGATGAAAGTAAAAATGAAATAGATAAACCCCATAATTTATTATATCATACCTGTTCACACTGAAACACTTATCACAATATTCTGTGAATCTATATTAAAAAACCTTGTTAAACTTTGTGACATATTTCCATTCTATGGAGGTAAGGTGCGAACGAACACCCCATAATTTTATTATACCATATTTCTTCAAACTGAAACATAATTATTAAAGTTTCTGCCTATTTTCATTCTATGGAGGCCAGGCGCGAACGCAGACCACACAATTTTATTATACCATCCCTATTTAAGTTAAAACATACTTATTAAAGTATTATTATGTACATCTATATTAAAAACACGTGTAAACGTTTTTTTTTAAATATTTAAATTTTTTTATTTCCATACTTTGTGAACCAGGCGCGAACGCAGATCCCACAATTTTAATGAACCACCGTTCTGCCAGATCAAACATACCCATTCCTGTGTCTCGATACATTTTCTATCATATAATTTTATTATGTACGTTCGCGCCTGACCTCCATAGAATGGAAATATGTCACAAAGTTTAACAAGGTTTTTTAATATATATCCATAGAATATTGTGATAAGTGTTTGAGTGTGAACAGGTATGGTATAATAAATTATGGGGTTTATCTATTTTATTTTTACTTTCATCATATTTTGCTTTGGATTTGATACCCCAAAATTCGAAGCTATCTCTTTACAACCCTTCCTTTTCATAACCTATCATACTTTCATAAATCAGAGTCCATTTTCTGTAGGCTGTTTTTGAACCCAGTCAACGACGGTTACTTTTGCTAGTATATATATATATATATATATATATATATATATATATATATATATATATATACAACGCACAAACACATATATACGCATATACATATATATATATATATATATAACAAAAAACCTACATATATGTATGTATATATATATATATATATATATAAATACATATACATACACATACATAGACACACATAAGGACAATTATATATATATATAGATATATATATATATATACACAAATTATAGTAGATGCTACTACTGCTACCACCACCACCACCACCACCACCACCACCACTACTACTACTACTACTACTACTACTACCTAGTGAAAGATTAGTAATGAGCCTAAAGCAAATTGAAAAAAAAAATCTCTCTCTCTCTATATAATTATTTTATTTTTTACTCTAATAATAAAATACCTACAGACACCAGTGTTTAATCCTTTCGAGAATCTTCAGTACAGGGTGTCTCGATTAATACCAGTCAACAAATTCGAACTCGGCAACACGAGCCATCTCTAGCTCGATTAGCAAAGACCGTATCCAATCGACTACCATTAACCCCGTGAAATAATGTTGAATTTAAACATTTTAATTGTAAATGTTCTTTATGTCAGTCAGAGACAGTGATCTAATCGTGATACGATGATCTATGCATAAGAGCTAAATTGACCGACTTAATTCAATTGAAAGTGCTCAACGATAAGAAATGAGTTTCTTAAAGGGGCTGTCATAATAATTTTTTACTATAATAATTAAATACCTGCAGACACACACACACACACACACACACACACACACACACACACACACACACACACACATATATATATAATTATTTTTTACGATAATAATTAAATACCTACAGACACTAGCGTTTCATCTTTTCGGGAATCTTCAGTGCAGGGAGTAACGATTAATACCAGTCGAACGATTCGAACCCTGCAACACGAGACATCTCTGGCTCGATTAGCGAAGACCTAATCAATTCAGCTACCATTAACCGCGTGAAATAACGTTGAATTTAAACATTTTAATTTTAAATATTCATTTACGTCAGTTAGACAGTGATCTAATCGTGACACGATGATCTATGCATAAGAGCTAAATTGACCGACATATATATATATATATATATATATACATATATATATATATATATATATATATATATATATATATATATATATATATATATATATACTAGCAGAAGTACCCGTCGTTGACTGGGTTCAAAAACAGCCTACAGAAAATGGACTGTGATTGATGAAAGTATGATAGGCCATGAAAAGGAGGGGGTTGTAAAGAGATAAGCTTTGATACTCCAAAATTTTACCCTAAGCAAAATCTGATGAAAGTCAAGATAATTTTCGCGAAAATATATCTTTTATATCAACTTTGTTTCCATTCGTAGCCAAGAGTAACCAACAAAATGATGTTTCCTTACAAAGAGAAAATGTTATATATATATATATATATATATATATATATATATATATATATATATATATATGTATATATATATATATATATATATATATATATATATATATATATATATATATATATATATATGAATATACAAGAAATAAATTTTACCATAGTCAATAAAAGTTACTTTTATGGCAGAAAAGTTCATTGGTTTGTATTTTTAAGTAGTTTAAAAAAAACATTTTTTTAATTCACAAACCGGTTTAAAAAAATTAAAATGGCAACAACTTTGAAATGGAGGGCCCTGTTTGCAATTTGAAGGAGGGACACCTGAGCATTCTGTGTTAACAATTTAAGAGAGTTCCGTCAACGTAAAGAATATTTATAATCATATTTTCATGTTTTCCGTTATTTTGTGCTTGAGGAATATTCGATTATGGCATGTGTAGTTTATATAAACATTCATTTAAGTAGTTATCGCCTCAAATTTCGTTTTAATTTCGGTTCGCTGGAATTATTTCAAGTAAACAGCATTAAAAACTATTTCAAAACAAAAAAAAACATGAACTGAACTTTTATTGACTATGGTAGCATTTATTTCTTGTATATTTATTTTTTCGGGTAGTCGTTTGTTGGCTTTTCTACTAAACACTCTTATTAAATAATATCGACGAAATATAGAAAAACAAAGAAACAAAAACAGTTTTGAAAAATAATGAAGCTTTACTTACTTTAGTAAAATAATCTGAAACAGCAAAATGGGATATTAAAAAAGTAAACACGTAATTACTTTAGTTTTTTAAAGCAAAGAATCGATATA
>NC_136496.1:73659798-73714798 GCF_053919585.1 Euprymna scolopes
TATATATATATATATATATATATATACTAGTAGTTCAGCCTGGCTTTGCTTGGGCCCTATGTACTGTTCATAACTTTATGTGAATATATATATATATATATATATATATATATATATATATATATATATATATATATATATTAAAATGTTTGAATCATGTCCAGGTAACCTATATCTAAAATTTCAAGTATTTAGACCCAAAATTGGCGGAGGAGTTTGGTAGAGTCTGTAATGGTCAACACTTTCAACTTTGGCCTCTTGGTAGCCAAATTTTCGCCCTAAAACTGATTAAAACGCTTGCTGCATGTTTGAATACACTTTATGTAAAATTTCAAATGTTTAGATAAAAAATTGGCTGAGTAATTTGGTAGAGACCGCAGAGGTCAATTTAAAAAAAAAACTTTGACCCCAATTTTGACCTCTTAACATTTATTGTTTGGGCTCAAACCAAATTAAAAGTTAACCTACATCTAAAAAATAATAATGTCGTTCATCAAATTTCGTCTGTGTTTGTTTACAATATCACGCCAATTGATACTAAGGCTATCTGATCTTAAAAATAGTGTTTCTTCTCTTATAAATAAAAAGGTAGAATTTTTACAGGGGAATATTTTACGTTACACCGGTGTAAACTTGGCCAGTGTAACGTAAAATATTCCCCTGTAAAATGTTTCCCGGTAAAAATTCTAAGAGAAGAAGGACTATTTTTATGATCGGATTTTTTCGATTTTCGATACTTATCAGATGAATTTCTGTACACAACCCATCTAAGAATACTGCCAGAAATATAAATTGCCTATGAGTGAAATTTTGTAAAAGATAGGCTCAGCCGTTTCGGAACCTATGAGGAAGGAACTTACACACACAGAAAGTGACTTTTATTTAATATATATATATATATATATATACATATATATATAGTAAGTTATAAAGCTATATGGCAATTAAGCTACACAGAATATTCCGCGTTTCATTCTCGTGAGAAATCGTCAGGCATATGCATATCTTTATAACTTACTACCTAGCCCTACCTATGTATTGAGCACTGTACAAGTAAATACTAAAAATTTACGCATAACATATTTTCGTATGTTAATTTATGTGATTAAATGAAGTATATATATATATATATATATATATATATATATATATAAACTGTAAATAATCATTTCAACGATTCGTGGCCATAATACAGCATGTCCACATATACACTGACGAACTTTAAAACAAATTTTCCTCATGAAAATCAATAAGGACTATCCACCTTACTTACTACGAAAATGCTAGTTTATTTTGGTGTCTTAAACTTCTTCCCCCCCTCTTTCGTGCTGATGAGGAGATTATATTCAAAAACGAAAGTATTTGTCAATTATTGTCAATGCTTATTCTCAGTTTTAAAATGAATATCGTTTCCGAAACGATCGTACATTCAATTCGATTTTGTTTGTTTTCCTTTTTGAAACTGATTCATAATTTACAATTATCAATCTTTATACTTTTATACTTTATATATATATATATATATATATATATATATATATATATATATATATATATATGTATATGTATATATATATGTATGTATATATATATATATATATATATATATATATATATATATATATATATACATATATATATATATAGGGAGAGTGTTGGAATTCCATGCATTATATATATACAAAAAAACGGTCCCCGTGTACACTTTATATCATATATATATATATATATATATATATATATATATATATATATATATGCAGAGAGTGTGAGAGAGAGAGAGAGAGAGAGAGAGAGAGGATGAGAGAGAGATTAATCAGGACACTCTGAACTAAAGATTCCCGAAAAGATGATACACTAGTGTCTGTAGGTATTTAATAATTATTATAGTAAATAATTATATATATATATAACGGCTGTTTTCTTCTTTTAATTCATTGGAAGTAATTGGCTCAATAGATTATGATATCTCCAGAAAACGAAGATTATATATACACTCTTTATTTGTTGCAATATATTGCTACGCAGTTATAAGCACGTTTCTGTCAGCTAGTTACCAGTAACTATCAGGTCTTCCTCGTTACAGGGAGCTAGTATCAGGTGGTTGCGTAAGATGTGAAAAATAATATTTAGTTGTATGTAAATAAAGCCCAATAAGGATGCGGATTTGAGTCTGTGTTTAGATATAGGAATGAATGGGGGAAGGGTGAGGGTGTTAAACTTCGACGTAGAGATAATGGAAAACTAGAAAGAAAGGTATTCGTATGCGTGTTTGATGGTCGCCCTTATCTTAAATATACTAGTGTGTATAGGTTCAAACATTAAAGGAATGTGTGTGTGTGTATATATATACATATATATATATATATATATATATATATATATATACATGTTCCTCTACTATACACACTAGTATGTTTAAGAATGTATATATATATATATATATATATATATATATATATATATATATATATAACTACTTAATTTACTCACATAAAATTAATATACGAAAGTATAGATTTACGCGTAAACTTTAAGTATTTACTTCAAAAGTGCTCAATACGTAGGTAGAGCTTGTTAATAATTTATAAAAGAGTCCTAGAGTGGATGAAACGCGGAATATTCAGTGTAGCTTAATCGCCATATATATTTTATAACTTACTATATATATATATATATATATATATATATATATATATATATATATATATGTGTGTGTGTGTGTGTGTTTTCTATTCTGTTTACATTATATTATATTCGTACTTGTGTTGGAGTGGTCTTATAAAAGTCCTGTATGTTATGATATTTCAGGAATAAATCCATTCTTCAGATACGTCTTCAATTTTAATTCAAACGTGCAGTAAATGAGAGCAATCAGCAGAAATTAGAATTGGTTTGAAATCTATTGATAACATGGTATGAAATTTATTGATAACAAAAACGATTTTGAATATATAGCCGCATATAGTACAGTCACTGGGGGAAAAACAGTTTCGTACTGATTATAAAAAGAACAAACGCCTTTCAGTATGGGGAGCCGCTCGTTAAGCCGATGCGGTGGGGGTGAGGTTAGTAGTAACCAGATAGTCTGAATTTGTTGCCGACGGGCAGACTGTTTGGGATATTTCTTAGGCTTAGCTTAAGTATTCATGTAGATGGTACCTAGCATATGGCGCCAAATTTCTGGCATTTTTTATTAAAAAGTGTCAAAGTTTATATTTTATTCGATTTCGATCGGCTGAAACAACATTTATGGTTTCAGATTCTCATCTAATCAACAACCGATGTTTTTTTTTGTAAAAAACAAAATCTATTCGCTTGCTGCTGCTGTTGTTGTTGGGCATTATTCACGATAATTTGTTGGTATTCGTTTCCTGATAGGGCATAATCATGTGGACACACCAGTTCTCGTCAGATCACCGCAGTTAGTCAGTACCAGATGGGTGACCATTTGCAATAGCAGGCGCTGTATGCGCTGTCCGCTTATCTCGGCATTGTTTCCAGTTGTTCTTAATTTCTACTTGCCACTGGAATAAAAACAATGCCGACTCAGGATAGATGTGGTTATAGATTGTGCAACCCTTTCCCAAAAAAGAAAAAAAATCACACGCAAATCACATGTTTGTGGTCATGAGTGATGTTCATGGTCTTTATCGACAACGATGAACGAATACTTTATCTTTCGATTAAAAATTTTTCCGAGTTGGATATCAGATATTTACGGACGGACCATTTAAATATTGCTAACTTACCTAAGTAAAATGTTTCTGTGGAACGAACTGGATTCGAACTTGGCACATGCAGGTTGTCAGTTCGTGTTGTTAACTACTAAGCCACCGTCACTTCCTTGCTGCTACTGAGGACAAGATTTTTTTTATGTCCAGTTGATTCCGAAGTTTAGTGGAGCTGCAACTAAGTGGATGGAACTTGTGTGCGAGCTTTGCACTATGAAAAATGTTAAGCACGTTCTGCTATTGAGATTGCGAGGTGGACCTCTAGCAGTGTCAGAAATTTCGTGAAAATAGTGAATAATTCCACCCCATCTTTCCAAGCTTATAACTCCTCGAAAAATGTAATTCAAGCCCTAATTTTTTTTTCAATTAAAGGAGCAAGGACCAAGGTTTTATTAAAAAAAAAAACAAAAACAAAACAATGTGTTTTTTTTTTTTTTAAAAAGGTTTTAAACTTCGGACTTTACAGGTAAATTTCTAAAAAAGCGATTTTTTTTTGTTTTAAATTTGAATATATTATTTATTGACCTTTTCTCTTCAATTTGTGATATATAAAACTCCACGACATAAATTATTTACTTTTTAATAGACATTTCAAAATGAGAGGCGTGAATTATTCGACCCCCTATCTTTCTAAGCTTATAACTCCTCGAAAAATGTAATTCAAGCCCTAATTTTTTTTTCAATTAAAGGAGCAAGGACCAAGGTTTCATTAAAAAAAAAAAAAGACAAAAAGAAACTATGTGTTCTTATAAAATAAGGTTTTAAACTTCGGACTTTACAGGTAAATTTCTAAAAAAGCGATTTTTGTTTTTGTTTTAAATTTGAATATATTATTTATTGACCTTTTCTCTTCAATTTGTGATATATAAAACTCCACGACATAAATTAATTATTTACTTTTTAAGAGAAAGTTGAAAATGGGTGACACTTGGGGGGGCGTGAATTAAAAAAAAAACGTTTGTCTAAAATATTATATTCAGTTTATTGGCAAGAACATAAAATTTCACATTGACCCTGAAAATATCGTAAAAATAGAATCAATAGAAAAATTTTGATAGATTTTTAAAATTTAAAAATTGAAAAATATTGAGTTTAAAAATTGAAAAATATTGAGTTTGGAAAATTCATTACTGTTTAAAAAAAAATAAAATATTTTTATTACTTTTAAAACAACTGTAATAGTTTATTTTGGAAGTATAATCCATAAAGAAAATAAATAACCCACTTTTAACAGAGAAATTACGAGATTTTTATATTGTATTCGCAGTTTCGTGTTAGGGGTGTCAAAAATTCCTACAAAAATTCTGATACTGCTAGTGGACCTCTGGCCAAATACAGGCAACTTAGCACGGAGCAAAAAGCAGACGCAGAACAGATCAAGCAGGATCTTATAACCACGCATTTAATGCATATGGCCAGTTTGTTCCGTGACAATTTCACCTTTATGAGACGGTGGACGATTTTTTTTAGCTGAGTTGTGACGGTTGGCTCGGTTGGCCGAATGTTAATTAACGTGCGCATTCGTTTCTGGACTACCGCAACATGACAGACATATTACGTGTTTCATGCAAGATGGAAACGATGAGTGCGGAACAACTGTTGATCTGAACGAGAGCTATCATTACTGACAGCGAAGGCCCTGCAGAATTAGCAGCCACCGTTGTCGCCAGACTTTCAGAATAAAAAATACGCAATGATGGTAGAAATTTTGCTTGCTACAGGTGTGGTGGTCCCAACCACTTAGCAAAGGGATGCTTACAAAATTGTCAAGAGAGACCGGACATTCAGATGCGCAAAATCCACCGTGAGATACCTTGCTTCAGATGCAGCGGCATTGAACATATAGCATCGCAGTTCCAGGGAAACGCCAAAGGGAAGGAGGCATTAGCATTAATCTCTTCTCCGACCAACTGAATACTAAGAAGCTTCCTCCATGAAAGTACGTGTGGATGGGTAAGAGAGCAAGACGTTGATCAATTCCGTGTGTTCGCAGACTCTAGGGAATAGAGCCGTGTGTCGCTTTTGGAAGCGGAAGTCAGCAGGAGTACTAACAGCCGACATAAGGATATTGAATTGCCAACGATATGGTAGAATAAGTGTAGAAGTTGGCCAAGTTCCAGCTGTCGACATTCAGGCGTTCATCGTGGATAAACAACTGTTAGGCTTCGATCTACTGTTGAGGATTGATGTGATCAAGAAACTCAGTGGGGGTTATTTAACGGAATCAGGCAAAGTACGTCTCGGAGGTCTAAATAGATGTGCTGCCACCTTGATCAACGTAACTTATGATCGCAGTAAACAAATATGGACTCCATCGTGGAAATGGGTAAACAGCCACTCTCCCAGTCTACTGAGTAACAGTGTGCAAATATACACACCGCCTTGTCATGTCAGAGATGCCTATGAGAATGAGATCCAGCAGTGGAAGCAGAATAGATGGCTGGTGCCATATTCACAAGAAATTGGCCTATGCAAGAGTCTAATTTCTTTAATGGCGGTCGGACAGGAGCAAATGCAAAAGATACGTCCGGTGTTTGATTACCGGGAATTGAATGAGTTTGTAGATGTCTCCATTGCTAATGCATAAGTGTACGCGCAGAAACTAAGTGTGACGGCGACAAGGAGTCAATGCGTCGCTTATAGATTTGCGAAATGCATATCTATAATCCATGTCGACAAAGCGCTATGACCGTTTCAAACAGTTATTGTCAGGGACCAACGCTTCTGTCTTACTCGGTTGGGATTTGGGTTTAATGTGACGCCACTTATTATGAAGTCTTTTATAGACGCTATCGTATCTCAAGACCATGTGATCAAAAGTGCCACATCAGCATATGTTGATGATATCTTTATTAATGAAAGTGTAGTTCCTGCGTCGCGCGTGCAACAGCATTTTTTTAGACTAGGGTTTGGTTTCCAAGGATCCGGTACGACTGAGAGACAGAGCCAGAGTTCTTGGCTTGCAAGTTTGGGAAACGAGGAAGTCCAATTCCGGAAAATAAATTAACCCGTCGGTGCGTATTTTCTCCGTGCGGGAAACTCGTTGGTCACTTCCCCGTATGTGGATGGCTCCGGGTGGCATTTACCTTTATTAAGCATCTAGCAACTGCGGTAACAAAGGGCTGGGATGACAGAATAAAAAACGCGTCTCTTTGTCATATATCGGCAGAAACTTTGAGCAAATTACGAGAAATAAATCCCGTTGGAAGAGACTGGTGTATGACGGTAAAGAAATTTCAGTCTGGGTGGATACGAGTTGCATAGCTACATGAGTGGCATTGGAAACGAATGAGACGGTCGTTGAGGATGCGAGTATGCTACATCCAACGACGCTCAGCACATCAATCTATCAATCTACCAATCTATCAATCTAGCTGAACTCTACGCAGCACTCAAAATAGTCAATTCCAGTGGGAAGCGACAGTGTTACTCTTGGTCACTTATTCCTTATGCATGCACCGGTGGATTTCCCATACTTTAACTGGAAAAGCACGTTCGAACACGAGAGCAGTTGATGAGATGCTTATCAGGCGACGGTTAGGAACCCTTCAACTGCTGGCGAAAGAATATGGATTGACCATCGATGTAAAACTCGTGAAATCCTGTCAGGACGACGCAGATAATCTCATCAGAGTACCACTCAGATGAATAAATCTACTCAAGGAAAAAAGAGAATCGGTGCTCAGGAGTTGCGCAACAGTAAGACAACTGGATGAGGACCAGGTGCTGACATCCATCATCAAAGTGAAGATCCGATGTGAAACGAACTTTATATTTTTCCAGGTCGATTGACTCGCAAGTGTCCAAAGACACTGCTAAATCTATTGTGAAAGCTTGAAAAACCTATTGATCAATGGATCCGGCATCTGTTCGTTGGAAAAAAAAAAAAGAAAACTCATCGTGAAGAACAACTGGAGTAGATTAGTGATGGACATAACCCACTATGATGATGATAATTTTCTATCATCGACTATGGCCCCTCTAGATTTGCAATATGACGGCCACTGTGTCGGACAGATACGACCACTGTTATTCGACAGTTGGAGAATATTTTCCTTGAACGAATTCCTCCGATGGAAATACTGACCGACAATGCCACTGCTTTCACCAGTAGAAAATTTGGAGAAGGCTTTCAAAGGGTGGTAGACGACGATGATGATTATGATGAAGATGACGAACAAGAAGAGATGGTTTCAAATTAAAACAAAATCAAACAAGGGGTTGTCTTTTTTTATTTTACGACATATAAACCCTCCCCCTTTTAAAAATTATTTGATGGTGTGAAACAATTCGCATCGTTACTGCTTGATAGATCCTATGATACAACCGTTTTTTATATTATTCCATTGTTACATTCATATGTAAACGAGAACGACACGGAGCCGGGCAGAAAATATTATTTCATTGAGGAGTCACAATTACAGGCAGTAACCTCTCCTTTTTAACCGGAAAGTTGAAAAGATAGAGGACAAAATTAAGGAAAGTGATGGCTTGGTATATACGCATCACCTACGTATTGTGGTTACTTTTGTCAACAGTACAGGTTGGAAAGATAAATTTGTCACATTAAAGAAAACAACACTATAGCTTTATCTTAAAACATTTATTGAAAAAAAAACCCAATTCAGGTATCTTGATTATGTAATAGAGATGACATCTATTCAATGTAACCGCCTTCAGCCTCAATCACCGCCTCGATACGGATCCGGAACTGGGAACATACTTTTCCCACAAGCGTCGGCGAATATTCGGCGAATATTCGGCGAATTGCGGCGATCAGGCTAGCTTTGGGGTTGTGGGAGGTCATATTGGTGATGTTCTCGACATATGCTCAAACGAAGTAATCCAGCGGGTTCAAGTCAGGAGAGGAGAGGCCTAATGATAAAGGGCACAAAGTCTGGGTCTCTTGGGACTTGTTAGCCGGCGCCAAGTCCTGCTGCCACACCCATGGTCTGCAGGGTTGCACCAAGGGATTACCACACTCTTCAGCATATCCAGGTACACTTTGATGTTGACTTTCAAACCAACTTCGAAGACGTGAGATGGAATGATGTGGCCCTCACTTGAAACCACACTAAAGACCATAACCATGGCCGGAAACTTTGTTTTCATCACTCTGAGCACGCCCCTGATGGATTCTGAGGGTGCTGACAATAGTTCTGTTGTCATAACTTTGATTGGTAGAGAGCATGAGTTGTATAGCGACGCATATCCGATCTCGCTCGTTGAACATTGTGTCACTTTAAGACATGATAGAAAGCTCCTATAGCTCTTGGGATTTGTACACAACTGGCCAACTTGTAGATGGTCTGCAACGAAAAAAAGAAAACCGGGTTTCATCAAACTGAAATGGAATCATGTCGTCTTTTCTAGAGCGACAATTTTATCGTTCGACCAAGTATAAGTAATTGAACACGGACGCCAGTTAAAAAAGAAGTAGGAGATTAAAAAGAAGAAAGAGAAAAAGAAAACAAAGAAAAAGGGGAATTAAAACAAAGAGGGAATCCAAGGAGTTTATACACAAGGAGTTTATACACAAGGAGTTTATACACAAGGAGTTTATACACAAGGAGTTTAAGAAGAAAAAGAAGAAAAGAAGGAATTTTCAAAAAAAAAAAAAAAAATGAAATTAAGGCGTTTAAGAAGTAGAAGAAGAAAAGATGGAGGTTAAGAAAAGAAAAAAAAATTCAGAAGGAGTTTTAGAAGAAAGAGTTTCAGACAAAGAAGTCGAAGAAGGAGGTTAAAGACAAGGAGTTCAAACAAGAGTTGATGAAAATAAAGAAACAGATAAGAAACAGGAGAAAAGAGATGAAAACGGAGGAAAACATATGAAAGAGAAAAATAAATAAAAAGAGAAAGTAACAAGGAATGACCCCCCCCACCAAAAATTAACAAAAAAAAACCCAAAAAGCAAAAAAAAAAAAAAAAAAAAAACAGACCAAAACAAAACAAACAGACGCGGGTCGAAAAGAAATCGAAGTAGGCGAAAATAAACAGGTGGAGAGTTAAAATACGGGTGTGAAGCGGGTCTTACATGGAACTCGACATCTGATTTAATTAAAACCGGAATGTGATGTTTAAGTTAAAAAAAAGATCAGGAAGACAACACAAAAATTAAAGGAAAAAAAAAAAGAAAAAAAGGAAAAAAAGAAAGGCCCCCTCCCCAACAAAAAACTAACAACAAAAACAAAACAAAAAGCAAAAGACAAACAAGCATGGCGGCCAAAAGTGAAGCTAAAAAACGAACGCTCAATTACATGTCGAGTTGCATGCATGCGCGCCAGAGAATGGCAAAATTGATCTTTGTAGTTGTCTTGAAAGCAAATAAAATACCAGTGAATGGCCGCTGGCGATTGGATAAAATATTGGCTTTTATTAATTTACGAGCAATCATAAAAGAAAAGTAAAATGTTACAGAGAGAGAGAGAGAGAGAGAGAGAGAGAGAGAGAGAGAGAGAGAGAGAGAGGGAGAGGGAGGGGAGGACAGAACAGAAAGAGTGACAAACGAACGAGGTAAATAAATGCAAAAAAACAAAAACAAAAACAAAAACAAAAACAAAAAAACGTAACAGAAAACAAAGAACGGAATGACACAGCGTTTGTGGATACAAGGAAGACGCATCGTTTCGTGAATGGAGGTTAAAGTTCAGTCCAGAGAAGTTAGAAAAATACCGGACAAAATTATGGGTTACTAGGGTCTCAACTGAAAAAGAATGTTTAATTTTCATAAAAATAATCACTGGTAGGGGAGGAGAGAAAGACAAAGAAAGAAAAATTAAAAAATAAGAGAAAACACACACACACACACACACACACACACACACACACACACACACACACACACACACACACACACACACGCACACACACACACAAAGCAAAAAAAGAAAAAAGAAAAAGAAAAAAAAAGCACACCTGGATACAACATGCTAAATTGTCAATGACGCCAACCCTAACCTAAACCCCTTTCTCGGAACTGCCCTGATTGTCTTCCATTTTAGTTCAGGAATAATCTGGCCATTGTTTTCAAAGACAACCTTTCAGCAAACTCCCAGAAATAAAATAAAATTGGAGTGGCGTTTTTTTTTCTAGTGTTCACCTAAAACAAGGCATATCGCTACTAAGGAGTTACTATTTGAGACCATGTTTAGGGGAGATGAGCAAGGTGTTCGTTACCATTACACTTATACTCCTGTATTTCAGTACAGTCAAGGAAGCAGGTAGCAAGAAAGGAATTCCAAAGACTGACTGTCCGAGGGAAGAAACGATTAGAGTAGAAAGCTGTCTGGCATTTAGAAACCTTAACAGTGAAGAGGTGTGATTTTGTTGCTTAACAGGTCTATCGGGGGTAGGTATGTAGATCGAGGGGGTACAAGGAGTTCATCAGAACACACTTCATCAAAATACTTGTAAAGTCCAGTGCAGTGGTGGATCGTGTATACAAAGTGTGGAGCTACAGCACCTTCAGGTTATTTTTGCTCAATATATAAAGTTGAATCTTTTTTTCTCGCTCTGACATTGATATTAAAAGCCTACGTTTTTAATGTGGGGGTAAACCAGCTTCCACAAAAGGGGCACTCTGGAAGTAGGCAAAAATAAGAATTGCCTTATTATAGAAGGGCTTCCCCTACATTGGCTAAGGACAGATTAACTTAAGTGTAACATCAGAACAGATTTTATTTTGTTCGACTTTGCCATTATCTACTACCAGAGCCTTATTTCGGTAACACCGAACGTAGGCACAAGGCCAGTAGAGTGAAGTAGGGGGTGAGGGTCATCCAACTACTTTGTTTATAAAACTTTATTTGAAACTTTATTAACCCTACACTAGTCATTATCACCAAAATACCTCATTCTCTCCATGGCCTTTACTACTTAAAAGATGACCTTTTACAATCAACGGAAAAAGTAAAAAACATTTATGTATACAAACAAATCCAAAAAATATGTACAAACTTTAAGTATTTTTTATTTTATTTATTTTTTATTTTTTTTAAAATAAAATATGAGTATGAGATGATGGGGAGTGAGGCAAAGAAAGAACCCCCCCCAAAAAAAAGAAACGAACTGAATAAAATACCTATAAGGGGGACAGGTTAGTAACGCCTTTCCTACTTATCTCTAATTGTGGAACGCCCATTGTTTCCCGACAAAAGTCGAAAACAAGCAGGTCGTTCCCTAATGGTGAGTGGGGGACCTAAGGGTAATCTTTCAAAAAACAAATTAGATCGGGATGGGAATGGACGGTGTCTTCAAAGATAAATGTACGTATAGGGGCAACAGTTCGGGGACAAAACAAAGGGTGGAATGGGCATCTTTGGAAGCTCTTCTAGTACCAATAGAAAAATAAAACACTGCCAGGAATAACACTCAAACTTACCTAGTCTAGAGTCTATAAAATTCCACGTTTTGTGATTAATCAACTTACTCTATCCTACTCTAAAATGGTCAGGGCTAGGCTCCGCAGCTAGCTAGGGCGGGAACGTATACTCGAACCTAGCGCCTCGTCGAATGCACAAACTAGTTTGTGTACCCATCTCCTATCGAAGTCCATACGATGTGATCGTTTTCAATTGCATTCGATTTTTACTTTAAGCTTGTACTTAAAGTAAAGGACCAGATCCCGATTGGAAAACGATCCAACCCATGGACCGCGTCAAGACATGTAGTCCACGTCACTAATCTAGCTACTGCTAGGATCGCAAGAAAAAAACATTCTTTTCTTCCTAGTAAACGGCGGGTCTACATTTTTAACAACGTACACCAAATCAAGAGGCACCAACCACTTGGGGTCGATTCGAGCCGTTACCTCTCCAACATACACCGAAGTCTACTGAAACGGAAGAATGCGTGATCCTTGGTCTCATCTTTATTTTTGTTTCAACGCGAGAAGAAGGGCAGCTCGTCATCCCTTCCTCCGTCTCTGGCGAGTCTGCTGTAGAGTGGTAGTGCATCCCAGACAAATTGCCAGGTCAAAGAAAATTCTGACGCCCAATTTCACTGCGAGCGGACCTCCTCCGACTTATGTAGCTGCTCAACCAGCTGATCCGTTGCGGTACCCTCCATTAAGTCTCTATACAGTCTCTTTTTAGACCGAGCAAGGTCACTGGACCTTGACAATGTTCTACGGGCAGCTCGGCATTTAGCGAAGAATGGCGTCTCCCCACCTAGTCTTCGACAACCTTATGTGGAGTGGTTGGGTATGAAGTGAGAAAAGGAGTGCTCAACTGCAGGGACTCATGGAGAATCTTCCAGTAGAGTCAAACTCAGGAAAGCGTGTTAATGACACCCCAAATCAATCAAGTAAGTGATAATAATCTGCAAGCGATTCACAAAAACTTTTACCAAAATCTTTAACTCGGTGTTTAGCAGAGTCAAGGGCCTAAAGTCATCTAGATTTTCCTCCCCACTATACCGTTGACCTTTCCTCAGCAATGTGATCACTTCCTTGGTCACCTGCCCGGGAATGGAGCCCCGAGCAAAACAATGGTTTAGAATAGGGACTAACATGGGCGACAGCCTCAAGTAGAATTCGTAGAGAAGACCATCAAGTCCTGGACACTTGTAGCCGACCTGCTTCAATGCAGTAATGATCTCACAATCAGTGACCGGACTATAATAGCTAGCCGCTCGAGCTACTGCGAGGTGGGGCGAGTCGGCCAAATAGCTGTCAAACTTCTCAACCTGGTAGTTGGGTGAAGCACTTCGATAAATGCTCCCGAAACCTCTCGCAGATCTCTTGCGTCGATACAAGGGCATGTTTTTCCAGGTCATTTACTTTTCCGAATGTCTGAACTGCGACGTAGAGCGGCCTTACACTTAACAGCGTCAACGTTCACAGCTTCATTGGAAATTTTCATTAACCTAGCCCTAACTACCTGATTTTCGTACTACTCGCTAGTCAAGTAGTTGAGTCACCCTTAGCTACTGCTATTTTTAGGGAATCCCCCCTAGCTGCCGCCAGGATCAGCCTATCATCTGCACGCTTCTTTGCCCTAGCCATATCTTGAGCGAAGCGTTGGCTGTATTGGACATAAAAGCGTCTAATCTTAGCCTTAGTGCTAACCCACGACTTACTTCCCATTACTATCCCCATTAGTACTCGTTGAATTATTTCTTTATGCTGGAAGTTTTCTAGCTAAAACTTTGAGTATCCGAATAGTTTAGGCCTAGCGCATAAGTTCAATTGGGCCATAATCAATCTATTGTCCGAAACAGTGGAACGTGGAGCAAGATAGGAAGTCTACATCGCCTCTTCTGACTAACATCCGATCAAAGTATGTGTTTGGATGGGAAGGCACGCTAGCATGGCAAGTCCACATCTCCTGCCCAAATGATGAAATCTGTCAACAACACGAACCGATCCGATTAGACAGGCTGCTGTCACACCACTCGGACCCGTTACCCCCCCCCCCGACGTTATCTATCATGGGATCAAGGATGACATTCCAATCATCCATTAAGCATAGCTTCTCCAGATCCTCCAGGAACACCTTCAACCGCCGAAAAAGGAAACCCTCTTTACCGCAGAATTGGGCTCCTAAAAGGCGACAACAACCACTTGCCCATCTCCGTCTGCATGAATAATATTCACCAATGCTGACAAGGTGCTTCTCACTAGCAAGGAGATTCCACGACTATAGGTATTGCCATATGCTGAGTACATGAAAGTGGTTCACCCGCACCTCACAATCTCGGTTCGAAATAAAGTGGGTCTCCTGAATAGCGGCGATATCTACCTTGAGGGACACCAGATCTCTCAGCATGCACCTGGCTTTGCTTCGACATCTCATGCCCCTAACATTAAATGTAGCCAGGTTTAAATACATGATCGCTAACCTTAGACAGTGTCACAAATGGGACTGAAATCCTTGGGGGTAAGGACACAGAAGGCTTGGCCAAGAATGTTCGAACGAAAATTGCACATCCCACACCGTGCTTCCCACATCCAACAAGAATGTAAATTTCAAAGCCCTGTAGAAAGAGGGGTGAATAAAAACTGAGATCCTACCTTCGCATCGAAAAGAAAGGTTTTAGAGCGAAGAATAATCGAAGTCGACCAATTTCAATTCTGGAACTGTATTCTTAGCCGCCTCTATCATGTTCCAGAGGCCTTTCGTTTTGTTGTCCTTTGCAGATCTAACGAATGTTGTGACGAGTGGAACGGCTGAGAAATTTCAGGGATCACTCAAATTTTTCTCCCGGACATGTTTTAATTATTTATGTTTGTGATACTGTGCCCTTTGTTTGCCTTTTAGATCGGCAGTGGCTTAAAGAGAGTCAGTTTAAAAAATCTTGTCCCCTAACAAAAATTGTATTTTTTTGGTATGCTCTGTTCGTACCGTAGGAGGAGGAGGAGGAGGAGGAGGAGGAGGAGGAGGAGGAGGAGGAGAAGGAGTTTTAGGGTTTTCCAACATTGGTAGTGGTGTATGGTAAGGTGGAAGATTCTGAGGGAGTGTTGTGTTGGGCAGGAGTGATTTAGTCAGCCATGGTGAGAGTTGGTGTTGGTACTTGGGATACCCCAGACGCCAAGTTTGTCTCTATTGGAAGGGAGGAGTTTTGTGCCGCTTCCCTTTTTCTCTTGTTTGCTCTCCTCCCCTGTTTGTTCTTATCGTCTTTTTGCATTAATTCCTCCTCCTCCGATACCGCGTCTTCCTCCGATTCCGCCGGGACATCGGGAGTTTTCTTTTAATAGCACTGTATGCTTCCTGTGTTGCTTATTTATCTCTAAATATTTTCTGAATCTTTGATGAGAGCTTGTGGCTCCACTGTCGGTCGGCCTTTGTTGAGGCTGTTGGTTTTACCCCTTTTTGAAACCGTATTCCAACCGTCGGTGACAGTAGGAGCCACGGTTTTACCCTTCTCTTCAGTAGGTTTGGGTGCGGTTTTAGATTTTTCTTCTGTAGGTTTAACGGCAGCAGAGACCCTTGTTGCGGGTCTGTTCAGCCCTTCTGCAATGATCGACAGGGTCCAATGCTTGAATTTTGGAAGTTCTGGGATGACATTGATCTTGTAGTCCCCCAGCATCACGTTGCAGGGATCACGCACTGGAACGATCGACTCAATATCTTCATACTGACTAAAGACAGCTCCCAGCTGTTTGTAACTTAGGTAACAGGGGACATTCAGTAGGCAGACAATCGTTTTTCTCTTGCCCAAATATTCTAGCTTCTGTTGCAAATTTCTCCAGTTCAGGTTCTTGGCCAGTTTTCCCCGCTTCTTCCTGATTTGAAAGCAATAGCTCCCACATGATGTAACTCCTCCTGAGGATGTAAGTTGCCGGAATTTTGAGTTCCGGGAGGAGTTGGGCGAGTGTCTTTAGGGACTTCAGTAAATTCTCTGGCCCGGGCGTCCAATGTTACTAAGGAGACAATCCTTTTTTTGAAGTTTCTCAACAGGTCCCAGAAGGGGTTTGATGACGTTCATCTCCGTATAGCTGCTGAAGGTCTCCTTAAATAGCTCCTAAAATTGTTTCGGGGAGAGTTGATTCTGGGGTCCCCATGATGTGTTCTCACTAGAACGGCTAGGAGTCGTTGACATTGCCAGTCCAGCAGAAGTGAGCTTATCCCGCGTGTCTGGAGATGGCTAGGCCTTTTGTGGAGCTGAGTGATTGTGCTTTGCCCGAGGTGCCATCTGCGTGGGTCCTCCACCTGAGGGCTCATTGTCTTTGCTTTGCTTTTTTGTCTTTGGGACGTAGAAGCCTGAGGTGGCACCGTCTGCGGTTGACCTTCATTGTTCAAAGGCTCATTTCCTTCTTTCTTTTGGCTCCCTCTTTTGGAGACTGAAGTGCCCGAGGTCCCACCATCTTTGGTCCTTCACCTGCGGGCTCTTTGACATTTCCGTGATTTGCTTCCTATTTTAGGAATTTGTCCTCCTGGGGAACAGGAGACTCTTTCTGATCGTTGTTATGTTAAGAGATCAAAGGTGCAATCTGTTCGGTTCGCCGTCAGGTCCCTCGTCATTTTTGGTTGGTGCTCCCCTTTTGAGAGAGTCTTACTAGGAGCTGCCCTTTGGGAACGTTCTTTACATTCGTTGGATTGAGGTGGCTAGAGAGCCGCCGGTTGCAGTCCACTTCCCACAGATACCTCGCTCTTGACTCCTCCTGTTTTGTTGAGTTAGGCTCCCCACTTAGGGAACTGCCCTTTCAGGGAACAGCCATTGTTGGTGTGTCTTGTGGGGGAACCTGTTTAAGACCGAGGTGGCTGGAGTGCCGCAAGCTGCAATCTACGTCTCAGCTACCTTGTTCGTGTTTCTACCTCCTTCATTAAATTGGGCTCCCCCGGGAGGAGCAACCCCACCGTTGGTGTCTTGTGAGAGAACCAGGTTGGGACCGAGGTGGTTGGAATGCCGCTGGGTGTGGTCCACGTCTCACAACTACCTCGCCCGTGTTTCTGCTTCTTCCGTTGAGTTGGGCTCCCCCACTTGAGGAGCTGCCCCTTGAGGGAGCAGCTCCACCGTTGGTGTGTCTTGTGGGGGAACCTGGTTAAGACTGAGGTGGCTGGAGTATTGCAGGCTGCAGTCCACGTCCCACAACCACCTCATCCGTGTTTCTGCTTCTTCCGTTGAGTTGGGGTCCTCCACTTGGGGAGCAGCCGCACCGTTGGTGTGCCTTGTGGAAGACCAGTTTGGGACCGAAGTGGCTAGAGTGCCGCCGCCTGTGGTTCACTTCCCACAACCACCTCGTTCTTGTTGGATTTTGTTGCTCCTCTTACTGGGGAGTTGACCTTGGCGAGGAGTAGTGTTTCGTTGACGTCGACGTTTGGGAGTATCCCCCAGGGACACTCTCCTCTCTTCATCCTGGAAGACCTCTATCCCGTCAGTGAACCTGTAAAAATCACGGAATCGACTGACGTGGAAACGGCTTCCATAAAGGGAGCCGACCTGACGCCGAGAGGGGGCCCCAAGAACGGCAAAGAAGGGGTAGGGATAGTGGGAGAAGGAAGGCTAGAGAATTGTATGTTTTGGTTTCGATTCTAGCTGATGGTACCCAAGTCATTTTATTTTACTTTTGATGTCGCTACTAGATACAATATAATAATCGATAGAGCATTGGCTCTATAATAATTAAATACGAAATCTGCATGAATTAAAATATAATATTTAAGCATATATTACGACCGGTCACGTCGAGCGGCTTGCTAGTTATCGATAAAATTAAAAACAGATTTGGTCGCCATTGCTAGGTTCGGAATTTAAATATACCCATTTTTCTAGCTTATAAACGACACTTGTCTGTGTGTATTGCTTGGCAGTCATTCCGAGGTCAAGAAGAAATTATTAATCTTTTCTCGCAAAGTAAAACAAGAAGAATGGAGTTTAACTTTCAAATGACTGCATCAAATAAGATAAAATATTTAGTTCAATTTAAGTTTTCAATTGAGTCTATGTATTTTTTACATGCATAAATTATGTTTAATTTTCTATGGTTGTTTGCCTTTTACAAGGTGCTTTCAATAAATTTCTAAACATTTTTCGTATGGGCACTTTTATTGATTGAACTCACATTAAACTTTAAGTTCCTTTGAAGTAATCTCCTCCGGCTGAAATGCAACGAACAACACTCTACAGCAGTTTGTCTGACCCGTGCTTGTTGCTACTGTGTGTTAGTCTCCACATTCAAGGGGGTTTGTGTTGTTATAGCGTATAAAATGAAAGATATACTACAACATATGAAAATGGTTAATTGGTGAGAGGAAAATTATGTTCTCAATTTCTTTATTAACTCAATGTTTGAGAGATAAAGAACCTTTGATGGAGCATTCGAATATCTATGTATCTCATATAGAGTTCAAGTGTTAATACCAGATAGTGGGCCCCTTGATTTTTGACAACATCGACATAAGTAAAATAAATAAAATAAAACAATATATATATATATATATATATATATATATATATATATATATATATATATATATATATATATATATATATTGAAGCAGAAAACTACACGCACGTGATTACGGATTGATGATATAAATTAAGACAATACCGTCACAGCGCTATTATAGGAAGTTTTAATGAGCAAAATATTAAATTAACTTCCGATGGATTTAAAATAAACAAATAAATAAAAATTACTACGAATATAATAATAATAATAATAATAATAATAATAATAATAATAATAATAATAATAATAATAATATATAAAATAAAAATAAATGAGAAATTAATGAATAAAAATTAATAAGTAAAGGCAATAAATTAAAAGAAGAAATAAATATAGAAAAATGAATGAATTTCATTACATTTCCGAATGAAGTCAGTAATTATTATTGTCTTAATTGGCGTCCATATTGAAGAAGAAAAAACAAAAAACAAACGAAATAGTGTAAATCTTTATTACCAGCGTCTCTCAACCGCAAAAGACACCTAAGGGTTCCACTAGAAAAAAGTGAGATGAACTTTTTTGTTTTCATTAACAAGCCACCGATTATCAAGGCCCAAAGGCTATTCGAGGAAAAGAGTTGATGACATGGTTGGTTTTCGATGAACGATGAACAACATTTAGAAAATTGAAAATGATGGATAAAAGACTCGGATTTTTTTTTTTCAAGTGGACGACTCACCAAAGATTTAACCATGAATTTGAAAGTAAGCATGTTGTAGTAAACTGGGAAGCAGTCATATGGTATTGGTTTGCGCAGATCAGAAGTACTTATACGTAAAGTGCGTGGTGCTCGTGTAGAATAGTGATATTTATTTATTTGTTTATTTGTGGATTGTTATCCCCATCTTTATAGTTGTTGTTTCACGACGTTTCCGCCAGCTATTCCTCTGGCCATCGTCAGGTGGTTAACCGCGACGGGATAGGAATGCTGTGTCTCTTAACTGTATCCTCAATAGCTGTTGTCGTCTCACCACGTTTTGGGCAACTACTCTTTGATTAAGGATTGAAACCGCTGTCTTCATACAATTCTCACCTATAACCGTAAAGACTCAACGCTTCTATGAACTACGCCACGGGTTCTGAAGGGCGATTAAGGTTGAATTTTTGGTCCTACAAATCCAAGTTTTTCGTTTTTTCAGTCTTATGTTGTCTTCCATCGTCAGGTCCGTATCGAATAGTATATTATTGTATTATTTGAAAACTTTGAGATGAGTAAATTTATGTTTACTTATTTATTTGCGGACTATTATCTTCATCCTCACAGATGTTGTTTCATGGCGCTTCTGCCAATTATTCCGCTAGTCTTTGTCTGAGGATATAGTTAAGAGACTCAGCATTTATATCTCCTCGCGGTTAACCACCTGTCGGAGGCCAGAGGAATAGTTGGCCGACACGTCATGAAACAATATCTATGAAGATAAATAAATAAAATATACAAAAGTACTCATCTCAAAGGATTCAATTGATAAGATAATAAAATAGTGAGGTTTTAAACCAACGCATTCCAGGTGAAAACATTATTACGTACTTACGTGTCGTATCAAAACTAGTATAAATTACAAAAATTACGAAAAACGATCCAGTCGAAAAATAATTATAAGTAAATATAAAATTTATCGAATTATCGATTTATCGAGTTTTATCATATGCTTTAATGTTGAAGAGTTCTCGAGATACAGAAGAGGTAACTACAATCAATCATTTTGAATTAAATAATTATAATCCGCCATTTTAAATCACAAAATATTAAAAATATAATTGTGGCTGATTTATTGTTCAAAATACATTGACGAGCCCATCTACCACTGAATCATTTGTCGAAATTTTTGTCTTTTCTTTTAAATTTACTCATGTTTATAGGTAAATGAAGGGGGCTACGTAGTTACCGACACGAACTGACAGCCTAGGTATGCCAAGTTCCAATCCAGTTCGTTCTACAGACATTTTTTTTATTAGTCTCCATGAAAACTTGGCACGTAGCACATCTACTGGATAATTTTTCGTTATTTTTGTAATTTATACTGATTTCGACATGACATGTAAGTACGTAATAATGTTCTCATCTGAAATGCGTTAGTTTAAAACATCACTATTCTACACAAGCATCAACTTTGTTCACCGAAGTTCTGTTTAGTTTCAAGTATATTAACTTTTGACATTTTTGTTCAATTTCATATTCGTGGTATTCGTATTACTAAACACGCATGATATACTTCACTTGTTGTATCACTTTTTTGTTTCATTTTAATTCAAAGTTTGCAGAAATCAAGAACCCTGCCTTTCTGGAGCTAACACTTGATCTTATATGAGACTAGCAGGAAGACCTGGCGTTGCCCGGGATTGAATGATGATCAACGAATATTTCACACTCCTATATTTTTATTGTCATTGAAATCCGTAAAATCGCCCATTCAGTAACTTAGTTCAAAATATATATTATTCTACATTGCACTCTAGAGAACTTACTGTTTCTTCTATAAAATTATTTTATATAAACTTCTATCCAGTTAACGAAAAAAAAAAACATTATGAAATTTACGTGCGGGGTTTGAACCTACAGACCACGTCATGGCCAAAACAAAAAAAAAAAACAAAAACAAACAAAAACAAAAAAACCCGTAAAATTTCAAGTCTTATGAAATTCTTTGCAGTTAATAAAAAAAATATTATTGCGTGCTGAGTTTGAACCTAATGACAACATCATGTAAAAAAAAACCCCCAAAAAACAAACAAACAAAAAAAAACCCCGTAAATTTTCAAGTTTTATAAAATTCTTTGCAGTTAATGAAACAAAATTATGACATTTACGTGCGGAGTTTGAACCTACAGATCACGTCATGTAAAAAAAAAAAAAAAAAAAACGCTATCAAATTACACACAGTAGAATTTTCACGGCGCGTTGTCTCTCATTGTTACTAAGCGATGAAATGCAAAAATGGCTTTACCGATGATATATGCATTGAAATAACGGTTTCGATTATCGGTAATTATTGGGGATATTTTGAGACAAAACTTAACTAAGATCACCCCCAGACTTATACACTAAAGATCTGTGAATTTTAAAGAAAACCTGTCGAGCCGTTTCAGAATCTATAAGGAACCAACTCACACACAGAGAAAAAGTTGCACATATATATTGATTGATTATTGATGATTGATTGATGATGATTGATACATAGATATTCGAATATTTCATTAAAGTTCCTCTTTACATCTCAAACACTGCACAAAGAAGAAAAATTTCCTCTCCCCAATTGACCATTTAAATATGTTATAGTATACTTTCCTTGTGGTCTCTTGGTCTTACTGGATTCCAGGACAAGAATTTATCTAGTCTGGTGGAGTATCTAGCTTCGTGCCGTACTTTCGTAGTTAAGCATACATAATTCATAGTATGCCAGTATTCTTTACTTCTTCAAAACCACTATTCGCCAATGCACGGAATATTGTTGTCACATCCGAGCTGGTGCACCAACCATTTGTCTTTTTTTATTCTTAGACCGGGCGCTAAAAATAAAAGAGTCTCTAACCTAATATGCCCCGCAATGCTTATCAAGATCCAGTCAACGTATCACTGTCAAAATCCATTCGAGAATAAAGGTTAATAAAATGGGAACGATTGGCAGCCGAAAGATTAGGAACACTATGGGACTACTAACATTAATCAATGATATGAACTGCATTTGATTGTTTATGATGCACTTCGTAACAAGAAAAAAAAATGGCAACAGTGTCAAAATAAAAGGAGAGAACATGAAAGACAGTTTTAAAGAATTTCCGGAGTAAAATTAGGCCAGGATATTGTCCAGACGAGGTCAGCTCCTGACAGAGAAAACAGAAATCCCAGAGTAATGAAACTTAATTACTTTTTCACTGAGTACGTGAGATGTTCATAGTTCTAGGCGGTGTTTCTGTGCCATTCGACCGAGGGATACACGAAATGTTGTCGGTTTGGTAGAAATTATAGGGGTTAATCCAGGAGGCTGGCGGCAGAGGGGCACTTGCCACCTCGGAAGTATTCCTTCTTTTCTTCCATAAATTATTTCCTATTTAGTGAAAAAACAACAAGTCCAAAAACAAATAAACAAAAACCAAAATGACAAAACAAAACAAACAGAAAACAAAAACAAATAAAAACAAAAACAAATAAAAACAAAAAACAGAAGAAACAAAACAAAAAAATAAACAAACAAAAAATACAAAAAAGGATGTTTAGTAACTTAATTTTTTAATTAATCATAATTTCATTTTTTTTTTTTTTTTTTTTTTTTACTAATGTTCAATTTGCGGCCGAGTGCTAACAGATCAGGCTATTCCGAAGGTCCCGCCTAAGTGATCTAAAATGCACCAAACATTGATGTTATTATGTTTTTCCTTCCCCGTTGCAAAACTCAATCATGTTATGCAAAGTCAAAACAAAACAACACGTTTCCGCTACAAAACAACAAAACTAGACATCATAAATACATATCTGAATCATATAAACGATTTCTAAAATGACTAGACCCGGCATTTAATATTCAGAAAAGGATTGATATGCCACAAAACAAAACAACCAAACCAAACACCATAAATGAATATTTGAAGATATAAAGAACGTGCAACATGCATCGTTTGTTTTTTTTTCCAAAATTAATACATTCAGCATTAAATAATCCGAAAAAAAAGGTTTATATGCCGCGAGACAAAATCAATCAATCAATTGGCGGAATAATGAATTTAATCTATGAAGATCAAATATAGACAACCAAAAATACTTACCAAATTATTTTATGCGACACTTCCGATCAGCTTTACTAAAATAAGTGAAAACTTATGTCTTGTAAAAATAGTTTTAAAAAATAGATCACTGAGGGTTAGTATAATATTGAGAAATCATTGATGGTGTATTTAATTTTCCGAAATAGTTTTCTTATTAAATAAGTGGTTAAGACAATCAAATACATTGAAAGAGAAACTCCTTCACATGAATTTTGGGTGCAATTCACTAAGGGTCTATTTATTGCAGCTAAGGGATTTGTCAAAACTCTGAAATAAGTCCGCTGTCTGCAATGAACGATAAAATTTTGAACAGATACATCAAATCAAAGATTACAGTGGCGCCAAAAAGAAAGTCCGCACTCGTCATTTTTTTTTTCGAAAACCGCAAATTTAAGCTAAATTGAATGTAGCTGTTAAAACAACATATGCCTCATTTGACTCGCCTATAATTTTACCTGTTCATATTTGACTTTTAATTGAAGTATTTTTGTGTGATTTGTGTGATGTCTTTCGGCGGTCAGAGCCCTCCAAGGTCACTGCTGCAAGCGGCCTCCAGTTGGGACGGTATAGGCGACGTCGAATCAATAGACCGCTGCACCGTTTCGCTGTCCCTCTTTACACAGACAAGCATGTGGCGTAAGCTATTGGATTCACTGCGTCTCATAGCGGTATTACCGGGGATCTGAGGTTCGTCTGGAACAGACTTCAGCCAGGTATCCAGCGCCGACTTTAACGATTCTGTTTTGCAGTTCGTGATCTCTCTGATGTTACGTGGTAGGCAATTGAAGAGCGTAGGACCCCGGGAATTTAAACTCGATTCCCTGAGCCGTCGGATCCAGTTGTCCCTGGCACTGGTTATGGGTGGTACCATACACCTTCTGCCACGTTTTGAGATATGGTGCTGTATACCAGCGTTGGGCACCTGGTTCTCCATCATACGCCAGGTATAGATGATTGAATATCTTTCTTGCCTGCGTTGAATCGATTTGATATTCAACGTATCCAGCAGTTGCCAATAATTCAATTGACTATAACCAGTTATCTTTCTTAGAAACGACTTCTGGATGGCCTCTAATGCTTGAATATGACCTTTTCTGTCCGGAGTCCACAGCTGACAACAGTAATCAATGTGCGGCAACACCAGCGATTTTCAGAGTGTCAGCATTAGGTTTTTTTGTCTCGTTTTGAAAGTGCGTAGAATCCAACTGGAAAGGCTCCGTGCAGTTGAACAAACTTTGTCGATCTGGGAGGTGAATGTACCATCAGAATCCAACGTTACTCCCAGATCGCGCACAGTATCTTTGGTTTTAATTAGCTTCCCGTCTTGGGTCGAGTACTTAGATGCTTCTCTCAGGTCCTTCCTTCTACCGTATTTGATACACTCGAATTTCCCGGAGTTAAACTGCATATTGTTGTCATCCGCCCATTGGTAGATAGCGTCTAGATCATCTTGGAGAGCTTGTACATCAGAAAAATCTTTTATTTTCCTGCCAATCCTGGTGTCGTCGGCAAAACTTGAGACGAAAGACGATTTGACTTTTTCGTCTATGTTGCCGATTAGTATGAGGAACAGCAGCGGACCAAGTACTGAACCTTGGGGAACGCCAGATAGCACTTTGGTCGGGGGAGATGCAGAGCCATTTACTACAACTGTCTGGTAGCGATCTGTTAGGAATGATTTAATCCATAGGATCAATTTACCTCCAATTCCAAGATGTTGGAGCTTTTCGATGGTTACTGCAAAGTCCACTTTGTCGAACGCCTTTGCAAAGTCTAGGTATATCACGTCGACATTACATTCATTGTCTATAGTATTAATGATCCTATCATGATGGATTAGAAGCTGACTTAAGCAGGATCTTCCGGTTCTGAATCCATGCTGCCCTGGATTGAACAGACTGTGGTTGTTGAGGAATTCCACCAAGTACTTTCGAAGGACCTTTTCGAATACTTTTGTAATGTGGGATGTTAGTGCCACTGGTCGATATTGCCTGGGGAGAGATCGACCGTCACCTTTGTATATTGGGATAATGTTAGCGCGCTTAGAGTCGGCTGGGACTATCCCTTTGTCCAGTGATGCCCTCCATAATATGAATAGTGGCTTAGCCAGCTGCTTTTTACATTCCTTAAGGAGTAGCGCTGGGAAACGGTCGGGACCTGCCGCAGAGTATCCTAGTGTTCGCATCAATTTAAAAAATTGACTTCAAATCGAGAAGGAAAAAAGAAACTCCGCAGCAACAAATGAGCTTAAAACCATCCTAAAATATCCACTCTTTTGCATCTCTAATTTTAATTATTGTTGTTCCTTGGCTATACAACGTAACATTTAGTCCATATTCTTCGAGTCTGTCTTAGTGACCGCCAGAAGCTCATTAATCTCCACCAGAAAGGTGGAGAAATCGATCACAGATTGAAATAAGATGAGAAAACGGTACCGATGACCGTGCAAAAGCATAAAAAATAGCGGAAGTATTGTTATGCCCTTAAATCTGGTCGTCCTAGAGTTACTTCTTACAGGGAAGACAATGCTAACAAAATGCGTAGCTTCAGAAATAGATTTGGGGTTTGTATTACTATACACATAGATGCGAAAAAGTTGTTACAAAACAAACATATAACAAATGAATGTTATCAAAAGCAAGATAAGTTACTTTTCTACCTAACTGGATACTTTTTTAGTGTTTTTATTCAATGTAACATGTTTATACAGTTCGAAAAACATACAGTGTTTACCGATGTATTGGAAAATTAAAAATGGCGCCCGACTCTCTCTTACACACGGTAAGTTTGGGGAAAGGGGTTATAAATAGAAAAAAAAAACTAGAAAAAATACTGTTAGAAATTCGCTTAATATATGTTACCATGATAGGCTGACATATATTCGGTGGGGTTTTAACAGTATTTTGTATATTTTTTATTTTTAACTCATGTTCCCAAACTTACGGTATTTAACAGAGAATCCGGCGCCATTTTAAATTTTCGAATACATCGGTAAACACTGTATGTTTTTCGAACTGGATAAACATGTTACATTGAATAAAAACACTAAAAAAGTATCCAGTTAGGTAGAAAAGTAATTTATCTTGCCTTTGATAACATTTATTTGTTATATATTTGTTTTTTGACAACTTTTTCGAATCTATGTGTACAGTAATACAAACCCTAAATTTGAAACGGCTCCCCAAATCCAACAAGCTTGACAGTTAATCAAGTTTGTTGTTTCTCCACAAGCGGGTGCCTGATGTGAGGTTCATAATTTTTATTCAAATGATCTTTTGGTATATTTGATGATTATTTTTCTGTTTCTTACATTTGGGATGAAAAGATGTACGCTTTTGTGAAAATCACTTCTCTGTACGCACGACCCAGGCATCAAACAAAAATAAATCAATGGCAGATGCAGAAGAATCCAAAGAAGACAAATCTCCCATTTTCCTTCATCCGTTTTTATACAGTTTTTTTCGACAAAAATGAAAAAAAAAAAAAAAAAATCCAAGGATGTATTTTTCAATGTGCCACAATTTTGCTAATGTTTTCTTACTCCTCTCCACTCCAAAACAAGGAACGTAAGTGGATATAATTTGGAATCGTGTATACCAGGGAACTGTGGAGAGTTGAGCAGCAAGATGTCTGTTCGCATTTTATTTTAACTTCTACAGATTAGAACAGTCAGAGAAGCAGGAAACAGGGAAGAAATTCCAGCAGAACATCCCAAAGGAAGAAACTATTAGAGTAGAAGGCTTTTCGGCATCTAGAGACCGCAACAGTGAAAATGTGTGATTTTTCTACTTGTCTGGTTGGTTGAGGGTACATTAAGGGGACACACCAGAGGACCAATTAGGTATATTTTAATTTCATGTACGGCCCAAAAGCAACATAATTATTTTTTTTTAAATTTGAATCTTTTTTTTATATTGCGTCTTCGGTGATCGGGAGATCCTATTTATTAAAAAGGAGGACAGAAGGTGATAACATACTACGAATATTAAATTAGCATATCTATTATACTAATTTAATGTTTGTAGTATGTTATCATCTATCATCTATTTTAAAACTGTAAAAGTATTTATCTAAGTAATCTGGTTAATCTAGTGTCAAAACATATCTCGTTATTATGATTTATCTTCAATATCCTTATAGGAGTCTGTGATATATTTCCATTGTATGGATGCCTGGTGCGAATGGAAACCTCATAATATCATATAATCTTTAGACAGAACAGATACTACCTTTAGATCCTAGCCAGAAGACCAAGAAAATATATTTTAGTTTCATGCATATCCAAATGCGGCATTAAAAAAAAAATATTTTTACATTACATCTTCAATGATTGGGAGATCCTATTTATTAAAAAGGAGGACAGAAGGTGATAACATACTACGAATATTAAATTAGCATATCTATTATACTAATTTAACGTTTGTAGTATGTTATCATCTATCATCTATTTTAATAAATCGGATGGAGTAATTTATAATATGGAAACTGTGACACACGTACGTACGTATGTTAAACGTACTACAGTGTTATATATATATATATATATATATATATATATATATATATATATATGTATATGTATATGTATATATATATGTATATATTACCATTATTTCTTTATAAATATGAATTTTGTGTCAGCTGTTTCATAACTTGTAAAATATAAGAAAATTCTGATTATCAATTTATTTCAGGCGAAAGGTAGTGTAGTATTTGTTTTGTTGGCAGGAGATAATACTCCCAAGCATAATCTCCTTCTTTTAGTAGTAGTGAAATATATATTCTCTTGCCATTGGTATGTGTGTATGTGTATGTGTGTGTAGCGTATGTCAACGATAAATTGTCACAATCAGTTGTTTATTAACAAACTAAACATTTACATTTATATACTCGCTAAAATAATTTTTGCAATATTTTTTTACAATCATAATTGATTCCAATGCTAATATTCGAGCCTGCAATAGTCCCGAGGTACAAGAAAAAACCCAGTAATAAACAAACAAACAAACAAACAAACAAACAAACAAACAAACAAAACAAAAACAAAAAACAAAAAACAAAAACAGAGCCATGTAAGCCGGATTACGGTCTTAGTACACCTTGCGAAACCTACCCGTCATGGCTGACCCTGACAGGAAAAGCAGTTGTAAACTGCATATATCTGACACTCCCACGTTACCATCGACTCTATCTAGGTGGTGAAGGACTAGACTTTAAGGGGATGCTTATGTTGTTACGACTAGTGTATGCTCTGACCATGTGCCCGCAAACTGCGGAATGTCTTTGTTCGTGAGCGTCTAAATCGCCGTAGTGGAAACTACGTACGACGACAGAGAATTGCTGCCATTGATCGACCTCGTGGAAGCATGATCGCCCGAGTAAAGCTTTAATGGTTGACTAATCTGATGCGTCATTACCCAAAAGCGGAGAACATACGAATCCATTCAAATATTTGATGCTATTGAAAGAGAAATCTTTAAAGAGACTTTGTAAATATAGATGATACGTCACTGATCAGAGGAAGATTAAACGGATTAACTGGACTTTTGTCAAGAGGGTGATGGTTATAAAAAGAAGAGAACACACACACACACACACAGAACGGTTATTCTTAACGCTCACTCACACACACAGATGATTGTATATGCAAGCGACTGCATAAAGGTTAACTAATTTGCATATTCATTTTAAAAACGAACTTTCATTAATTATTCACTTTTTATGAATTATTATTAAGTGATTGGTCTAATTTAACTATTACGTCCAGTTTTTTTTATCCCTATTTTCTACATCGTGCATAACCGCGTAGCATTTAGGATGAAGAAGTTCTAGCACATGCACATGTATATATATATATATATATATACGGAGGAAGTGAGGAAGCATGGCTTTGGAAATCCTTTTACTCGAATACGATGTCCAGCATGTTAAAAATATACCTTTTGTTGTAAAAATCAAATGGATAAACATCTGAAGAAGTTGGTGGGGACAGGATATTTTTATGGAAACATAAATCGTACAATTGCCAGCTCATCAATGAAACAGCTGTAATTGAAAAAAATCCAGGAAATAAACGAAGGTTATAAAAAAGAAAACGTGAGTCTTTGAATTGTCAACAAAATTTTGCACTATATATATATATATATATATATATATATATATATATATATATATATATATATATATATAATACGCATCAGGTGCGCTTGAAAGCCAAATCACAACGCAATATTACAAAAATAAAGAAATATTTTGATTATATGAAATTTATAATTTAATCAAACTACATCTTCAGTATTTTGTACATCTTCTCCCCCCATTTTTGTCTTCTTCTTTCTTGCCATGTTGTAAAGTTAGAAAAAGAAAAGTCAATTAGTAAAGACCGCGCGTTGTCTCTCAGCGGTTGTATTTTGAAATGCTGGAACGGTGCGTTGGTTACGCGAGATTAACGCCAAGCGCACCTGGTGTGTATTTTATTTTATTCACATTAAATCAACGCTTCTTTAACGGAACACACACACACACACACACACACACACACACACACACACACACACACACACACACACACACACACATATATATAAGTTATCTTGAACGTGTGTGCGGAACGGTTTATACGAAACTCGTCCCTTAATTTTGGGTCTACAGACTTGGTATATAGGGGATTTGGACATATAGCACAAATTCAATCTGGCTTTTAGTCGGCGGAATAGCTGTCAAGGACCCAAAATTAAAACAGAAAAAAAAACTTGGCTGGAATAAGTCGACTTAAAATAACCTTATACGCATGCGCAAATGTACGTTAAACTCGGTTAAATTGTCGCATATTCGTATCCATTCAACGATAGCTCAAACGGTAACAATTAAAGCTGGAGCGCTAAATGTTTTGGCTTCGATTCTAACTGATGTCACCCGTCATTTTTTAAAAAAACTTGGCCTTGTGTGTGTACGGAACCGTCTCTACCAATCTCAACAGTCAATTTTTGGTGTACAGACGTGAAACTTGATATATAGGGGATTTTGACCTGTGCAGCAAATTCAATTTGATATTTAGCCGGTAAAAATAAACTCTAAGAAGTAAAAAAAAAAAACAAAAATAGGAACTTGGCAGGAGTAAGTCAACATATAGTACTCTTGCACTCTTGCACTCTTTGTAGTCATGTGCAAATATACTTTTATACGTTAAAGTAGATTAAATTGGAAAGTTTTCTTGTCCATCTGATGATAGCGTAAACAGTAACGACTAAGTCGGTTAATTTTTAAAGTTTTCTTATTCAGCTGTTGTTTGCTCAGATAATGACAAATAAGACTGGGGTGCTAAATGCTTTGGTTTCGATTTTAGCGAATGGATCCTAAGTTATTGTGTGTATAGATATATGTATATGTTATAATAAATCCGTATTCCTGTCTGCTAGTATATATATATATATATATATATATATATATATATATATATATATATATATATATATATATATAAACCTTACGATTATGGTGGGAGGAAATGACTAAATAGAGTAGTAGTTGTAAGAGGAGAATAGATTGAACCATAGTAGCAGGAATTTGGTATTTGAATACATGTAAATAAAGAGTAAAAAGCAATAACAAAATTACATGCTAAAATATTCCGCAGTTGTGGTATTGAGTTATACTTGAACAAAAACTTCCATTTTCAGTGTTTTGATTAGCTGTAATTTGCAATTAACTTACCGAGTGACCCATTTCTTACAAATTTCAACGTACTAACGTAGGTCCAACGAGTCATTGCCCGCCTTCTCGTGTACTGTACCCGTAACGGAGCGGCATTCACCGCAAGCGAGTTTAACCGGCTTCCTCCAAAGGGGGGAAGTTTCATGAGAAATATCAACTTTACAAGCAGTTCCCAGTCGCTTGTATATCTCAGATTCCTGTATATTTAATTGTTTCATAAATTAAAGTGTGGCTAAAATAAAATCGCTAAAAAATAGGATTGATAAAATCAACCACAACTATTATTAATCGTTTGTTATATTGACCTAACCTCTGACCTGGTTCGCTACATTACAGATAGGTGGCGCTGCAAACACAGACATCTAATGAAAATCAACAACGATGTAGATTTCATTTAGATCCTCTTCAATTTATCTCAATCAGTTGTCTTTTTTTATGAAAAGTTCATTTTTATTTTATTTTGGAAAACTGGCGGTGGAGAAATGGATAGCGACGTGGACTGTAGCACCACTTTTGCTTACAGATGCTAACAATCTTCAAAGTTATAGATTGCATTTAAATTGATATGAAAATAAATGCAAGGTTGTGGGGCTCTCTTTCTGCTCACTGTTTTCCTTCTACCTAATGGCCTTGGTCTTTTCAAGAGTCATTTCAATAGGCATCGCCTGTCTTTGCAATAATCATCTTTCGTTCTTGTTAGCTCCTTACATCAAGTGGCTTCATACATTGTCTCGAGTGATTTCCATAAAAACCCTTATCGCAGGATTCGTACCTACCGAGAAAAGCGCAATTCTTCTAAACGGAGAAACCCCAGAAGAGGTCGATCGCTTCCAATATTTTGGCTTAATCTTTGTAGCCAGGGATACGATGACATCGACGTCCGAATCAGTAATAGACGGCATACTTTCAGTTGTTTACAACCTTGTCTATGATCTCGTCCTGACATCACGATAGGTACGAAAGTCCGGATTTATCAAGCGCTTATTAGCACGACCCTTCTTTACGTCTACAAGACATGGTCAATAAAAGGCGCGGATCTCAAAAGATTGGTTGTGCTTGACCTATACTGTCACGCAGGTTCGCTGACACTATTTTGACTCCAATATACAAATCTAGATGCGACGTAGGACCATCCCGCCTAACTAAGCGCTTTTAAAGAGGATACTACGTTGGTTCGGCCACACAATATATGAGAGTTCATCCACGAAGTCTCAGAACCATTCCAAAATTGGTAAAAATGCCCGGGAGGCCAGGTGAAGATGTGATTACACACTATCAATACCGACGTTGAACCTACCTCCGGTTCACAGATCTACGTTGTTTGTTGCTGATCTCGGAACTGACTGACCATAATCATCTTGGTCACTTCGGATCATGTGTGGTCTGCGTTCATCTGGTACTCTGTGTATTCTGTCGACAGAGCCGGCTCAACCCATCCTGGGTGAATGCTGGGCACGTCAAGTTATAAATTGTATTAGAAGAAACAGCGCACTAGTTTGGCACGTCGAGTGCAAGTGCCGCAGAGAGAGAAAAAAAAAGGCGTTGATTTTGATGACAAAGGTGTCTCATAACGATGCACTTTCACATGTTAGGCACTCGATTTTCAGTGGAAAAAAGAACTACTTTACAAGGCAATTGAGTGTGTGACAACTGAAAGAGAACACTGGAGCTGAAATTTATTGGTGTGAATTGCGGTGTTGATGAAGAGAAGTTCAACCAGTTTTATCTATAAAAGTGAGAAAGTGTGTGCGTGAGGGCATTTCTCAATCGATATACTCAACAAATTTTTGATCTATAGTATATAAGGTATTCAGACATATAGAAAACTTTTTTAATTGGTTTTCATTCGGAAAAAGGGGCTGCTAAGGTATAAAAATGGAAAATTTGATATTTGGGGATCATCGGATTTTTATCTGTTTTATCTGTTTTTCAACTATTTCACGACTTCGCATTCATGTTAAGCATAAGTAGGTTTGAAAACACTTTTAAAGAACGTGGCAAGCAGGTCTAATGGTTATCGTACTTAATTAAATGTTTAGGAAAAAAAAACAATACTCGCATGCACATGTCTCAGTTTCTTTCGTTTCTTTTTTTACTTCATTAAAAAAGAAAAAAAATAACGTTACGTTTAATACCTACGGTATTTCTGTTGATAATGAATAAGAAATCTGCATTAATTAAAATATAATATTTATGCGTATTTTACGACCAGGCAACGCCGAGCGGCCTACTAGTAATTTACGTAATGTTACGACGTCGTCTGCAATATGACTTCATCCCAAGATATTTCAGTACTGCATTGACTGATGAATTTGCTGCAATGAACGGTTTCAATCGACAAAGAAACCTCTTGGTTGGGATTTTATCACTTCTAGGACTGTGATTTTCCATTTGGATGTCTTTAGTTTCCTTTAAATTCGTTACAACAAAATAAACAGCCATAGGAGTATAACCAGTGTCTCTAACAAGTCAGACGTCTTATGCCCGGCGCGGAGCAATTTAACAATAATCTTTCTATGGTTAAATTCTACACCGGCACAATTTTTTTTTTTTAAGTATTTTTAAGTGGTTAATCTGGAACATCAGACTTTAAAAGTACACTAACTCACATTTCAAATTGATGATGCCGCTTTAAAAATCCTAACTTGTGGATTGAAATTATTGGCAATTTATCTTTACACCCTGTATAGAAACTTACTACCTAGTCCTACTAAGTATTGCACATTATCGAAGTAAATACTGAAAATGGATGCATAAAATATTACATGTCCTTATAATATTTTATGTGGATACATGAAATAATATATATATATGCCGTACATGTAAGGCATAATCACGGTGACACACCGGTTCTCGTCAGATCACCGAAGTTAAGCAACGTTGAGCCCGACTAGTATCAGATGGGTGACTATTTGGGAATTCTAGGTGCTGTATGTGCTTTCCGCTTATCTCTGCATTGTTTCCAGTCGTCCTGAACCTCCACTTGTCACTGGTATTCAACAATGTCTATTACATAAGGGAGGGAGAAGAAACGGATTTGGACTTGGACACTTTACTTGGGGGATACTGGTACCCTGGTGATGACGTGTCCATTTTACTAATGAAGAGAAAAAGTTTACGACGATGAGAGAGATATTACAAGTGTTAAGAGACGAGAGAACGGGACCCAAGATCCCTTAAACCGTTTGTCTGGTGGTTAGGACACTTGTGGATGTATGTGTTTATATATAGAAGTTCATACCTGGTTTTGCTGCTCTGGGAGAGTCTTCATCTGGGTGGAGCTCTCTTGCTGTTTTCGCCGGAATACACAAGATGAAGACAGATGTTGGGTTTTCAACCTTTTATTCTCCCAGGCATGATCTGCAGATGTCGCCATCGATGGTCTCCACTGTGGGTACCTACCACGTCCCACGTCTGGGGCGCGCATCTCCCCCTTACTTAGGAGAGAACCATTTTAGACTTCTGCTCGGCTTGGCATTTTCTGAGAGACTCAACGTTTCACCAACCTTGCCACGTAGCATCACATGACATCCGGTTAGATGAAACGTCACTTCCTGCAACGTGGATTTACTACAAAAATATCTCTCTGACCTCCTCCCACCCTCTCCCTCTCTCTCTCGATCTACTATCTAATAGAGACACAGAGAGAGAAAATAGAGAGAGTATGAAAGAGCCAGAGAGAGAGAGAGAGAGAGAGAGAGAGAGAGAGAGAGAGAGAGAGAGAGAGAGAGAGAGAGAGAGAGAGAGAGAGAGAGAGAGAGAGAGAGAGAGGAGAGATGCTCTTTAACATTCCTCCACCCCTTTTTTATCAAAATGTATGGCAAGCCATACATTTTTAATAACTAACTAACTAAAAAAAATAATTATGTCCGAAGTACATCTTTATTCTTTCACTTTCCGGACTCACCCCTTTTCCAAGAAAGATCAGGCACCAGTACTCTTCTACAACACTATCAATCCTTCTGCTGCTTCTCGAAAGTCCCTCCTCGACATTAACTTGCTTCCAAGTTAGACAAAGATACAGCTTTGCAGATATACATCTTGTCTAGGCGGTCGCATTGTTGGATATTTTCCACTGACTCTGCTCTTTATTTGGACCACTTGGCCAAACAAATGGAGACTCCATTTTCGATCACTTTTTCGAAATGGGGCCAGCATATCGCAATTACGACCAGAACGTCGGATGCTCCATGTTGGTGGTAGCTTTATCGCATGGGGACTCGAACCCCAGACCCTCAGATTAAAAGTCTGATGCTCTACCGACCCAACCATCCCACTCGCGTTCTCGACTTTCAGCATAGGCCTAAGTCCCAGTTTTTTTTTTCCTTTACTGTAATGCCCTGACGTCTTTCTCTGAGTGGTCCTATTACTGGAGCTTTGTTCTATTCAATCTACTACTTCGGGACTTCACAAAGCTCTTCTACTAACTCCCTTGGTTGGTCTAAGCCAAGATACGCCTTCACACTGATTCACTCGGAGCCTGTTTGAGTTCCTGGAACCCGACAAGATACGGAATCATCACTCTCTAACTAATGCGCCAAAGCTTACTTGCGCATCGATTTCTAACTAATAGCTTTCCCTTTGTGATTTTTCCGTATTCCCAGCAAGTCCCAAGATTCCAACCCAGATATCCCTCACACATTCCTCTAAAAAAATAAAAAAAATAATAAGGCTCTATCTTGTCCCTTACGTAATCTGCATCTTTCCTTTTCTTCTATCTCCCCGTGATTAGGCTTGGTACCGACTGTCCAGTCGCTCCGTACCCTGAGGAATTATCGCGACCTCGCACGCCAGACTTTTGGTGGACAAGACTTATTGCCGTTGCTTGGGCCTACGTGGCATCTTCCAACTCACTGGAACCACTAGTATTGTTTTAACAGGGTTCTCATTACTCTAAAATAGTATTTCCCCTGCCAAATTTTCTAATTTGTGACAATACCGTGGCTTATAAAAAAAATAAAACAACAGAAAAAACTGCTTTCTACAGCCTAATCGCCTTGTAATTCTCATGAAAAAAAAATGCAACTACGCGCTAAACGTCCCTAAAATATAACTAAACCAACCAAATCTATTCCAAAATAATTTAATTTAATAATACCAATTAAATTCACCCAGCATGTTTTTTTTTTTTAAATTTGGTACCTTTAATTCACAATAGGGTAACATTTTACTTCTAAAATTCTTCCTCCGCCCCTTTTTTATCAAAATGTATGGCAAAGCCATACATTTTTAATAACTAACTAACTAAACTAAGGAGGGAATACATACGCTACCCGCTGGCAAGAAGACTGTCCTACGATAAATCGATAAACTCAAAATTAAATAAATACAACAATAAAATTGCCATGTAGCGCTACCCTGCGCTCTTCAAGGTCAAACTCCTTTATGACCCCATGGCTTCTTCGTACCCATCTCGGGACTTCCAGAGCATCCTTTGCTCCCGGTCGACACTACTCGTGGTCGATAATTTCACGGCTCCTAGCCGAACAACAATAAAACACAAAATCGAGGTCCATCTGCCTCCTACTTACATCTCAGGATTTACGGACAATCTTCTTTACTCCTAGGTAGCACAAAAACAACAAAAAAAAAATCCCATCCCAAACCTTCACCATTTCACATCAAATGTTCTTAATTAATTTACCTCCTCTATGACTATACTTAATTGGTCCAAGAGTAATCAAGTCGGTTTTATTTATTCTACCCCATTTACCTTTGTGTGGTCAACACCTTTATTTATTCTACCCCATTTACATTTGTGTGGTCAACACACAATGGACATGTCCTCCGACTGTCCATATTAGTTACAGAGATCGCCCATTTCTCTATAACTATCTCGTGCTTCCCTGAGCACCTACCAAAATATGGATTTTTTTTAAAATTTATTACGAGGACGTTCTGTATCGCCCTCCACCGACTTACGCATCCGGAACAAAAAAAATCTGTCGAAACTACAAGAACAAAACAACAAACAAAAAAAATATGTATACATGAATAAATACCGACTGACTTCCTGACCTCATTACTCATAATCCAGCAAACCGTCTGCCTGTCCAACTACTGTATTTCGATTTTAAAAAAATCCTTATTCCTTATTCTTTTGTCTTCCGACATCATCCCATTTTAAAAATTCTCATTTATGTTTTCCTTGCATAATCCCGTTATCTCAAAAATTATTATAAATAATTGATATACCTCTATCCTTTCATCATCTTATTTTTAAAAAATTAAATTACATTGACACCACGTGGCAAGACCATCGATGCCCCCATCTGCTATACAAATACAAGATAACAAAAGTACAGAAAAAGAAATACAGAAAAATACACATGGCAACTCAACAATACTTAACAATATTCAATAATACTTAATTAATATATACTTAATGAATTCACTTATAACTAACAACTTTCAGCAAAGTTCAACAAAATTATCACAGATCAAATTGTCCACGTAAGCAAAGTTCAAGGGTTTTCTGAAACTAAAAAAAAAATCATTATTCTTTTACAATTAACCACAGAATTAAATTAAAAAAGTTCCGCTTCTATTCTATTCATATAATTATAATTTACTTAAAATTAATCCGGAGGGATGCCACATCACCAACCTGATTTTTATTTATCACCTAATACTTTCGACAATAGTGTAATTTCTTCTTCTTTTTTTTTTTTTTTCAAATCTAAAATGACATCTTGCTATTCCGAATGCATTTATAAGTTCACTGTCCCTTATTTTTGTAACGCTTTGCTAAATTCAACAATGTCAAATGACTGACAGGTTTATAAACTGTGGACAACCTCGATGTCATTTTGCATAAAAAAATGTTCGTTTGTGTTGTCTTGTCTATTTAAATATATATATATATATATATATATATATACTTTTTTTTTCTTTCTCTGTGTTTTCAATTCTTTCTCTGTGTTTTTCAATTTCAACAGTTTTTATTTTTAATATGGTAAATTAATTTTCTTTTCTCTTTTGTTTTTCAGTCGTTTTCAAAGCTTACAGCGTATTTTTAATTTTGGAGTTTAATTTTCTTCTAAATGCGTATGGTATTCTTCATGCCTTTGCTATCTTTTTCAACACATAACTGAATCATTTTTTCTTCTTCTTCCTTCCTCTCTCTCTATCTTTCTATCTCTCTACCGGTTTTTCACTGTTCTTCATTTATTCTCTTTTTCTCTTCATTTTCACTATTCTTTCTTTTTTTATTCCACTGTCTCTTCTCCGTTTTTTTCTCCCTCCTTTTTCCTCAATTTCTCTTCTTGTCTTTATTTTTCCTCGTTATTTCTTTTTCTCGTTATGTCCGTGGCAATCCAGGTTTCGATATATGCCCCATGCGGGGGCAAGGAGGTCAACGGCACCAAATAACATATATGTTACATAAGGGAGGGAGAAGAAACGGATTTGGACTTGGACACTTTACTTGAGGGATACTGGTACCCTGGTGATGACGTGTCCATTTTACTAATGAAGAGAAAAAGTTTACGACGATGAGAGAGATATTACAAGTGTTAAGAGACGAGAGAACGGGACCCAAGATCCCTTAAACCGTTTGTCTGGTGGTTAGGACACTTGTGGATGTATGTGTTTATATATAGAAGTTCATACCTGGTTTTGCTGCTCTGGGAGAGTCTTCATCTGGGTGGAGCTCTCTTGCTGTTTTCGCCGGAATACACAAGATGAAGACAGATGTTGGGTTTTCAACCTTTTATTCTCCCAGGCATGATCTGCAGATGTCGCCATCGATGGTCTCCACTGTGGGTACCTACCACGTCCCACGTCTGGGGCGCGCATCTCCCCCTTACTTAGGAGAGAACCATTTTAGACTTCTGCTCGGCTTGGCATTTTCTGAGAGACTCAACGTTTCACCAACCTTGCCACGTAGCATCACATGACATCCGGTTAGATGAAACGTCACTTCCTGCAACGTGGATTTACTACAAAGATATCTCTCTGACCTCCTCCCACCCTCTCCCTCTCTCTCTCGATCTACTATCTAATAGAGACACAGAGAGAGAAAATAGAGAGAGTATGAAAGAGCCAGAGAGAGAGAGAGAGAGAGAGAGAGAGAGAGGAGAGATGCTCTTTAACATGTCGACTCAGGAAAGGGGTGGTTGAAGATTGCGCAACTCTTGCCACAAACATTTCAGGCGCAGGCACCCTTATAGTGGGTATCCGTAGTCTGTCAAGACTGAATGAATCATATATATATATATATATATATATATATATATATATATATATATATATATATATATATATATATATATATATGAACTGTAGCGGTATATATATGAACTGTAGCGGTTGCTGCTGAACACTATCAAATTAGCTTTCTGTATTTGTCCGGTTGCCTCGACATTATATATAGAACTAAATTCTTTTTACTTTCTCGTGATAATTCTTATTAGCATGGGGGTTAAATATTTGACGGCAGAGTCAAAAGTGACTTTGTGACTAAGTTAGAATCCTTCAACCGACACCGATGATTGTATGAACATGAAATACTAGTGTTTGTAAATAAACTAATTAACACGTATATATATATATATAGATATATATATATATAGATATATATATATATATATATATACGTATTTAATGTATTGTCCGTGTGTATGTTTTTGTGTGATTTGAGTTATGTGCGTATGCATGCATTTATCACAGAAAGCTACGCAGTGCAAAGGTTATCGATCCAAACTGTGAACCTCGCAAGTTATCTTTGAACACTATTACATTACTTATCATACGAGAAAACTATAAATGCATCAGTCTCCACCCCCTCCCGCTAGCTGTTGGCTATTTAGTAGAATAGGTTAGACCAGTGGTTCTCAACCTTTTTTTACTCATGGACCCCTGTTCCCTTCTTTTTATCTTGGTGGACCCCTTCATGACTATTGACCATAAGACAATCTTCTATTTTTCACTCATATAAATTTTGAGGTTTTAATAATCAAAGAAATAATATAAAAATTAAGCTTTATTTTAAATGAAAACGAATTTAATGTAACTAAAGTATTCTACAACAACAACAATAACAACAACAACAACAACAACAACAACAATAATAAAATACTACTACTACTACTACTACTACTACTACTACTACTACTCTAAATTAGAGTGATAATAATTCTTTACCAATATCTTGTATTACAATATTACAATGTTTCTCCCATGGTCAAGCCGATGGAGATCAAACAATAGAAATTAAATTTTTAATAATAAAAACTTTTCTGAGTTGGTTTTCTTCATGGACCACCAAAATATCGTTGCGGACTCCCATTCTGTTATGTTTTGCCCGTGGACTCCCAGAAATATTCCATGGACCCCTAAGTTGAGAACCCCTGGGTTAGAAGTTCATGCGCTGAAAGAGCAACTAGTATAATAGAAGGAAAACTGAGAGAGGCGAAGGACCTCGTTCTCCGCAATGCGCGAGTCGCCTGAATCAATTTCATCTGTGAAGATCGTCTAATAATTTCGCACAGTCTCGGATTCCATGGTGCAAGGACCGTAAGGCTAAAATGAATTTATTAATTCTTCCAATGCAAAAAAAAAAAAAAATCTTTATATCTGCAAATCATGCACTATCATATGGATATATATTTTTGATCCTCCCCTTCCTTCTCCATTCTCTCCTTTTCTAGTTTATCACTAGGTTCTTTCCCCCAACTTATACACCCCTGCACTTCTGTTATTCCTATTTTTTTTCTACCCGGGCGATCATTTTTAACGCAGACGTTTTCGATACCCCGAACCAACCCGCCGTACGAATCATTATTTATCGTTTTATAAACGGTCAGTAAAAATGACTGCTTAATCTTACGGCCAAAGCTGACCGGCCTAGGCGTGCATGACCTATACCCCCACCCCACTCCGTCGGCCTTATCACATTTTACTGCCGTTATCCAGATGTTGGTTGGCGCGGGTTTATCGTTGGATTTAGTAGCGAATGAAAGTCGATGTGACTTCTGGCTTACGAGTCGAAAGCAGACTGCGCAATTTTAATTTAAGCAGTATAGAATAAGAAAAACATAAAATGAATCAATTCCAAAATTATGTTTTAATGTTGACAATTATTCCGCTTAATATATATATATATATATATATATATATATATATATATATATATATATATATATAGAACTACTTCATTTACTCACATAAAATTAATATACGAAAGTATAGATTTATGCGTAAACTTTAAGTATTTACTTCAAAAGTGTCCAATACGTAGGTAGAGCTAGTTAGTAATTAATAAAATATATATGGCGTTTCATCCACTCTAGGATTCCTCAGGCTGAGGAATCCTAGAGTGGATGAAACGCCGAATATTCAGTGTAGCTTAATCGCCATATATATTTTATAAATTACTATATATATATATATATATATATATATATATATATATATATATATATATATATATACACACGCAAGTGCATCGCCATCCCATATTTTATTGTCATCGAAATCAGTGAAATGAAATCGACCATTTTTAATCAAATTGATTGATGGTCTGCTTCAGTTGGGGGCCCATCGTGGTGCACTGAGAGGAAAGTTTACATACCTCTTTGCAGTGACTTAGTCCATAATACATTGTAGTCTACATTGCACTGTAGAGAAGCTAATGTTAATTTTTTAAAATTTGTTTTTTTAACATATAATGGCCTGAATTAAAGTCAAGTATCATGCTTCAATTGTGCTCTAAATAGAAACATTCACTTCCAACGCATCCCTGTCATATCAAAGAACCTACTGTTGATTTTATATGCCTGGCCTTACTGCTTGTGCTGTTATAATAAATGTAAAATAACAAAAGTCATGGCGCAGTTGTGTTCTAAACAGAAACATTAATTTCGAACGCGCCTCTGTCATATCAAAGAACCTACTGATGATTTTACATGTCGGACCTTTCGGCTTGTGTGGTAATAAAACTTTTCAAATGCACTTGTGATGTTAGGCTGCGTAAAGTGTTAACTTTGGTGGAAATCGTCTGTTCCTTCTTTTATCGGATTATTTCGATTATTGATTATCGATATTTATCGAAGACATTCCGATACAAAACCTATCCAAGAACACTGTGAGGCACATAAAGTACCTTCGTGTGAAATTTCATAAAAATCAGCTCAGCTGTTCTCGAGTGCATAGGGTAGGAACTCACAGACACACAAAGTTCCATTATATATATATATATATATATATATATATATATATATATATATATGTATATATATATATTTAAATAAGGGAGTAGTCACCAACAATGTGTATTTTTTAACATTATTTTATTATTCCGTGTCTTGGTTTTTCATTGAGAATTATGTTTGGATCATTGTAATAATGTTTTTAAGTCATTGAAATCGTATACGATCGTTTCAGACGGTCTGTGATGCGTCCTCGTCAGAAATTATTTTGAAAATAATTTCTGACGAGATTGCTCGACCATAAAATACGCTTAAATATGATATTTTGATTAATGCAAATTTCGTATTTATTATTATACCAGCCTGGGTACCCGGCGTTGCCCAGGTGTAGCGTGTGTGCAGAGCAAAAAAAAAAAAAAAAAAGAGAAAAAAGTGGTAGTAGGCAGTCAGGCTCGAACTCGTATCGCTAAGGAGGAAATGAACTTGAAAAAAAGGGTGACGTCTTTACCGTTGCGTCCATCGCCAAACCAGAAGTGGCGAGGTTTAGATTAAGGCTAGTTAATCGAAAAGAGGGAATGACTTTCGAAAATATCGGCGAAATTGTAGAAAGGGCATGGTTGAGGGTAAAGGAATTAATGCTTGTAGCCAATTTTTCGATATTTGTCGTCCGAAGGGTCGATCTCAAAACGATATCGATCTCGTGAAAATCCGTCGCCTCTGTCGAAAGTTTTTGCGATACATACATACATACATACATACATACATACATACATACATACATACATACATACATACACTCATGAGCAAAAAAATAAAAATGGTCCAAGAATGAAAGGAAGAAATCGATTTTTCAATATTTTCCCATGAATTTTTGTTAATTTTAACTGAAAATTTCTAGTTTGCAGATCATTATTATTATAGCATATAATAATAAGTGAAAAAATTAATCCTAAAATGGTAAGACCGCATCTTGGCAAGGATATAAAAAAAAAAACAAATTGCAGGATCAAAGCAGTCCAAAATGACTTACAAGCAGATTTTTGATATTTTAAGAAAAGAAAATGTAAAAACATCTCTTTCTATAATGAAGCGAATTGGTCAAATGTTCGAAGTTGAACGCTTGGTAAAAGGGGAATATGGATCTGGTCGCCCTAGAGCATCCACTTTGAAGGACGATCACAGGCTTAAATCAACTGTTTTGAAGGATTGAAAGAAAACTTATGTTGACCATAACAAAGAATTCAAAACAGGGTCTGGAAATTTTCTTTCTAGATATACAATATCTAGACGAATGAAAGAAATGAGATTTTCCTCTAAAAGGTGTGCAAAGAAGCCACTTTTATCTAAGAAGAACATCAATGATAGAAAGAGATTTTTCTTAGGTTATGGCAAGAAACATACAGACTGGCTCAGGAATGTTTTCTGGTTAGATGAATCAAGATTTTGTTTTGTTAGTGATGCTCCCGTTGCATAAAAACGACAGTTAAACACGGGAATAGAGGGATAATGGCATGGGAAACTTTTACTGCAGCAGGAGTTGGGGAACTTATTAGATGTGATAAGTCAATCAATGCAAAGGAATACATTCGACTATTAGAAACAGGACTGTTACCAAGTATCCAGAAGCTGGGAATATCACAGAACATTATTTTTCAACATGTCACAAAAAATGGTTTTCTGATAATTCAATTGATGTGATATTTTGGCCAGGTCAAAGCCTCGATTTAAACCCAATTGAGAATATTTGGTCCATAATAGCTCGAGCATTGGTCAGAAGAACTTGAGAACAATGACAAAATGTGGGAAGCTGTGCAAAGCGAATGGTATAGCATCTCCTCTTCAGTGTTCCACTTTGGTTGAGAGCATGTCTAAAAGGATTGATCTTTTAAATAAATCAAAAGGGAATGCGATTCCATCCTAAGCATTTATTAAAGTAAATGTCTTGTCCTGTGTTATTAGTCTCGTTTAAGTTTCTTTGTTCAATTGTTCTTTGTTCAATATAGATTTTAGTGCAATAAAATGTACAAAATTTGTTTGGCCCATTTTTTTGCTCGCGAGTGTAGTTATACATACATTAAACATAAGAGTATAGTTATACATACATTAAACCGGAAAGGTTAGGGGTTATATTGTAGATTACTCCAATGATTTTTACGGTCGTTTTTTATAAACACGGTTATGAGAATCAACCAACCAGAAGCTTCAAATGTTATTATAAAAAAATACGACTGAATCGTGACTGCAGTGATTCTTTGCCGCCATCTTTGTTACTAAGAATTACTCAACACTCGAGATCGTGACTGCATAGATTCTTCGCCGATTTGATTTACTGCCGCCATCTTTGTTCAACATAATGCCCCAACACTTAACAAGTTATGGGCCCAGCACGCTTCCACTGCGCAACTCTTTATTTCTTTTCTCCAGTCAAACCAAATTAAGTCAGAAAGGACTTTTCATTATATCAAAAAAGGGTGTGTGTTAAAATGTTTTTTTTTAAAATTATTATTTATGAGGGCATGGCTCCAATGATTTTATCCTTTTTATAGCTTTAGTGAAAATGTCGGCTATATTATTCTCAGGTATTACATAACTAAGAGCAATATTTTTACTTATTTCATCACTTATGAAATGATATCTGATATCAATATGCGTCGACCTTTGATGAATCATAGAATTATTTGCTAATAAGATACTACTCTGGTTGTCACAATAAGTTACTATTGTTTTTTTTATTTATTTAGATTTGGTTTTAAAATAGACTTTAGAAGGGTGTGTAGAAAAATTGCCCCGGTAGCGAGCGTGTAAGTGTGTAATGCTTCACATGTAGAAAGAGCAACAATTTTTAAAAAACTTTTTTAATTTTTCCAGGTGATCATACATCCAGTCTTTGACAGTCTAAAACAGTTTCCCGTTATACTTTTTCGATCCCCAGAGTTAACTCAATCTGAATCTAAAAATCCTTCTAAATTTAGGATATGTCGACTTTTTAAATATTAAAGATTGTTCCTTGATTCTTCTTAGATAACGAAAGACTTGTTTTGCACGAGTAAGGTCCTTAATTGATTAATTTGATAAGTTTTGAGATAGCTTTGCTACAGTGTAACATATATCAGGCCTAGTGGCGGTTATCAAATAGATAGGACTTCCAATAATTTCTCTGTATAATCGATCGTCTATTAATTTAGTTTCGGTCTCTATATTTTTATTTATATCCATCTCAGTGGGAGTTATATGTGATTTGCGAACTTGAGCAGAAGTTTTTCAATGTACCATGATTGGTTCATTGTTATAGTTTCATGTTCACAGGCAAACTTTATACCGTGGAACCATGACAATTATCCAAGATAGGCCATTTTAAATTTTTACTTAATTTATTTTTAAAATTAGTAAAGTGTTGTCACAGTTTGAGACGAGTAATGTATCGTCTACCCCCCCCAAAAAAAACAAAACAAAAACAAAATCAACAATTTATTACCTGTATTTCTGGTAGATATACACGCACCCACGGGACATTGCTTGAATTCTTGTTCTATTAAATAATTATAGACTGTTAAAATTCCAATTGTGAGCGCTTTGTTTTTGACTGTACACCGATTAATTCAGTTTCCATACGAAATCTTTATTTTTCATTTTAAATCCCTCTGAAGGGCAAATATTAATTTCAGTCAATTGGAGCATTTAAATAAGCATTTTTACATCCATTTCATGTATTTTTAAATTGTATTGAGCGGCAAATTGCAATAAAATTCTAATTGTCGTTAAATTTGTCGTTGGTGAAAATGTGGCAAAATATTCCACTCCAGAAATTTGTGAAAAACATTTTGCAACAAATCTTGCTTTAAAAGTTTCACTGCCAGAGGTGATTTCTTTGGAGAAAGCCCAGCGAGAAGAAATTATATTCTTATCCTTTGGTTTTGTCACCATTTCGTACGTGTTATTTTTAGATAAAGCTTTCAATTCGGAGTTCATAGCTTTTTTCCATTCTTGGTGATTTTCTGAATTAATCGCTCATCTGGTGCGCTTTTCAACGAGTAACAGTAATCCACTGCGTAGTCTTGTATCTTTCCAATTTATCGGGTATCGACGTGTCCGGTTATATTTACGTCAGCAATTGTCAGTATTAATATTTTCTTTGTGATCGATTAAGATACTAAGTAATATTTTCTTTTTTCGTCCACTGGTTCGTCATTTTTTAAATTCAATGTATCATTGAATTTTACACATCTAACCTTTTTTATGGCATTTTGGTCTGGAAAATAGATTAAATATACTGAACTGCTTTTTCGTAACCTACGATAATACCTTTTTCGCTTTTAGTATTTAGTTTACGGGTATTTTCTATAAATGCAAAGCAATTTGAACCAAATATATGCATTCGGTTCATTTTAGGTTTTACACCGCAAAATGCTTCATACGGGGTTTTGCCACATTCTTCTATTGAACGATCAATTTCTGATGTATGCTGCTGCCATTAAAGCGTACGTCAATAAACTATGGGCTAATTTCGATTCGATGAGTAGACATCTTGCTATCTCGAAAAGGGTCCGCCATGCTCTTTCAGCAGTGCCATTTTGAAATAAGGAGGTCGACGCTGATCTCTCGTGTATAATACGATGGTTGATTAATAGAAGTTCAAAGTCTTTACTAGTAAATTCAGTCTCATTGTCTTAGCGAATACATTTTACAAAGCTGTACTGGGAGATATCAGCTAAATATTTCTTAATGGCGAGGATAGTGTCGGATTTTTTTTTTTTTTTTTAGGAAATAAACCATAATTAACCCTGAGTAATCATCAACAAAATTCAATGCATACCTTAAATTATTTCTTCCCATTGGGCTTATCGGGTCTGCCAAGTCACAGCGCACAAGAGAATTTTCGTGGCCTTTTTGTATGGCGTTTTGCTTATATATTTTGCCATTTTGCTCTGTGTACAAACATCACAATTTGGGTGATCGTCTGAAGGTATTATTTTCATGCCTTCGACTACATTTGGTATTTTTTAAATATCAGCTGTATTGCAATGTGCCAGAATTTTATGCCAGATTTCCAAGTCGTGGAAGGCAGTTTTGGAGGGAACCCCACTTTTTAAATAATATATTCGGCCATTTTCTTTAATGTCAAATACAGTTCCATTTGGGTATATCAATTTTGACTTGTTTTGGCCAAACTTTATATTCACGCCTTGTTTAATGGCGGCCTGTACAGAAAATATGTCTTGCTTAAATGTAGGTATGAAAAGAGCATTTTTAAGAATACAGTTACAAATTTCACCTTTATTATTTTTAGTGATATTTTAGCATCGCCTCTTTTCAAGACTATATCATTTATTTGACTACCGTCGACCAATTAGACAAAATTACTCAGTGGATTAAAGTTTAAATCAAAATCAATAAAATCAGATTCCTTGGTGATAACGTGTGCTGCAGCGCCACAGTCTACAAGGTTTTCACCGTTTGTCGTATTGTCAAAGTTACATGTGAATAGAAATATATATTCTTCCTCAAAGTTCTCAACGTTTTATATGGAGTCCATCGTGACTGCATAGATTCTTCGCCGATTTGATTTATTGCCACCATCGTTCTCCAACATAATGTCTCAACACTTAACATATGCATACATACATACATACATTTAAACAGATAGGAACTCCGAATCTCCTAACTGCATTCTCAGCAATTACTGCCTTCCGTAGTTGTTGTTGTCTCACCACGTTTTGGCCAAGTTATCCTCATCTTTCTTAGATGTTGTTTCACGTGGTGAAACGACAACAACTACGGATGGTAGTAATTGCTGAGAATGCAGTTAGGAGATTCGGAGTTCTTATCCGGTCGTGGTTACCACCTGACGAAGGCCAGAGGAATAGTTGGCTGAAACGTCGTGAAACAACAACTAAGAAAGATGAGGATAAGAGTCGGCAATAAATAAATTAATAAATAATATTCATATCAATAATAAATTCCAATTAAATAATATATAAGAGAAATGTTTTTCCAAACAGTATCAATCAATGTAGCCAATCCGACGAAGTCTTAAATTATAAAGACTTGCAGACGAAGACGAAGAGCAGAGTTCCTTCCCATGTGAAGACGAAAAGTAATGCGAGGGAATTCTAAGAGATTCAGTAAATTCTATGGATTGATTACGGTTTCTGATTGGTTAGCAGAGTGTTGTTCTATCTAACCGTTCAATTCTGTTCACTTATGTTTATAACTATAACCGTTTAAGTTTTTGTAATCTTAACCTCATAATTATATCAAAAATATTGCAACACTATCTATCTATATATCTATATATTATACACAACGCAATATTAAAAAATAACATTTAAATCTATTAAACGTATTTAACAATGGAAAAAAAAATTACTAAATAAAACTAATATACAAGTATAACAATAAATAAATAACAGACTCAACCAATTCCTTATTCCTCTTTACCTGCCCGACAACTTAGAAAAGTATGCAAAATCATACGAACAAAGTATCTTCCAAAATACTACTCCAGAGAACAATTACGTGATCGAAAGCGTACGAGGAATGACGGACACAAGATCTCTCGGTACCACAGTATACAATTTACCAGCTGAGATCAAAAGAATAGCTCGTCATGTCGAGAAAATAACCCAAAAAGATCAAAAGAATAGAAAAGTTGTTGTGTTTAATCAGATTAGATAACGACCTCCTTCCTTATATATATATATATATATATATATATATATATATATATATATATATATATATATATATATTAAGCACAACAACTTTTCTATTCTTTTGATCTTTTTGTGTTATTTTCTCGACATGACGAGCTATTCTTTTGATCTCAGCTGGTATATATATATATATATATATATATATATATATATATATGTATATTCAGACAAGTATTGTTAAGTAGCACGGAGTGCTCTTGCTTAATAAGCTTTCTTTGTAGTTTTTCAATTTTTCTAATTGTCTTTCTTGTGTCTCGGTTGAATCTATGTAAGAAAGTGCCATAGTCGTCTTTCTAAACATGAAATGCAGGGGGAGATCAGATATAAATTACGGAGGCTATCCTAATCAGCCATACAGTATCAATATACAGTACGGTGGAGAGGTACGTCTGAAGACATTGCATTTCGTTTTTATCTTAGCTGATACAACCGAGTGATAGGAAGATCCCAGAGGAGACAGAACAAAACATGAACATAGCTCAAGGCAAGTTGTGAGAAAAGGTCTAGAAGGCTAGCGTACTGACCGGAAGTATCTGGCACACGGCTGGGTTCGTGAACAATCTGGGCGAGGTCATAGGCAATGGCGAAATCATGACAGAACCTCTCCTCATCACCTGTCTTGTTCGAGTGGGTCAGCCATTCCACATTGTGGACACTGAAGTCACCACAAATGTGGATGTTAGCCGAAGGATGAGCAGACAGGATGTGGTCAAATTTCTCAGATATCCTCTTAAAGAGAGCAACTCCGCTGTTGTGGGGGCGATAGAGGGCAAATATAAATGCTGTGGTGAAGCACATATGAGGTAAATTAGGGTCTTCACTGAAGATATCCTTACCACACGGAAAGCCATCTTTAATGTAGGCACATATTCCATACCCATTACGATCTTGGGAGTCAGATTTAGATGTTAAGTTAGAGTATCCTTTAACTATGAACTCGTCTAGGGAAGTGGTCGGCCCTATGCCAGTTTCGCTTAGAAGGAATATGTCCGGTTTCGTCTCCTGTAATTGAGGTTCAACCTCTGGAAGGTTGGAACGTAGACCCCTGATGTTGGAGAAGAAGACATGGTAATAGGGGTCTATGTTGGAGGATGGGGTTTTAGGTTGTATCGATTGCAATAATACGTATTACGTATTATGTATTAATAGCAATAATATGTATTACGTATTATGTATTAATATCAATAATATGTATTACGCATTATGTATTATGTATTAATATGTATTACGTATTATGTATTAGTAGCAATAATACGTATTACGTGTTACGTATTATGTATTAATAGTATTAATATGTATTACATATTATACATGAATAATAATAATATCTACCTAAGAGTATTTTGTTCAAAGTCCTCGACTTAATATTTACAGGTAACATAAAATTGAACAAATATATAGAAGACATTACCAAGGTTACTGCAAATAATGTTGGCTCCCTCTACCGTGCTAGAAAATTATTCACACTTTGCAGTATTCTGTATCTCTACAAAGTCACAATTCGCTTATGCATGGGCTATTGTTGCCACACCCGGGTTGGTGCAGCTAACACTATTCTCTAATTCTTAGACCCCCCCCAAGAGTTTCCAATTTAATATGTCCTACATTATCAACCAAGTTAAAACCTCTGTCCAATCGCCGCTTTTACAAGTACCTGCTTTATAAATACTGTAATAGGAAGTGCTTTGACGATCTCGTAGCACTTATACCCCTGACTAATCCAACAAGCAACAAAATCCTACCTCTTCTCTTTAGAAGTTCATAGATTATAATCAACGAAACCTGTCTACTCTGTTTCTTTCCACGAACTGCTGGGTGTTAGAATTTCCTTCCGTTATCCTGATTCTCTGACTGTACTAACAAGCAGAAATTTAAATGTAATGTGAACAGAAAGTTCGCCGCTCACCTGTTTACATAATATCTTTCTAGATATGCTCCCAAATAGTAGTCCTTTACGCCCAAGTTGCAAGCCTTGCTTTGCGTAAATAAGAGTAAAAAGCAAATAATTTAATTACCCGAAGTAGACGGGCGACTTAGCTAGTATATAAATAGGCATTTGGCTACAGTGACGTACTCGTAGATCAGAATAAATTTAAAATATACAAAAATGCCAGAAAATGGTTTGCGTCCACATCAAGGTTTTGAAGTTGGCGAGAAAAACCAGACCAAGGATTAAAAAATTAGACTTAAAGAAAAGAAAATCAATTTATCCTTGAAGGAAGATTTATGGTTGGCAGCTTTATGAATAAGGATTATGTACAAAATAAGGAAAGAAAGGATTAATTTCATAATCTGGATTTCGTACGTCATACCTGCTCATATTTGGACATCTATGGAAGTCATCATCATCATTACATGCTCTTCTTTGAAGTGATGATGATTGTTTCACCATCATCCAGTTTTATATTATTTGGATCATTCAAACTACTGTTCTTTATCTTGAGTGTTATTTTCACAACATTTCGGTCAATGTGTAAACTCCGACCTTCTTTAGGTGTATTTTGTCAGACTCGGGAATCGTTTTGTTGAGCTCGAAAATCTGAACACAATTTTAAAATGAACTCTTTATTTAATCCCAGGGGTGGGGGTGCGGTGGGGGGTTAGCATGCTCTTATTCAGTCAGCTGTTACTGGGTAGAAGTCCTAAATAATTCACAATTGTATTTTGAGGGTCGCCCGCACTGAGGATTGAACCATCAACCGTTAAAAAGAATGTAACTGAATTTTACCAATGTTCGAACAATTCTAGTATGGATTTTAGAAACCATAAACCTATTGTTGTTTTTAGATGTACATGCTTAGCAATATTTATTATATGTATTATCATTTATTACCACACACACACACACACACACACACACACACACACACACACACACACACACACACACACACACACACACACACAACGATTCATAATTGTGAATTAAAAATCAGTTTCTAAAGGAAAAACGAACAAAATCAACTCGATTGTACGATCGTTTCGGAAACAACGTTCATTTTATTGAAGTCGACAATAATTTGACAAAAGTTTTTTTCCTTTTAACATAGTGTCTTCATCAGCAAAAATAGGGGTGGGGTGGGAAAAGGTTAAAGACACCAAAATAAAACTAGCATTTTAGTCGTGAGTAGTATTCCTTATTTATCACTATTGTAAAATTTGTTTGAGTTCAGCCAGTCTATCTTTTGGCATGCTGTTATATATATATATATATATATATATATATATATATATATATATATATATATATATATATATATATATATACTAGTAGGCCGCCTAACGATACTCAGTCGTAAAATCATAAAATACGTTTAAATATTATATTGTTGTTGTTGGACTTGTCTATTTGCTAAGCGATTCGGGCATTTGCATGACACCCACTAAGATTATGCGCCTGGTTTGTCTTGTCTGCATAAAGTTAGTTACAACTATTTGTTAAGTCGTATCCCCGGCACAAAGAGCAGCAAAACCAAGCATTTGCATGCGAAGTCGGGGAAGACTAGGTCCAAAATATACAAACAAATGACGCAAAATAACGTCCATTAATTTGCAATTCCGCATCTTACCCTGTTTTGGTGTAACATGGAGGCATAGAAGACCAGAGCACGACGGATTCTGATGCTGACTCCTAGTTTTGTGATTTGTTTACGACCCTATTTTTAATGAAAATTGTTTCAAACAAAGTCTGAAGCTAACACGAATTGAAGATTATTATCGCAATGCAAGAGATACCTATTGGCCTTAGTTTTGAAAAGGTCAAAGCTATTCGTTAGCAGATGGGAAGAGATAGAAACAGAGAGAAACAGAGAAAGAGAAAGAGTGAAAGAGAGAGAGAGAGAGAGAGAGAGAGAGAAAGAGAGGAGGGGAGAGAGATGAGTTCTCTTATGAACTCTTTTCTAAATGGCTAGTGAAAGAGATTGTATTGTCATTCTCGTGTGATCTCATATTCATATGTGTTTCCCTTAAAGATAAAACGTAAACTCGTCTGTGTAGCTTAATTTGCATAAATATATGCTCATAACTTTACTATATATATATATATATATATATATATATATATATATATATATATATATATATATATATATATATATATTGGAATATGAGAAGACGAAGACTTTTGAGTAAGAGACAAGGCGCCATCCTGAAAGTAGCTGTAAATAAATGTCTGTTGTTTTAACTGAAAAAAAAGTGAGTCGAATTTTTCTTTTTGTTTCCTTGCGACTCTCTGCATACAACGTGTGGGTTTCGAGCATTGACACGTACCGACTACATTACAATTCGTCTAGCTATAACCACTGCCAACAATCTCCCCTACACTTTATCTGTTCCTAAAACTAAGCGACTATTCCATGAGCAAAGTTTCTTTTCTGGGACTGTCCGTCTATGGAGCATAATACAACGACGCTGCTTCCCAACTGATTACAACATGACCGTTTTCAAGTCTAATGTAAACAAATTCTTGTCGAATCTTTCACTTAAATAATCAAATTATTCCAAATTTCCATCACTACCTATCACCACATTTGTGTCACACCAACCACCTGACTCACATTAATCCTTATCATCGAGTGGCATTCGGGCCTTGATAAATTGTGCCCCCCCTGTGAAAAAAACTGTTAGATGTTTACGATATTCCTTTGATAACTATAAGTTGAGAGAATGCATGAGGCAATTTTGTTAAGATAAACCGACTTCGTGGATTTTATCTGCACGTTCACAGTGATGGAAATGCTATTTTAAGCTTACTGACCGACCGAGCCACTCATAAGTATGCGAAGACATGCTACAATATAAAAAAGTATTTGTGATAATTTATTTAATTTATCAATTTAAAAATATGCAATTGGCTTCATAGTTTTACGGCGGAACGAAAGGATGGAAACAGTTTATAATGCCGAATTCCTTCGTGGCACATTATGGAGGAGGGGACAGTTTTACGTTTATTCGTCTTATTTGTTTATTATGTTTCATTAGATCATTACCAACCAACCTTTAATCTTATATATAAAATTCTCCTTTCAGGTTAAAAAAATAGGCCTATTAAGAAGTGCATCTGACACATGGATATTTTATTTTACCTAGCATCTTTGTTTTTTCCCTTCGAAAATGTTTTTTAAGATAACAAAATGTTAATCGGTTATGTTTGTTTAAAAAAAAACCCAGTTAGAAATATTGTTACGCTGGCGACAATATAAAATAATTATTCAAATTATGAATCAATGCCAAAGAATCTTTGCGGCATATAAATATTATTATTTCCCTTACATTATTCGAGTTATTATTGAGCTTTTTTTTTTTTTTACATCTCTTCTGTTCTTCCCTTTTCTCTATAAAAAACAAGACATTTTGTGAATACTTTACATAATTTTATTTCTTTTCCTTTGTAACTTTAAAAATATGTGCAACAAAGATTGTGGATTTTGAATCCCGGATACAGTTTTATATATATATATATATATATATATATATATATATATATATATATATATATATATATATATATATATATATATATATATATGTTGTCACGGCGTATCGCAGTCCTACTGGGGACGGTAGAGATGAGTGACGTAACGAAATATATAAAAAAAATAAAGTTCCCCAGGTTCCTTGATAATGCGTTGTTATGGGAATGGGACAATCGTCCCGAAGACAACAATAAAATGAAATGTATTGGACAACGAAATCACATAAGAAATAACGAGGACAAATATCGTCTAACAATTAACAAACTTTTATTTATATAAAAAATAAAATAAAATTCAATTCAATTCAAGAAAATTAAATATGCCTAACTAAATGAAATGATTTAACGATTCAAATTCTACCGAGAGAAAAATATATTGTCAGTCAATGTTCATATAAAACAAGAAATCGTCTGCTCAGTTAGATACAGTTCTAGGGTAAGAGAGAGAGAGAGAGAGAGAGAGAGAGAGAGAGAGAGAGAGAGAGAGAGAGAGAGAGAGAGAGAGAGAGAGAGATGTTGGAGAAATGAAAGTTTTGATTGAAAAACTCACTTAATATCCTTTG
>NC_136496.1:73719798-73742298 GCF_053919585.1 Euprymna scolopes
AGATGTAGCGAGTTTGTCTCCGCTTTATCATTATTTTCATGGCCAGTGCTCGACTGAGCTTCAATCTATGCCCCCCCCTTCGCCGAACTTTCACAAGAAACACTCGTCTAGCTGAAAACACTGTCAATAATTCCTCCCACTCTTTATCAGTGCCTAAACCTAAACGTAGATTCCATGAACAAAGCTTCTTTCTTAGAACTGCACACCTGTGGAATTGTCTTTCGTTTTCCTGCTTTCCGGCTGACTACAATATGGTTGTCTTCAAGTCCAATGTAAACAAGTTCTTGATAAGCCGTTCCCCTTAAGTTAACAAATTTACCGAATTTCCATTACTGACGATTACTATATTGCCCAATTGACTATTGTAGACTCTTTAACCCTTATCCTCGAGTGGCCCCTGGGCCTTGATAAGTGGTGATGCCTATGTAATAAAAATCCTGGTAAAAAAACATAAAATAAATGTAAAAAAACGTGCGACAATTTAATGTTCTATCAGTATTTTGTTTAATTTTTTTTTATTTTTGACCGATTAGATACGATCATTGCTAAAAAATTGTAATAAAATGTTAGACTCAGGTAAAATTGATGATAATTTTTACGTTAAGTTTATTTACAAAACTGATTTCTTACTCGAAATTCTAAAACAATGTTTTTTTTCGTTCCCATAATCATCTAAAAAAATGAGAATCGCTTTTTTTTTGTGAGAGTGATTCAGCTTATGACGTTAACTACAAATTTCATATTATTATTTACTCACTAGGAGTAGTAACACAGGCTATCATCAAATATTTCTCTTTGAAAACAACTTGTGGCATTCTCTGGAGTTTAAGTGATAACAAGTCTTCCCAAATTTCCAGTACTCTCCACCTCTTTCGATAACAACTGCAAATGAATTTGCGTTATTGTAACAGCCGCTTACCATTGATTTCTCGTTGGCGGCGATCACTGGTCTTCACTGGAATTTGGGTGTCAAAAAGCCTCTCCAAGGTCCCAGTCTTCTTTGCACGCATTCCAGCGGAGGTCTGGTTAGTGCTTTCTATCCTCGATCTTTCAATTCTCCCTGACTAGACTCGCTTAATTGGTATAGCATAAGCTTTGGTGGCACACAAAAAGAAATTGGGGGAGGTAGTGACTCAGGAGTGTTAACTTTATAAAGTTTCAGTTTTCATGATTCCATCTGCTGCTCCTTTGTGTTTTTCATCCATAGCAGTTTCTGTATGTCCAGTTTGGTCCTGTAGCTCATGTATGTTAGTCTTCGCATTCAAGGTTTTCCTTAACATTTCGGTCATTTTCATTATTGTTATCCGTTGTATCTTCTCAGCCACCCCTCTGATTCCAATTTCTCCCATTCTTTTTTCAAAGTTTCTTTTGGTATTGTTCCTAGCATTCCTACTATTAGTGGTGTTATCTTGAATTTCTTCATCTTCCAGATCTCTTTGAGCTCTCTGGCCAGTTCCTTGTATTTGCTCCGCTTCTCAGTTTCCTTGATCTTCACTGTGTGGTCTGCTGGAATTGCAAAATCTACAATCTGGCAGGATATTCCCTTATCTAGTACGACATTCGGTCTCCTTGCTTAGATGGATTTATCCGTATATATATATATATATATATATATATATATATATATATATATATCCATGTTGCATGGAATTTTGCGACTTTTATTTTAAAGTATTGCTGCTAGTTTATGCTTTTGTCAATTGTGTGGGTGTTCAAGATTAAGTTATTATTATTATTATTATTATTATTATTATTATTATTATTATTATTATTTACTCACACAGGCCATCATCAAAGATTGCTCTTTGAGAACAACTTGCGATGTTCCCTGGTATCTGAGTGACAACAAGTCTCCCCAGATTTCCAGTACTCTCCGCCTGTTTTGATAACCTTTGCAAATGAATTTGCGTTATCGCAACAGTCGCTTACTATTGATTTGTCGTAGGCGGCGACCATTGGTCTTCACTGGAATTTGGGTGGCAATAAGCCTTCTTAAAGTCCCATCTTTTTGCATTCATCCAACGGAGTCATTTCATCCTCCTTGATCCTCCTCGATTATTTAGTGTGGCATCAGTTTATAGTGATACACGCGCACACAAAGAGAGAGAGAGAGAGAGAGAGAGAGAGAGAGAGAAGGCAGGGGAGGGGTGTACCTACTATAATACAGTTTCAGTTTTCATGATTCCATGCAATGTCCCTTTGTGTGTTACATCTGTAGAAGTTTGTTTATGTCCAGATTGCGTCTGTAGCTCACGTTTCTTAGTCTCTGCATTCAAGGGTTTTCCTTAATAGTTATGTTATATTATGAATAAGCGTTATGGTGGCGGGAAAGAACCAGACAAACAATATAAGTTTAAATTGAAGCGATAGATTACTCAATCGTTTATTTTAAAAACAAATTTAAGAAAAGCAAAATAAAATAAAATGTTCTTAATTTCAACAACATTTTGTCCCTGCAGCATAGTTTTTATCGGCAATCCGCGTCTTTCTTTGTTGAAATAACATGTCAATAATTGTTATTCCTTGTGATGTTGTTTTTGATAACAATATCGAAGGATAAGCGCGTGTGTTTTTTTTTAATAAGAAAAGTCTAAGGTGAACAACACGGCAAATTTGTCGTCTACTGTTGATGAAATATGTGTAACATAATCCCCCATTGAGGAGCGTTAGAACTACGCTGAAGTAGCTTGTATTCCCGGGTGACGCCAGATAACCCAAGGATTTAGGATAGAGAAGATAAATATACATATTTTATTTTATGTCAAAATAGATATTGCGCGATTTGATTGGCTGGAGAGACTTCCACCCCACCACATCGGGTCGAATCGAAGCGCTCTAAAATTAAACAGATTGCTCGTTGAATTCGAGGAGAACAGGTCGTATAAACCCGCCGTTCCCTGGACAGAGGAGCCATCCCCACCTCATCCATCCGTCGGCCGTTGTCTGTGAAGAAAGTTGAGACTTTGAAAAAAACTTACAAAATCTGAATGAGAATTGTAAAAATATATGTCCATAATTTTATGAGAATTGAGCTTTTGTAGATAGACTACAATCGTTTGTCTTTCTTCCTGCCTGCCGCTTCGATATTCGCTTTCAGCATACCAGATTATGTAACAACCTCCAAGGGGTCTAGACAGTACGTGCTGAGAATCCAGTGAAATAAGAGTCCTAGCCACCTCCTCGAGGGAGGCGTTACACTTGGAGCCGTTTGACCAGGATTTGATCTTGGGTTTCTACGGAAAAAGAAAAGAAAAACGGTGTTGGGATTGCGTTATAATCCTACATTATCGGTGGCAGAAGAAAAGACGTACTAAGAGTGAGAGAGAGAGAGAGAGAGAGAGACAGACAGACGGGGACCTCTGAAAACAAAGGAAGGAGAGACAGAAAAGAAAACCGATAATGGGACGCCCGAAGAAGAAGAAGAAGAAAAAAAAACAGCGTATGAAGAAAGACTTTGAGCCAGAAAAAGAATTCGCACGCGTGAAAAGGACATTTTGTTTAGAAAAAACAAAACAAAAAACGTTTGAACGTTTCGAAAAAGAAAAAGAAAACAGAGAGAGAAAAAGAAACGCCGGTTGAAAAAAAAACAACAAAAAAAAACGGTTGAACATTTTGAAAAAAAGATAGAATTTCTCGTGCGATAACTTGGCGTTGACTCTTCTTGAAGGGCGCGATCTGCGAGATCGTTAAATATTACGAAGTTTAGTAATTACTTTTTTGTAATTAGTTGAAATGAATTACGGAGCAGTTAAATTGAAATTTAAGTGGAATTCTGGGAGTAAGAAGTTAGCCGATCGTGGTGCATTTCTGGATACGGGTCCATTCGGACATGCCACCTGGGAGGACACTGGGGACGTGTGGACAACTCCCTGTAGTCGTTTTATTAATCGTTCATAGGGAGACAGATGCCGAAATTGAGGTCGTTGTCTGCACGAGCATGTCTGCGTCGCACAGATTAAAGAGTGTATTATGAGAACGTGTTTTGAAATATCGAAGGGAATTCAATCAATTAGGGGGCGTATCTAGCTTCCTGTGTGTGTTTTTTTATTTTGGCTATCCACGAGGGTACGAAGTAATTTTAGTGAAACTGAATTGGTTGTTTAAACAGCCTGTGACAAAAAGGTACTTGACTTTTTGTAAATAGTTGTGTACTGACAGGCGGAATTTTCCTCGCTTTGTTCCGAGCGTGGGCGTGATCAAGCTGGTGTATCTGTGGAGACCAGGAGATATGGTCTGTTAGCGGAGCAGCGAGCTGTAGCTGGCAGAAGGAGGGAACTGTGTAACGTGACGTGGGCAGAATCGCGAATTGTTGACCCTCGGTGGCCCTGAGCACCCCGTTCGCTCTGCTTGTGCTTAGGAAAAAAATAGCATTGATGAGCGCTCCGCCTGGAGGACGGTGGGGGAGATCGATGCCTGTCAATCATAGCTACGTTAATAAATACGAGGTTTATCAGGTTATTACTCCACCCGTTCCATATCCACTGAACACACCCAAGTTAGGGTTGGTAGCCAGTTACAGAGTGGAGTCAGAGTATGTAGCATTCAATATTGTCAGCGATAAATTCATGCTGTTGAATCAGCGAGAGGCAGGAATATGCCGAAATAATGGTCTCGGAATTTGCCGGTCACAGAGTCAGTTGTATGTCACTGAAGATCATGAGTTGCGTGTGTGTTGGGATTATTTCAGGGGGATGAGAGAGTGATGAATAGCGTCTGCAAGGTTGAAGTGGTAAGTGAAGGTCTTTTGCCACTGATTATACGAGTAGCTGAAGGCACCTGGTTGGTATCCACGGAACAGAAGATGGAATTGTCTAAGATATGTGGTAATACGGCTGCTGAGATAATCAAGGTGGGACCCTCTTTAACTATGGTAGAACTGGACAGGGGTTGTGAAGCCCGAGGAAAGGGCATAGGATTACCTGCATATTATCAGGTTGAGGAACGGTATTTGCTAAAAGCACCTGAGGTAGAGTGGACGAATAACCAATTGACTAACGTCACTGACCTCTGGGATCCCCTGATCCATCGTTCACCGCCACATACCCGACTTAGGCTACCAAAAGCTATGGGAGGAGTTAGACGAATGGATTTGAGTGAATTACAGGCCCAATTAAATGGTCTGGAGAATACAGAAGCTAAGGATAGGCTTCATAAGGTAGTGGTTACAGGAGCAGGAGTGAGCATGCTAGAAACGATAAAAAGAATATATAACCAAAGAAAAAAATTTGCATGTGAAAAAAAAGGGAATTATGACAACTTTGAACTTTTTACATTTTTTGATGATTTTACATTGAACTTTTACATTTTTGATGATTATATTAGCTTTGAACTTTTTACATTTTTGATGATTTTACGAAATTTTTTGAATTAACTTTCTTACGAACTTTGGGGAGAACCCTGCATAAAAAGGGTGGATATGGGATTGTGTGTATGTTGTCTTGTTGACAAATAATTTGAGGATGGAGAGAGGGGGATGTGGAAAAAAAATCTGACGGCGAACTGTAAAAGGGATGAAGTGGTGTGTTAAGGAATTAGACTCCATTGGTTCTACGAAGCAATGAAGTCTAATGGGGGCGAATGTAACGTAATCACCCATTGAGGAGTGTTAGAACTACGCTGAGGTAGCTTATATTCCCGGGTGACGCAGGATAACCCAAGGATTTAGGATAGAGAAGATAAATATACATATTTTATTTTATGTCAAAACAGATATTGTTTGAAAACCAGAGAAATATATTTTTACGTCTAAAACTCAACAACAGGAAATGCGAGAATGTTAGACGGACATATTGTACTGGCTGAGTGATGGTTGGTGACCTCGAGGTTATGTGATTTTTAGTCTTGAATGGGGTATCAGATCGGGTTGATGCGCTCTAAAATTAAACAGATTGCTCGTTGAATTCGAGGAGAACAGGTCGTATAAACCCGCCGTTCCCTGGACAGAGGAGCCATCCCCACCTCATCCATCCGTCGGTCGCTGTCTGTGAAGAGAGTTGAGACTTTGAAAAAAACTTATAAAATCTGAATGAGAATTGTAAAAACATTTGTCCATAATTTTATGAGAATAAAGCTTTTGTAGATAGACTACAATCGTTTGTCTTTCTTCCTGCCTGCCGCTTCGATATTCGCTTTCAGCATACCAGATTATGTAACAACCTCCGAGGAGTCTAGACAGTACGTGCCAAGAATCCAGTGAAATAAGAGTCCTAGCCACCTCCTCGAGGGAGGCGTTACATATGCCAATATGTATTATTCTTTGCGCTGGGTGGTTTTGATTACAATATCGGAAAATAAGAATTTGTTTTTTCAATGGGAAACGTCAAGGAAAGCAACTTAACAAATTTGTCATCTACTTGTTTTTGAAATATTGTTTTTCTCTCGTTTAGATGGGACATTTATTTAGCTGTGCTTCACGGCTTTGTTGATCCTAACATGATAACATGGTACAGATTTGTCGTCTGCCTGTTAGCGATATCGACTTTGTCTACAGTCGTCTCACCTCTCGAGTCAGCTGTCAAGTTTCCTTGTGTAGTAGTAGCGCCTTCGATGGATCTGTTGATCTGTGGGGATTTGACCAGTGGTCTGGTGTGGAAGTTAGTATTAGCCTGTCGTAGACCGGTGAAGTTGTAGTACTTCTGATCTCTTGGTTTTTGTCGAGATCCGTGGCTAACTGGCCAGGGTTAAAGTTCGTTGCTCTCCTTGCATTTGAAGTTGGGTTCTCAACTGACAGGGATTCGTGTGGCGTACGTCGAGCTCTAACGAGTCAGTCTCCCGGATCAGCTGGGATCCTCTCTAGTTAAATGTAAACATAGCAGGTGCCAGGCTCCCACAGCAAGTCGTTTCTGATTTGTCAAAGTTAGATTTTGGTAGCCAATCAAACTGTTGGAAATTAACCAATCAGAGTTGAATATTTTGGTATTTTGTAAAGATTTGTAAATATTGTTTTTAGTTGGGCTTTCCCTTCTAATTCCATAATGTATTTGCTTCTCTCGCTAATTTGTTGCTTTCTTTTCGAAAAAGCTTCAGAAATGGAAATGAGATCTCGTACTCAACTTCGTAACATTTATTTAATATTTCAGCCATATTCATTATTGTTATTCGTATCTTCTCAGCTATGCCTCTGATTCCAAATTTTCCCATTCTTTTTTCAAAGTTGTTCGGTATTGTTCCTAGTATTCCTACTAATAGAGGTGTTATCTTTACTTTTTTCATCTCCATATCTATTTGAGCTCTCTAGCCAGTTCAGTGTATTGGCTTCGTTTGTCCGTTTCCTTGATCTATGGTCTACTGGAACTGCAAAATCTACAATCTGACATGACTTTTCCTTCTTGTTAACTAGTATGACATCCAGTCTTCTGGCTTAGATGGGTTTATCCGTTTGTTTAAATGTTCGCAAGAGGCTACTATTTGGAATCATGTCTAACAGGGTATTGTAGGGGTTGAGTATCGAGATGTCTGTTCACATTACGTTTAAACTTCTGCGTATCAGTACAGTCAGGGTAGCAGGAAATAGAAAGAGAATTCCAAAATTCCAGTAGTGAACAGGGTTGAATTTTTCTGCTGGCCAGAAGAGGAAACAAATGTTACGAATTCATCAGCGCACATATTCGAGTACTTGTAAAACAGGCATAAGGATGCAACATTGCGGCGATGGGTCAGAGGTTGGAGCTTGGTTGATAGTGTAGAACCTATTAGAGTTGAGATTTTTTTTGGACACTGTCAAACAAGGAGAGACTAGTGGTAGATGTAATAACCCAGATGTGGCAACAATATCCCGTACACGGGCGAATGGTGACTTTGTAGGATAATCTCCGGTATGAGTATTTTTTTTTTAGTGCGGTAGAAAAAGAGCTCACTTCCTTGCAGCAGCCTTGGCAGTGACTTCAATGTATTTGTTCCTACTTATGTAAAGCTGAAGAGTTTGAACGATGAGCTTTTAGGCGGGGTGCTATTTAATAATTCAAAAGATTAACTTCTGAGCCTTCGTCTCCCCAATCCCTTCGTGAGAAAAAAGAGGACAAAACCTTCTTCGGGTAAATGCATGCATTAATTCAGTTACGTCTAGGCTGTCCATTGAGGCGATCGCAGGCAATCATACTCGCTCATTTTATTTTCCGAGTCTCCTTAAAAAACGAAGGTTCGTATAACACGCAACTATTATCCTAGGATCCGGACTCAAATTACAGGGTAGTCGTCTATAAAGCAGGCCAATCAACGTGGTCGCTGTCTATCATGTGCCCGACGGATCAGGAGTGTTGAAATGACTGTGATCATGTTTTCTCGCTTTCCGAGATGTCACCTTTGGCGACGGCACCTTTTTCTATGGCGAAAAAAATCTTCTGGTAAAAAGAAGAAGGGGAGAGTGGCGGTGAGATAGATGGAGGAAGAGAGCCTTGGGAAGCCAAGAAAAGCATGGATAAAAACTGGAACGTTTCCCTTGCCAACCAAATAAAACGAAATCGATGTTTGAACATGCAAATGGAAACAGGATTCGTTTATAAAAAAAAAAAAAAAAAAACTGCAAAAACTGTGCGTTTCACACGTTTTTCTGTCCGTCTAAACATCTTGGAGAGGTAGGCACATGTTATATAGGCACCTTACAATTTGTGCAAAAAAAAAAGTGCAAAAATAATAATTGTTGACGTAAAATTAATGGATAGTGTTAGGGTTAGGAGGATGCTGGGTATTTGTTTATTTATTACACTAAGCCCTACGGTATAATCACGTTGACACGCCGGTTCTTACTAGATCATCAAAGTTAAGCAATGATGAGCCTGCCCATTACCGGATGGGTGACCATTTGGGGAATGCTGTGTGCTGTATATACTGTGCCGCACCATAGAAATTCTCTGAAATAGATATCTGAGGGTGCGTTTAAAGAAGTTGGAAGAGATGCACCTACAGTTTTTGTAAAGATGAGAAGGAAAAACTCTGATGTAAAAAGAGAAGGAAAACTCTAATACAACTTTCTTATATATTGATCGTGGAATTGCATTCATCTGCAAAAGATCTAGCTAATTTGCATATTCTTTTAAAAATTCATTTTAATTAATTCCCTATTAATTTTCGGATTTCTTATGGGATTATCATTAACTATTACATTTAATTATATTCATGCAGATAATCTACATGATTTATACTTGCATAATATTTGCGTAAAAAGGTTATAGTAAACACAAATCTCTTTCTGTACATATTTATTTATGCGTATATATATATATATATATATATATATATATATATTTGCTTATGTGTGTGTATCTATGAGTATGCATGTATATATGTGTGTATCTATGGGTATGCATGGCTGAACGTATGTATACAGGTAGAGCTATATCTGAGTTTATATGCATGTATTTGTATGTATGTATATGCCTGTATCCACAATGCATTTAACACCTTATTTTCAAATAAGGTTTGCCCAAAGCACCGTGATAGGAGCCCACCCCATATATATATGAACTTAACGATGCGTCTACCTAACCTCGTATTATTAACTGCACCAATATATTTACTTATTTATTATTATTTATTTATCCTTACTTTACTTTATTTACTTGGTATAAATATACACTTGTCTGAGTATATATGTATATATATATATATATATATATATGTATATGTCTATATATGTATGTAGATTTATATATACAAGACACCTACAAAAACCCTTTTTCTCTCTCTCTCTTTCTTTCTCTCTCTCTCTCTCTAACTCTCATCTACTTCATATACATGGCTGAACAAGCAAAAAGCAGTAAAAATTTAAAACCTAAAAATTGAAACTCCTCCCTCCTCCTCTCCTTACCCTCCTTTTTTCTTTACCATCCTCTCTCAACCTCCCCTCCTTATATCCATATCTCCACCCACGCCTACCTGAATCTGCTACTCCCACACACAATACAATCTAATGTATTTTAAGCATCAAAACTGAAATATCGTCGATACCCGTCCCCCCTTATTATCTCCTACCCCCCTTTATTCTCGTATTTCTCCTAAAACACTTCTTCCAAATACTAACAACATAAGGTCTGACTAGGCTGTTGGATCGTAAACATGGTCCAACATCCGAAACATATGTAGCCAAACAGATAAAACGGTAATAAAAAATATTTATATATGTATATATGTGAGGGGCGTGCAATAAGTAATGCCCCTGACCCACTTCCCATAGGAGTATAGCAACGAAGCTTGGCACACTTATTAGTCTTTCTCTACATAGGAACCACGCAGAGTTATGCATTTCACCCATCGTTTGATGCAGCTCTGGAGACCGTTTTTGTAGAACACTCCAGGTTGGTCCTCCAACTACGACGTGACTTCAGAAATCAGGGCTGCATCATCTGGGAAACGCTTTCCTTTCAAAAACAACTTCATGGCTGGGAAGAGGTGAAAGTCAGAGGGTGCAAGGTCAGGAGAGTAGGAAGGATGAAGGAGGATTTCATAACCACATGCCCGTGCTTCTAATCTGGCGACATGCGAGTTGTGAACCGGAACGTTGTTCTGCAGGAGGAGGGTACCTTTGCTGATCTTGTCCCGCCTCTTGATTTCGATAACTTCCCTGAATTTCCTCAAAAGTGAAGCATAATAGGCTCTTGTAATTGTGGTACCCTTTGCCAGGAAATCTGTCATCACTACTCCGTCCTGGTCCCAGAAGACTGTGAACATGACCATGCCAGCGGAGGGCTGCACCATTGTCTTCTTTGGAGGTGGTGAGTCCAAGTGCTTCCACTGCATTGACTGGGCTTTGGTCTCTGGATCATAGTGATGGACCCAGGTTTCATCCTGTGTAATCAGTCTTTTGAAAAACTTTGACTCATCTTCTTGGCATATCTCCAAATTCATTCTCGAGCTCTCGACGCGTTCTCGCTTCTGGAATGGTGTGACCAACCTGGGAATCCATCTGGCAGACACCTTATGCATATGCACATGGTCATGAATGATAGTTTCCACAGACCCTGTACGAATCTTGACATCTTGGGATATTTGGCGAATAGTAATGCGCCGATCTTCCAAAATGGCAGCCTCAACTTGATGGACAGATGCCCCATCAATGGCAGAAGGAGGGCGACCAGGTCTGGGAACTGTTTCCACAGACTTCCGGCCATGTTTGAATTCACGATGCCAGCGTTTTACAAGGTCATATGATGGGGCATTATCACCATAAGTTTCTTTCATTTCATCAAAAGTCTCCTGTGGTGTGCGTTCTTTCAAATACAAAAACCGGATCACTGCTCGACATTCAACAGGCTCCATTTCACATCTGACTCAGTTCAAACATCTGCAAAACAGAAACCACAATTAGTTCAGAGCTGTAATTTGCCACATAACTCATAGAGATATAAATCATTGCACATGCAAAATTTCAGTTAGACCAGACAATTGGAAGTGGGTTAGGGGCATTACTTATTGCACGCCCCTAGTATATACAGGGTACCCCCCAAAACGGGCCCCAACTCTAATTAGGCCCCGTTTCCTAGTGTTTTATCCGAATGAAATGACACTTTGGTCATAACTAGTTTATTATATTCAAAACATCACATCAAAACACTAGGGTCTTTGGTCTTTTTTTCTCCGTTGACTGTAAAATGCCCAGAAAAACAATTGAATGTCCTCTGTTTTTTTGGGTCACCCTGTATATATCGACCATTCTTACACTTATGAAGCATATAATCTATACAAAATTCTGTTGGTTCCTTCCTTAGATAATCCGTACATTACGCTTTGAGAAAGGTCGAATATACTTTTGAAGATCAAACAGTTTAATAATAGTAGTAGTAGTAATAATAATAATAATAATAATAATAATAATAATAATAATAATAATAATAAAGGAATAAATAAAATAGATTGAAAAAAACAGATTCGCAAAATTTGGCTAGAAAATAACATGAGAGTAACCACCCTGGGATGTAGCCTCCTTTTCGAATATAATTATATATATAATATATTATAATAATATGTGCTCATTGTTGTTATGGTATTAGTAAGGAACTCGTAGTTATTTAAAGTGTAGCAATTTTTTACTGGAGAAAGAAGTCAGCGATACGTTACATAACAAGGCCGATAGCCATTAGTCGCGTGCTCTCGTGTAATGAATGAATGCGTGAATGTAGGATTGACATGAAATTCTTAAAGATAAACTAAAATGACCGAAAAATGGGCTGAAATTACTTAAATGAATAAAAAGTAAATGACTTAGAATGACTTTAATGAACTTAAGGATGAATTGAATGACCTTAAGAATGACTCGAATGCTTAAAAAATAACTGGAATCCTTCAAAAACAACTGCATGATCTGGAGAATGACGTGGCTTTGAGACTGACTAGTTGTAAAGTGGGTGATCATTTTACATTAAATTAATACAGAAAAATGACCCCCCCACTTTATATCACAAAGTTACAAACATAAGTACACCACGTAGTAAGACAGATACTACACTTTGATCTTTATATTTAATTTATTTCGTTTAAAGAAAAAATTACAATTAAAAAAAAATTCCAATATAAAATTAAAAAATTTAAAAAAGTAAAATCTCCAAAAGACAAAACAAATTTAGGCACAAGGCCCTATAAGATCTGGGGAGGGGAGTGTTGCAGGGTCTTTGTAACTATAGTAAAAATGGCATCTGTGGCGACTTTACTCTTGACTGGCAAAATTTACCACAATACCTCATTCACTCTGTGGAATCTAAAGCTAACTAATGAAAACCCCCAGCGTTTTTACAAAAAGGATATATATATACAATTTCTGTATGTGTGTGTGTGTGTGTGTGTGTGTGTGTGTGTGTGTGTGCGCATTTCTTTTTTTTTTTTTTATCCTTGGCCAGAAGGCCAAGAAAAGCTTAAAAAGCTAAGAACAGCATCTATTAACAATAGACCAAAAAGGCCAAGCACAAAAGTGTTACGGACAGACCGGCCGACCGACCGACCGACTGACGGAGTGACTTTTAGAGTCGCTTGCACGCGACTAAAAAGGGGAACGTGCGTAAAACACACACACACACACACACACACACACACACACACACACACACACACACACACACACACACACACACACACGCACGCACGCACGCACGCACGCACGCACATACACACACACAAAACGAAGAACATTGTTTTTTTTTTTTTTTTTCTACCAAGAAAAATACCAGCTTTATCAAAACATATTTGTGGATTAACTATATTTCTCATTCATGGGTCCTACTAGTTGTAAATATTTACTAGAAATACTAGCTCAAGTATCCGGTTGTACATGATATATTTGAATATTTTGTCGTCGTACATTATAATAAAATAGGTTAAACAAAACATAAATTCATAATGGTGAATACAAGTTTTTTTTTGTTGCTATGAAAATCATATTCACGCAAATGAACTATTCTACTCTAAGCGAAGTGTCGTTTTAAAAATAATGAGCAACAGAACTGACCCCTGTCGTTCAAGATTTCTTTATAAGTATGAACTGTATTCGTCTTCGGTCGTGATGGATTTCATTCATTCATTACAATGAATTTTGAACTTTGTTACGAAAACTACAAAATGTGATGAAATGAATTTTACTCAAAATCTAATGATTATTTATATTTTTTTGGTACGAAAAATTATATTTTGTATGAAAACAAACGTCTATTTGGTGTTATAACTGTCTTAAAATTATTTGAATGCAGTAAATGTTTCAAGAAAATTTTCTAAAATCAGACAAAGCAGAACCACGAACACGCATGCAAAAATTTGCAAGGAAATTTTCACCAGGTAAATACAAAATAATCAAAAAGCAAGCAATCGGAAAGTCTACATTTTTTGTTTGAAATTGATATTTGTTTATCTAATCGATAAATGAATAACATATATATATATATATATATATATATATATATGTTTTCGTTTATGTAATGTAACGTCTTTTCGATTGACTAGCCTAGCTAGTTTGGCGATGGACGCAACGGCAAAGACGTCTCGTTTTTTTCACGTTCTTTTCCTTCTTCGCGATACGGGTTCGAGCCTGCCTACCTACTACCAATGTTTTTTCTTTTGCTCAACACACACCTCCAAACACCCGAGCAACGCCAGGCACCCAGGCTAGTTATAAATAAAGAAAAAACAATGTCTAACATTCTTAGTAGATTCGGAAACGTAAGAATTTTTGGTACTTGTACAGTGTACCGATCATGCTGAAATATTAACGTTATTATTTAGAAAGCCATTCTTAACATGTGGAAGGGGCTTATTTACTATTCTGAACTTGCACCTAACAATTTAATGAAAAAAACCCCATAAAGCTGTAATTTAACTTTCAAATCCTATCTGAAATGTAACACGGCTTGTACACTACAGACACACCGAATTTTTCTTGGAAATTATTATTCGTTTATCTAATCGGTTAAAGAATAATAATAAAAAAGATATATAGATATATCTGCGTATATTTGAATTAATGTCGTAAATGTTTATTTTTTTAAAATAAAAAAACAAACGCAAGCATTCGGAAACGTTAAAATGTTTGTATGAAATCAATATTTGTTTTTCTAATCAGTGAAAGAATAATAATAAAAAAAGATTTATAGGTATGGCATCGTATATTACATTTAACGTCTAAAATTCTTATCTTTACAAAAAAGGAAAGGAGAAATTATTTCAAGAAAAGGGGAGAAGCTATGTAACTATAGAAAGTTATTTGGAGAAAAGAAACTTATCTTAAGGAAACAAGTGTATTAATTTAAAGAAAAGTAAAAAGAATTTGAATATATACTTAACATATTATAACGTCGATTGGCACTTGTATCGATGCGGGGTGGATGAACGTAAATATTATAAAGTTTATTTGATTTTTAAGCAAAATCAACTTTTATTTAATTTAGTTTTAAAAATAATGGGCAGCAGAACCTCTGTTTATGTTTGAATGATTGCTTTCATGTCTACCCTTCTTGTGCCGAAATAAATTCGTAATGATGTTTTGATTGTAATAATTGGCAGACGACAATCTGGTTATTTTGACGGATTTTTCTCAGTCGAGGATTCGAAGGTGAATGCATGTTTTTTTTATGATTATGAAAATCATATTCACGGAAATTCATTATTTTACTGTAAGCGAAGTGTCGAAGATAGCTGAGTCCATGTATTTTATCATAGATGTAAAATATAAAGTACACGAGGCATTTTATCTGATTAGTTATAAAAAAATTAGAAATAAATCAGTATTTTTTGGTGTCATAATGTCCTGTGTAAGTAAGCTATATCAGAAAAATTAAAAGTAATAAAAACGCACACATTCGGAAATAATTGCAGTTTTTGTTTAGTATTAATATTTTTTTATCTAATCAATAAATGAATATATATATATATATATATATATATATATATATATATATATATATATATATATATATATATAACTACTTAATTTACCCACATAAAATTAATATACGAAAGTATAGATTTATGCGTAAACTTTAAGTATTTACTTCAAAAGTGCTCAATACGTAGGTAGAGCTAGTTAGTAATTTATAATATATATATATATATATATATATATATATATATATATATATATATATATATATATATATATGGCGATTAAGCTACACTGAATATTCGGCGTTTCATCCACTCTAAGCCTGAAGAGTCCTAGAGTGGATGAAACGCGGAATATTCAGTATAGCTTAATCGCCATATATATTTCATAAATTACAAACTATATATATATATATATATATATATATATATATATATATATATATATATATATATATATATATATATTTTGTGTACAGAAAGTTGTTAGTTGAGACAGGTCATTGGTACCGTCGGTTTCAAGCCCGATAATAAGGCCCGTTTAAGGTATCCTTATCGAGCTCTCTTCAGCCAATATTCGTCTATCTTATCACCGGAAGTGTGAAGTATATATACCTCGCGAATCCACGTTCAAATCTCGTTTTGTTTAATCCCCCCCCCTTTTTTTTTTTTTTATCTATCTATATCTATATCTATATATATATATATATATATATATATATATATATATATATATATATATATATATCGGGTAATGTAATACCTAATTTTCAACTTTGAATTATTTAAATTTAAGATCTAATTTCGAAAAAATGTTTTTTTTATATGAATCGATTTTAATTTGAACCCCATTTAATTTTAAAATCTCTTTCCTTATGTATAAAAACTTTAAAATCTGTATTGGTATCGGTTAAAAACTTAAAAATTCGTTTAATTATATCGAACATTTAAAAATTTCCAAAAATACGTTTAAAGTTTTAAAAAATATATTTTTAATTATATCGAATCACGTTTAAAAATTTCGAAATACGTTTAAAAATTATTTTTAAAAAACCCAAATCTTTCAAGGTTTGGGGAAGTGAGTATTTATCTATCCTAAGTGATTTCCCTAGTTTATTAACATTATTATATTTTTCTATAGTTTTAAATTCGAAATAGATTATAAATTACATTTATAAAATATAATATATATATATATATATATATATATGACATTAATTAAAAATCTATAATATAATTGCGATTAAAATCCAAGTTTACCGACTAATTATTTATGTATTTACAATTTTTTTTCCTTATATATATATATATATATATATATATATATATATATATATATATATATATATATATATATATAAAAACAACATCTAAGTGTTGTTCTTTTCATTGATCCAATTTATTAGGAGACCCTTCCTTCTATGTATGCAACTTTTCAAAGCTTCACTCCTCACATTTAAACATTTTATTTTTGGGTCATGAATGGACCGGAGGATGTAGTATTTCTCTGCGTTACAGAGTGAGCATTGACTTAATTCCGGGACGTATGCTGGTCTATGCTCTATTTTTCTCCATTACCCGATATATATATATATATATATATATATATATATATATATATATATATATATATATATATATAGATATAGATAGATAAAAAAAAAAAAAAAAGGGGGGGGATTAAACAAAACGAGATTTGAACGTGGGTTCGCGAGGTATATATACTTCACACTTCCGGTTATAAGATAGACGAATATTGGCTGAAGAGAGCTCGATAAGGATACCTTAAACGGGCCTTATTATCGGGCTTGAAACCGACGGTACCAATGACCTGTCTCAACTAACAACTTTCTGTACACAAAATATAAGTACGCTCTTAAAATTTGGATTTTCCTTTTAATTGAGCACTCTGCTGGAATTCTTTTTCCAAAAAACTAATCATATATATATATATATATATATATATATATATATATATATATAGGTATGTATCCGTAAATGTAATGTAAAGTCTGAAAAACACCCCAAAAAGCAAAAAAAAAAACGCCCGCATTCAAAACGTTAGAATTTTTGGTACTTGTAAAGTGTATGAATTATGCTGAAAGAATAACGTTATTATTTAGAAAGCCATTCTTAACATGGGGAGGGAGGCTTTTTAACTGTTCTGTACTTTCAGAAGAAATATACCATTTAATTTAACTTCGAAATCTTATCTGTAATGTAACACGCCACAAAAACACCGAATATTTCTATGAAATTTATAATTGTTAATCTAATCGGTCAAAGACTGATAATAAAAAGATGTCTAAGTACAGTGTTACTCGGATATAAGAGACTTCTTTTTCAGTGGGGGGGAGAGAGAGAGGGGGGGGCACTCATCTCTCTTATATCCGGGTAAAACTTATATCAGGAGTTCTTATATCCGGGTTACACTGTACATTAACACAGGCTCTGATTCGGGACCAAAAAAAATCTCTCTTATATCCGTTTTTCTTATATTCAGCTCTCTTATATCTAGCGACGCTGTATGTCTTCGTATATTTGAATTAATATCTGAAAAACGCATGCATTCGGGGTGAAAAAATTTTGGTATTTGAAAATAATAATTGTTTGTCTAATCGATTAATGAATAATAAAAAAAAGGTGTATAAGTTTTTCTTCGCATTTACAAATTCAAAACCGCGAGTAAAATTTACGTATTATTTCATTTTTTATTAATACAAGCTATGAAAACAAATGAGTTGGTGTCGTCAGCTAGAATTCAAATCAAAACATCTAACGTTCCAACCTGATGTTGTTTTCTGTACCAAGTAAACAACTTGAAGGAATGAAGCGAATCTGCGCGTGCGCATAAAAACAAAAATGTCGGATAGTGCAAACGGACATTTTGCATGTAAATTTGCCGATGTCTGTACGCGATATACATGTATGTAAACAAAGATATTACTTGCTATAAACCACCTTTGGTGCATGACAATTATTTCATGCGAATTTCAGTGTTATGTGATCTGCAGTTTAAGAGTTTACCTGTTAGATATTTACACACACGCATACATATACTGTTTTATTTACATAGATTATAATTATATGCCTCTTTAAGAAGGCCACTCTTTAGGGAAATAAGATAAAAAAAAACGATCAACTAAAGCGAAAATAAATAAAATACTCTTTGCCTGTTTACTATGTATGCTGCAGACTTGTCATTTTTAGACATTTAATTTCCTTCAAATTTCGGTCGCAATGAAGTAAGATGCTAACCTACGAAGTCACTGGTAACTCTGTAACTTGGTTCGAATATCCTGACCAGCAGTAATTATCTAATAATTACTTCCTACACAAAAGTACGAAAGAATTGTTAATGTTTATTTAAAAAATATTATATAAATATAAAATATTATTCCTTTTGACATCCTCATTAATTTTTTGATGACGTTATTATGACGTCATCTACTATGAAGTAATTTATGACATCACCTTATAAGACATCATGTATGACGTCTTCGGTTATGACGTAATTTATGGAATCATATTCTATTACGTAATATATGTAATATATGTTGCGATGTCATTGTGAACCAACAAACAAAAAAAAACAGACAGGAATACGGATTTATTGCAGTATATATTTGACTGCCAAGGGGTCAAAGTTAAAAAGATTTGACCTGTGTGGTCTCTAGCAAACTATTCAGCCAATTTTGAGTTTAGCGTTTTAAATTTTACATAAAGTGTATTCAGACATGCAGCAAGCTTTTTAATCAGTTTTTTAAAGGAAAATTTGACTGCCAAGAAATATAAGTTGAAAGAGTTAACCATTGCAGACTCTACCAAAACTCCTCTGCCAATTTTTAGTCTAAACACTATACATTTTAGATGTAGGTTACCTGGACATGAGTCAAATTTTTAATATATATATATATATATATATATATATATATATATATATATATATATATATATATACATATGCACATAAAGTTATGAACAATACATAGGCCCGAGCAAAGCCAGGCCGAACTGCTAGTATATACATGCACACACACACACACACACACACGCACACACACACACACACACACACACACACACATATATATATTCAGTGCAGAGAATCCTGTTTCGTCTGTATAAATACATATTGATATAAATAGATCTATTTTTTACATAGGCGTCACCACTTATCAAGGCCAAGAGGCCACTGAAGGATAAAGGTTAAAGAGTGTACAGTAGTCAAAAGGACAATATAGTAATCGATAGTAATCGAAGTCCGGTAAATTTGTTAACTTAAGTGTAACGACTCACCAGAAACTTGTTCACGTTGGACTTGAAGACAATCATATTATAGACAGCTGGAAAGCAGGAAAACGGAAGACAATTCCACAGGCGTGCAGTTCTAAGAAAGAAGCTTTGATCATGGAATCTACGTTTAGGTTTAGGTAAAAAGTGGGGGAATTATTGATAGTGTTTTCAGATAAACGAGTGTTTCTTGTGAAAGTTTGAGCACTATTTTATAAACTCGATGGAAATTCTCTGGATTTTTATTCTGCGAATACGTTCTTAATCTGGACTACTCTATCTATCTATCTATCTATCTATCTATCTATCTATCTATCTATCTATCTATCTAGCCGTATAACTGTGAGAAGCATTTAGCTTCGAAATACCATAGCCTATAAATATTTTCCTTTCTTTTTTATTCCTTATTGATCTGATGATATAAAGTTTTATGTAACCTCTATTTCTCATTTTTTTTTCTTGATTTCGGCCTTTTGGATTATTTTGGACTATCTTCCAATTACGCGATTCCCTTGGATTTTACTTGTGCGAATGGAAATTTAACTAACTTTCTTAGATTTGCATTTTTGGATTTTACCGTCATTGGATACTTTACCTTTCATCAAACTATCCATTCACGTGAAATCACTTTTTACTTCACCCTATTCCCTCTGCTTCACTTTTTGTTATCAAGTAAGATCTTTGACTTACTTGCAGTTTCATCAAATACTTTTGTATGCAAAATCCGATCCCGCATTTTGCTAATTCCTACCCTCTGATGAGAAGGAAAGTATTTCTTCGAAACTCCGCGGATTAAGGACTATCCACTTATTAAGTGTTTCCTTTTCAGACTAAATATGTTTTTAACTCTTTTTCAAAGTGTTTTTAACATGTTTTATTAACTATTTGCTCTTATATATATATATATATATATATATATATATATATATGGATGCGGGTGCATGTGTGTGCGTGTTCATTTGGGCCAGTAATTTACCGCAAGAAGCATTGTTATTTACGCGCTGTCATCACAGAGGGCAGAGACAAAAACTGAATCCGACAAAATCTGGCAAAATCATCTAAGCTGGAATTTGAAGAGGTCAGGCCACGTCAGATACGAAAACTAAAACAAGTTGAAAGTGAGGAAGACGAGAGACAAGGTCCGCCATCGAGAAATGGCTGCGGCAAACGCCAGCTAAGTTGTGGACAAAGAGGCAAGGAGGGATGATGATGGATGATGGTGGTGGTAGTGGTGAAATAACAGTGCGAAACCTGCAAATAATGTAAATCACATTCGAGTCACTTGATCGGCAAAATGAATGAAACTATGTTCGCGTGCATTCACGACACGGTAGGGGGTAAATAGCTGCCCCCCCGGGGGGTTTTTGATTTATTTTCCCCAACATCATTTTCTCTTGGTTGGAGATCCACCAATTCAGCCTTGAATTCAAGCTCGTTGTTTTGTTTTTGCCTTGAAGCGAATCGAACACTCCTGTTTGATCATCTCGCCTTCACAATTTTCGATCCGTAATCCAACATTCAGCGTAAGATTTTTCTCCGAAATAAAACCACTTTAGTTCAACTCATTAAAAATAGTTTGTTTAAAACCAAAGAAGGCAGAGTGTTAATGTAACATTACTGTAACGTTACGTTAGCTGCTCAGGGGTAAAAATTAAAAAAAAAAAAGAACTTGGTAAGCGTAAGTCAACTTAAAACTATTCTCTACGCATGCGCAAATGTACATTTATAGGTTAAACAACTTTATTTGGTAAGTGTTTATATGCATATGGACCAGGCTCAGATGGTAACGAATATAGCTGGCGAGCTTTAAGTTTTTGTTTCGATTCTAGCTGATGGCATTCAAGTCCTTTTTAAACTTTTGAAATCACGACTATAGGGTGTCACAATAAAATGTATACACTCTTTAAATTATCTCAACATGAATATGCTTGCCACGTTCCCAAGAGATGTTTAGGAATAAGGAATGCCACTTTCAGCAGGATGGGGCACTTCCCCACTATTATCATGACGTAAGAGCATATCATGATAATCACCTGCGAAAGAGACAGGTAGGACGAAGAGGAAGCATCAAGCATCGAGTACTATACACAAGCTTTGACCCCCTCCCCACAGATTTATCTATTTTTTGGGGCAGGTGGGATGATGAGGGGCATGTTAAACACAGGGTTCACACCACAAAACGAACTACAATGAATGAGTTGAAAGCAACTATTGAAAGAAGATGTGTCATTGTACCAATTGGACTGATTAGGAACGTTTTTGATTCAGTAAGCGTTGTCAGCTATTCATGGACCACAATGGCCAACAATTTGAACACTTTCGATAATTAGCTGGTTTCTATACTTGTTCACAGTATTTTGACGTATGAAACTTTTATTTTTTATAATAAATGTTGGTTTTATGGTCATTTAAAGAGTGTATACATTTTATCGGGACACCCTGTATATATTGAGTACACTATAATAACTAATAGAGTATTGGCTCTATAATAATAATAATAATAATAATAATAATAATAATAATAATAATAATAATAATAATAACAATAACAATAACAATAATAATAATAATAATAATAATAATAATAATAATAATAATAATAATAATAATGATAAATACGAAATCTACATCAATTTAAATATAATATTTAAGCGTATTTTTGGGCCGGGACGGGCACTACTATGTATTGGATACTAATCTATATAAATAAAACAGTAGGTGTATATATGTGTCTGTGTGAAAGTATTTAACCGATAAACTCTTAAACTCTTAATCATATATGATTAAGAGTTTAAGAGTTTATCGGTTAAATACACTGAAATTAACAGGAAATAGTAATCAAATACCAAAGAAGGATGAATACCGTGTATAGAAATATGTCGGTAAGTTGAAATGCAATGTGTTCATTTCAAC
>NC_136496.1:73744798-73769798 GCF_053919585.1 Euprymna scolopes
TAGCTTCACAATAGCTTGTCTCACAGAGTAATCAAGTTTTTGGCGTTTCTTCATGGTGCCGGCTGATGCAACGTTTCTAAATGTCCAAATAAGACTTATTATTTAGAGAAAAAAATTTGAATATAGCATACTGTTTACATTGTTTTTCTCAATTTTGCCCCTTACTTTTGGACATTCCCATTTTGAAAATAAATAAATAATTGTTATAATTCGTTTTCTATCCTTTGCAAATGATTCAAATTTTAGTATGTTATTATGGATGATAAACGACTACCAGTTGTCAAAATTTCAGTTTTTCACAGTTGTTATTTCTAACAAATATTAGGTTTTAAAATTTGGTCCCTTAGTTTTGGACGCTACTGTATACTTCAAGATATTGAAAGAAATTAGATTACAGGTTAATGAATCTAGTGGTTTCAAGTCTTACAAAATATTATTGGAATGAAATATTCATATATGACAATCCCAGCTAAATAAAATTGCTCAATATACTAGATAGAGCAAATAAAATTAGAGTTTATATTTTTAAATTTCATTTAGAAAGAATTATTTTCAAAATACAAATATTGTTGGAATCAAAGAATACAATGTTTAAAATAATCTTCTTAATCCATGGATTTTCAATGTAAGTGTATATCCTCAGAGGAAAAAAAACTAGTAAAATATTAATATTGGTTCGCGATTATTTTTCTAAATAGCACATACAGAGAAAATATTAAAGATTAAATGCCTTTATGGTGCATAAAAAAGGGAATTAGTGTTGCAAAAAAACAAAACAAACAAAAAAAAAATGTGATGATTGGTATCCGAATAGAGTAAAAAGTTGGATGGTATCATTGGTTGAAAATTGGCAGAATGAAGGAAAAAACTAAATGTCTCTGGGAAGGGATCATAGGCAGCAATCATTTGGGAATATAATTAATCCGTTTCAGTTTTGGTAGTATAAGACAGCAGTAGTATGTTCCTTTACATAAATTATAAAAACTATAGCAGCTGAATTTTTTATTATGGCCTTTAGCTGAACTGAACTTCAACCTGTACTATTTGGATTTTAAAGAGGAAAATTAATATTCCAAATTTCTTTACCAACTCAATGCTTAAGAGATAAAATGGAACTGTAATGGAGTAATCGAATATTTATGAATCTCATACAAAGATCAAGTATAATTGAAGAAAATTGAAACAAGTACTATATATATGTGTGTGTGTGTATATATACATAGTAATCGACATACAGCCCTATTCGCTGTATCACAACTCATGAGTAGGGCTAGACAAACAACTACCTCTAGTCAGGATTGAAACTCGACCGGCCAAACAAAAATCGGCGCTCCTAACCGTTTCGCTATTCGCTGTTGTGAATTAGCAATATCTTGACATTGTCCAAATGCTTCAGCTCAATTTGTTTACGCAAAGAGCATCGCTTAATACGCTAATGGTAGTTTATATATCACTTCCCAATATGTTCAATCCAAGATAGTGAGCATTATATATATATATATATATATATATATATATATATATATATATATATATATATATAGTAAGTTATAAAGTATATGTGGCGATTAAGCTTTTTTTTTTACATAGGCATCACCACATTATCAAGGCACAGAGGCCACTCAAGGATAAGGGTTAAAGAGTGTACAGTAGCAATTGGACAATATAGTAATCATTAGTAATGAAAATTTGGTAAATTTGATAACTTATATGGAACGGCTCATCAAGAACTTATTTACTTTAGACTTGAACACAACCATATTGTAGTCAGCCGGAAAGCAGGAAAACGGAAGACAATTCCACAGGCGTGCAGTTCTAAGAAAGAAGCTTTGTTCATGGAATCTACGTTTAGGTTTAGGCACAGATAAAGAGTGGGGGAAATTATTGATAGTGTTTAAAGATAGAGTCATAAAGTGGATGAAACGCGGAATATTCAGTGTAGCTTAATCGCTACATATATTTTATAACTTACTAACTAGCTCTACCTACGTATTGAGCACTTTTGAAGTAAATACTTAAAGTTTACGCATAAATTTATACTTTCGTATATTAATTTATGTGAGTAAATGAAGTAGTTATATATATATATATATATATATATATATATATATATATATATATATGTGTGTGTGTGTTTGTGTGTGTGTGTGTGTGTGTGTGTGTGTGTGTGTGTGCTGTATCTTGATTCTGAGACAAGATACAGCAGCATGGCCAAAGGTATACTGACTAAACTTAAAACAAATTTTCCTATGGAACTAATAAGGAATATCCGCCTTACTTACGACAAAAAATGCTAGATTTATTTTGGTGTCTCAAATCCCGCTCCCACCCAATTTTGCTAACGAGGAGATTATGTTCAAAGAAAAACCTTTGTCAATTATTGTCAATAATTATTATCAATTTTAATTAAAATGAACATCGTTTCCGAAATGATCGTACACTCAAGTTGATTTTGTTTGTTCTTCCTTTTAAAACTGATAATTCATAATTATTTTTTTACTCAATCTATATATCTATAAAAGTGAACGTATCTGTCTGTCTGTCTGTCTGTGTGTCTGTCTGTCTGTGTACATTTCCCTACGCAATAACTCTGTCAATTTTTAGTCTATAGACTCGAAATTTGAAATACCGGGTACTGAGATTTGGGAAAATCGATGTGACGGGTGTCAGCCAGAAATTTGGCTGTTAAGGGGTCAAATTTCAACGATTTGACCTTTAAGAACTCTACCAAACTCCTCCGACAATTTTGGGACTAGACACTTGAAATTTTAGATATAGGTTCCTTGAACCTGGATCTAACTTAATAAAGTGATTTGAGCTCGAAACTATAAATTTTAAGGGGTCATAATAGGGGTCAAAGTTAAAAAAAATTGACCGCTATTTTTTTTTTTTGCTCAACATACACCTCCAAACACCCGAGCAACGCCGGGCTGAAATGCTAGTATTAATATAATTCTAGGATACATATGCCTATTGAGTTTATTGTATATCTACAGTACTATGGGCACTGTTCTTTTAAAAGTAGTAATACATTTATTAATACATGAAAATAGAATCTGCTCTTTAGACACCAGGTATAATGGTATAATTTCCTCTATAATATATATATATATATATATATATATATATATATATATATATATATATATATATATATATATATATCAGTATGATAATATATCTTTAACAGGTTAACTACACGAAAGCTTCATTCCAGCAAGAAATAATCATTCTAAACTCAAGAAGCCTAGTAATTTCCCGCGGGAATAAAATATGGGAGCTTCTGTATAGCTAAACTTATTATTTACTAGCAGATGTACCCGGCGTTGCCCGGTATTAAACGTAACGTTTAATTCTAAAAAAAAAAAAAAGTAAAAAAAAAACGCAAAGAAACTGAGACATGTGCATGCAAGTATGATGTTTTTTTTTCGAAACAGTTCACTTTTTGTAAGTAACAAAAGTACTCGATCTAAGATCGAAACCAAAACCTAAAGACAGTGAGTTAAGTACGATAACCATAAGGCCAGTTTGACAAGACCATTAAAAATGTGTTTTCAAACCTACTTATTCTTAACATAAGGAAGCTGTCATGTGAATGATTCGTGCATGCGCAGTCGTGAAACAGTTGACACAGAAAAATCCGATAATCTCCATGTACCAATTTGCAATTCCGACCACTAGCAGCGCTTTTTTTTTCGGATGAAAACAAAATAAAAAGTTTTCCACATGTCTGAGCACCCTATATACCAAATTTCAAATCTGTAGATAAAAAATTCGTCGAGTATATAGGTTGAGAATTGTCTTCACACACACATTCTCATTTTTATAGATATATAGATGTATTATTCGTTGTTTATAAGTATTTTTTACATGAAAGATATCGTTATAATGTTATTAAAAATGTCAAATACCCGATGAAATCTTGAACCTCTGCATATTTTTAATTTTTACTTCACTATTTTAGACATATTTTTCTCTGACAGTTTTTGTGCCTTAAATTATAGCATCCATAGTCGTTAAAATTAGCTTATCAACTTCTACTTTTTTTACATGGGCATCACCACTTTTCAAGTCCTAGAGGCCACTCGAGGATAAGGGTTTATGAGTGTACAGTAAAAATTGGACAATATAGTAATCGTTAGTAATGGAAATTTGGTAAATTTGTAAATATAGAACGGCTCATCAAAAACTTGTTTACGTTAGACTTGAAGACAATCATATTGTAATCAGCTTCGTCCGTCGAATCGACGAAGACCATCTGATTATCTTAGGAATGAGGGATGATAAGCGCTGGGAGTTTGTTCAAAGTGAAGCTGATTTTGCGTAGAGCCAGCCTCACTCTCCCATCCCAACCAGCCTGATCCAGTGGTAGGATAGGGTTGAGACAGCTGGAGACCATGTAAGATTGAAGTGTCGACGTCCTCCTACATACAGCACCTTGTATTTCAAAATGGTAACCCATTTGGTACTTGGTAAGTTCAACGTTGTTTAATCTCGGTGATGTAACGAGAACCAATGTCTAAAGGTGATTATGCCGTATATATAGGGTGTCCCGTTTAAAAGTAGCCCGATCTCTCTAATCTTTCTCATATCGATTTTTTTCTGTTCAACATTTAAATTTTTTTAAGTATGGTGTTTTCGTTGCAGCAGAGAATAGTGATCGTGGAAGCTTATCTGCGCAGTGGAACAATTAAGGAAACGCAACAGACATCCCTGGAAAATACCCAGAGATAAAAGCACCAGCAAAATGTTCCGTTCAGAACTTGGTAGAGAAATGGCGCGAAACAGGTTCCGTCAAAAACGTGAAGAAACAAAGACCTAAATTAGTCCGGACGCCAAAAGTTGTCATTGATATCCAACAGTGGATTTTAAAAAGTCCACAAAAGCTAACTAGGAGACTATCGCAGCAAGTCGGTTTATTACGAACATGTCAGCGTGTACTAAAATCTCTGAGCATGAGAGCGTACAGAATAACATGTGTTCAGGAGCTGACACAATCTCTACTTACCGGCGTAGGGTAGCCATTAACAATTATTCTGTCCTTAACTTCGAAAATATTTTTAGCCAGTTCAAGGCCACAGACACGTCATTGTGTTATATTTGAAAAGGTTTCTGAATAAAGACGGCACCATCTTTTTTATTACTTTTGATTTTTTTGATCACCCGAAACGGAATCAGTCACATTCAAAACCTATATATTTCGAAAACTAAATACCTAATGGATGAATACCGGAAGAGAGAGAGAGAGAGAGAGAGAGAGAGAGAGAGAGAGAGAGAGAGGGGGGAGGGGGGGCGGAGAGACTAATTTTGCATTTTTGTTTTAAAAATATTTAACATCTTACATAGATAAAACTCTCTTGAACCCCCAAAACGCATTCTCTACAAACCATTCCGTGCCCCTAAAAACTTTCGTATTTCTCATTTTTCATTCATAAAACTATGTTTATACTTTAGGTAGCACTTGCTATCTGGTGACCCTTCTATTATTTTAATGTTCCATTTATTTTCATTTTATCATTCATGTTCCATATATATCCTTTATTTTCTTCCTTCGCAAAAATTACTTTCATACCACAATTCATATACCACGTATCAAAAAACTGGTAACCTGAATTTACTTGATATTTTTCGGCCGTCGATCGTCTAGTGTCGGGAAGTACTTCTCACAGCAGATTAGAACACAAGGAAAACTCGAAAAGAAAATGGATTTATTTAACTTGTATAACATTGTGTGACAAAGCACAGAACGTTCCTGATTTTTCGAAATAAAACCAACCTCTCGTTTTCCGGTATTTACTTATTAGAATTTGCTTTTTTTTTTTTTTTTTTTCATTTAAAAATCTTTTCTTAGTGTAAATAATCAAAAAAGAAAAAAATGTCAGAACTTTTTCTCACGTCATAATTTGTATCAAATCCTCTTAATTTAAACCGTAATTCACGATATCAACTTTCACTGACTATACTCTCTCTCTTCCCTCTGTCAAAAACCTGACTCACTGTTCTCTCCAATTCATCCTTCTAATAGCCACTATTCCTCTTATATTCAAATTACTGCCGCATGTATATAAAGAACTCACCTAAAAAATTAAGTTTTTCTTTTCTTCTTTTTCCTCCCTCGATCTTGTCACGTGACAGGTGTTATGTAGTCGGTCGAACACCAGAAAGTATTTGTTAGTTATTTATCTGTCTGTCGATCTATCTATTTATCTATGTGTATTATCGATATATCTATCGATATAGTTATCTATCTATTTCTGTACCTATCCATCTCGATCTATCTATCTATCTATCTATCTATCTATCTATCTATCTATCTATTGGGCTACAGTCTCTTATGGTAAAAATGTTTGCCATCATAATGCGTTATATCCAGTTACCCTCCACTTCGAGCTTTACTTTTTGCCATCGGCCTGTTGCGGATCAATTCGTGTACACTCTTCGCACAAGTATATGACCAATTTGCTTGATGCCTTAGTTATTGTAGGACACACTTTTTGGACAAAATATAATTGATCGATTAAGACTACGCATGTAAGTTGCAACAGGAAAACAAATGAACACATATCTAGAGGAAGACCAATCTATAGTGGAATGGGGACAAAAATGGATGGTCATATTCAATGCTTCCAAGACTAAACTTGCTTCCTTCAATAATTACAAGAAACCTTCTCTACCACCAATAGCAATGGCCAAAGACTCATTATCTGAAAGTATTTCTTTTTAAACTCCTCGGCTTAACGTTTACAGGAAACATAAGTTGGGACAATTACATTAAGAGCATTGCCAGAACCGCTGCGAGGAAGATAGGCTCTCTTTACCGTGCTAGAAAACTACTAACGCCGTAAAGTATTCTGTACATATATAAGGCCTCTATTCGCTCACGTATGGAGTATTGTTGTTATGTTTGGGCTGGTGCATCAGCTACTAGTCTCTCGCTCTTAGACAAGGTTCAAAAGAGAGACGCCAACCTGATAGGTCCTGAACTGTCATCTAAGCTTCAGCCTCTGTCCCATCGACGAAATGTTGCATTCCTCTGCCTGTTCTACAAATATTTTAATGGTGAATGCTCCGACGAACTGCAAGCACTTGTACCCTCTCGACGTGAACACCTCCGACAAACCCGACAAGAAGCTAAATCCCATCCCTACACAGTAGAGATCCCTAGATGTAAGAGAGCTTTCTACTCCCGTAGTTTCTTCCCCAGAACTGGTAAACTTTGGAACTCACTTCCGGGTCCCTGCATCCCCAGCTGTACTGACATGCAGAAATTCAAGTGTAATGTGAACAGACATCTTGCTGCCCAACTCCCTACATAGTACCCCTGTAGCTTATGTCCCTGATACATCAAAGTGGCAATATGCCTTGTTTGAGGTGAAAATGTAATAAAAATAAATTATATTAATCTACCTTTTTGGCACTCGAGTCAACTTATCAACCAGATTCTGCTCCAGTGGAACGAGAGTAATGTAAACCTACAAGCAGTATTCGTCAACTAGACAATCATCAGTCTCCGTACGAACATTTCACTTGGGGCTTTAGCGGCTCGTGCTTATCCAGTGAGAGTGTCAGTCAACAACTGGTAAACGCACAATGAATCAATTATGAGATGCATAACCTTGGCCTACCACTGCAGTGCAAGGTTAAGACCTTGTAGCATGGCACCATGTTTCGCCAAATTGATACGCTCAGCATCATTTGTCGGACAATGCTAGCACGCATCTTCTAAAACTATTGTTCTAACAAAACACATGCTGCCAAAGAGCTCGCATAACACATGCATTCAATTAGTTTACAGATATATTCTACTCGCCCTGGGTCGTTTTTACATACTCTAGTGAACGTCATCCACCACATCGTCCACTTCTCTTGTTACCGTAGTCGCTCATCGTTTTAGTACTCCTGTTACTGCTCGAAGTCATCCACAGTAAATGTCCTACTAATTTATCGCAAATAAATAACGTGATGTCGAATCTATCCATTTTTTCTTTGAGTCACTGCTTATCAATAACACTTGAAAATAAGGGTTATATGCAAAATTTAACAAGACCGAAATAGCTTGTAAATGAAAAAAATGTCAGAACTCTTCATCAGGTCAAAATTTGTACCAACTCTTCTTAACTTAAATCGTATTTAATAGCACCAACTTTCAATATCTATACTCTCTACCGGTTGTCAAAAACTTGACTGCTTGTTTTCTCCAATTCGTCCTTCTAATAGCCACTATTCTTCTTATATTCAAATTACTTCCGCATATATATATAAAGAACCCATCTACAAAATTAAGTTTTTCTTTTCTTCTTTTTCCTTCCCCGATCTTGTCACGTGACAGGTTAGAGAGACGCGCGTCCACTTGTGTGAGTAATACATTCTGTTACCATACTATAATTGAATAAGTTAAAAACAGGACAAAACCAGGAGAAAAATGGGTGCAAGTTGGCCGTAGTTCAAACTCACAACGTTTGCTTGTAAATGTAGCAATTGTCTGGTGAATTAAGTAGAAAATTGTAAGAACGTTTTAAAAGATGAACCTTTCACTGTATTTGACTTTCTTCTCTGGTTTTCTTTCATTTTAATCGTAGAGTAAATAAGTCACGGATGATGTAGAATTGCAGACCGACAGAATAATATGATAAGCAATTAGGTATATGATTTTTAGTATTTCTCTCTTTCTATACGCTTTTCTGTCTATCTGTCTGTCTGTCTCTGTCTCTCCCTGTGTCTGTCTCTATCTTCTCCCTCCCTCCCCCCTCTCTCTCTATATATATATATCTTCAAAAATATTATGTACTTTTACAAAGGAAGAGAAAGAACCAAATGCAAACAAAGTTAGAGATTTCTTCCTTAGTCACTATTCCCCTCATATTAAAATTACTGTCACATTTATATGAAAAACATATCTATAAAATTATGTTTTTCGCGTCAGCTTGTGCGAATAATAACTCCTATTGCATTCAACGACAAAACACAAATGCTTAGTTTAATAATTTACCTGCTGACTATCCTAAATTACAACGTTTAGACAATGGAATTTTGAATTCAAGATACTATCAAACTCCATTTGCTGATATACATTTTTATAATCAGTAAGTAGGCGGAGGAAGAAACGTATAAGACTTACACTAAGAAGTCTTAATCGATGATAAAAAAATAAGTCCAATCTGAAATGATTACAATCGATAAACTAATAACTGACTTTTATCTTTTTTCATAATACTATCTAATATTTCTTTTCTATTGTTATGCAATGTTATGGACAATAATATACTATCGTACTTTGCTATAATTTATTTTAAAATAATTAGTCAAGTACAGGTGATTGTTAATAAATAAACATTTTAAACAAGCACTTAAAAATCAGCTAACAATAATAGCAACTTTAGTAAATTTCCAATAAATTCAAGATTTTTTATTCATTATTAATAAAAATAAAACGGTGTCTACTTTCTTTGACTTATTTAATACGTAAGTCGTAAATCTAACAAAACCACGCACTCTTGTACATTTTCCTATTCAGATGAATTCGTAATTTTCGTTGTAATTTATATTGCACTCATAACTGAAGTTTAGAAAATGCTTTCTTCAGTGCGGTCAACGTGACCTTGGTTACACATTAAAAGAATCGGAACCGCAGAGACGGATTTGCGTCTCGCTCGTCTGCGCATGCGCACAAGCTGTTGCCAAGTACGGTTTATTATTTATAGTGCAAGTAAAAAATAGCTGAAATCGGCAATATTTAGTATTCCCAGTAAACGTTAAATTTAATAAGGTTGGCATTTACTACACACTCAATGAATTTATTCGCTAGATGTTATCTAATTTCTATTTATGAAAGTAACATGTTAGTTCACTATCTCAGTTCTGTGATTCATACGTGATTTCCAAAATTCAACATTCCATAAATCGAGGAACGTAAAATCTATCGTCTATTCATTAATTCTGATAATCTAACTGCGGAGACGAACTAATCATCGATCACCTAATTGGTTTAATCAGTATGTCTATGCGTTGGGGCTTGGGTGGATACTTTTAAAAGTGTTGTGGAGGCCTCTTCAGTTTTATCTTTGGTTTCCTTAAAATGTTGGCGCCTTTATCATGCGCCATAAAAGACATAAGGGTAAAACGAACGTACACATAGTCAAGGCAATGGCATAAACCCTAGAAAACGGCCATAAGTCGGTAGTGGAATCGGAACGTAAGTGGATGTTAGCATTTAATGCTACTAAGATTTAGCTTCTTTCCTTTAACAACTACAAAAAACCCTTCTCAACGATTGATTGGCATGACAAGTAACAACCCATCTTTCAAACTCTACGACCTAATATTCACAGGAAATATGAATAGGCACAAATACACTGAGGGCATTGCCAAGGATGCTGCAAAGAAGGTAAGCTCTCTCTCCAACAAGCTAGAAAATTACTCACACCAGACAGTATTCTTTAACTTTATAAAGCTACAATTGGCCAATACATGGAGTATTGTTGCCACATCCAGGCTGTTACACCTACCACTAGTCTCTTACTCTTAGACATGGTCCAAAAAAGTCTCAAATCTAATAAGTGCCGCACTGTCAGCCAAGCTCTAACCTCTGTCCAATCGCTGCAATGACGTATCTCTGTGCCGGTTTTACAAATACTTTTAATAAATACGCTCTGATGAATTGATAGCACTTGTGCACACTCGACGTACATACTCCCAACTAAACCAATAAGAAACAAAATCCCACCCCTTTTGCCATAATAGTTTCTTCCCTCGAAGTGTTAGATTTTGGAATTCACTCCCCATTTCTTGCTTCTCTAACTGTACTAACCACCAGAAATTTAAATGTAATGTTAACAGACATCTCGCTGCTCAACTCTCCATAGTCACTTGTTAGACACGATCTCAAATAGTATCCCCTCAATATGTTTTGTTTGGGGGGAAAAAGAGTAAAAAAAGGTAAATAAAAACCAAAACAAACAAAAAGAACTTTAACGTAGTGTGAATATTAGTTTCTAGATGAAAGTAAGTAAAAAAAAAAAAAACAAAAACAAAAAAAAAAAAACCCGGCGGAAATAGGCCTTTCATTGCGTTCTTTTGCATGCACATTGGATGAGACAAACAACGACTAGAATCTTGAATCGGAAAGCAATATATATAATCTATGACACAAATGTTGTGGCTGAAAGACTGCTTTCTGAAGGGCTGCTTTAAAATGTTCCACATGTTGTGAATAAACATATCTGGGAACATATTTTCATATTGTTCGCAACTTAAATTTAAACAAGTGAAGCATGGTCCCCCGTGAGTGCACAGTGAACGAGGCATAAAAAATGACTAAGTTCAGCATTTGCCCCCCCCCAAAGGGGATGTCAAATCCTAGTGAAAATGAACAACCGGTGCAGTTTTAGGCCTTGGCATGTGTAAATTTGAGTTCTGCACCAAGCAAAAAAAAAAAAAAAAAAAAAAAAAGAAATGACTAAGTCCATCATTTGCTCCCCCCCATTTAACCCCAAAAGTCTCCAAGGCCTTAACATATTTAAATTTGCATTCAGCACCATGCAGAACTGCTAAATAGACACGCGCAGAACATATTGGACAGATACGGTAGAATAGTCCCAAAAATTGAGTGTTTTTATTAGGCATAAATGATATCCTGGGGCACACTCAAGAGTTATCGAAAAATATAGAAAAACAAAGTTATATAGAAATATAGACAAACAAAGTTATATAGAAATATAGACAAACAAAGTTATATGGAAATATAGACAAACAAAGTTATATAGAAATATAGACAAACAAAGTTATATAGAAATATAGACAAACAAAGTTATATAGAAATATAGACAAACAAAGTTATATAGAAATATAGACAAACAAAGTTGTATAGAAATATAGACAAACAAAGTTATATAGAAATATAGACAAACAAAGTTATATAGAAATATAGACAAACAAAGTTATATAGAAATATAGACAAACAAAGTTATATAGAAATATAGACAAACAAAGTTATATAGAAATATAGACAAACAAAGTTATATAGAAATATAGACAAACAAAGTTATATAGAAATATAGACAAACAAAGTTATATAGAAATATAGACAAACAAAGTTATATAGAAATATAGACAAACAAAGTTATATAGAAATATAGACAAACAAAGTTATATGGAAATATAGACAAACAAAGTTATATGGAAATATAGACAAACAAAGTTATATGGAAATATAGACAAACAAAGTTATATAGAAATATAGACAAACAAAGTTATATAGAAATATAGACAAATAAAGTTATATGGAAATATAGACAAACAAAGTTATATAGAAATATAGACAAACAAAGTTATATAGAAATATAGACAAACAAAGTTATATGGAAATCAGTTAGTTACAACTTTTCAAAAAGGCGTCAATTTTCTTTAATAAGCACAAAAGTGTCAATTTTAACCATTTTAACCAGAAAGGAACCCTTAAGGGGGGGGGCAACCGGATTTTTCTCGGAAAATTCGTTCTGTTACTTTTTTACTCATATCATGTTTAATATTTGTGCAAAATGTCAAAAATTCCAAGGTGTACTTATTGAGAAAAGTGCGGACAGACGAACGGACAAACGGACAAGGGTAAATTTACAAGCCCACCCTCCTTTTGTCGGTGGACCAACAAGAAATTTTCGTTCAAATTTAACTCCTGGAGGTTTTACATATACATGAAATTCTATAAAAAAAGTTACAACCTTATTTGCTCATATTTAGTAAATAAATCAAATTATTCAATGTAAACCAAAAATACAGATAGTCGCATGATTCTTTTTTCTAAATACGAAAAAGTTATTTGATATGACCTCCGTCGGCGTCAATAACCTGCTAATAACGCTTAAGGAAAATCCAAAAAGAGTCACGAATAATATCTTGATGAATATTGGCTCGTTTCTTCTTCAATTTTGTTTTCAAAGCATCTAAAAATTATGTGATATGAAGCTGATACCCCCTTTTTACCACTTGTCAAGGCCTGAAGGCCACTCGAGGAAAACGGCTAACAGGTCTACGGTTTTCACTGAGACGAAAGCTTATTAATAGTTAGTGGTGGGTATGGGATAGAAATTGGATCATTTAGGGGGGAGAGGGGCGGGCCAACAAGACTTGTTCATGTAGGACATGAAAACAACTATATTGTAGTCAGATGGAAAGCAGGCCAGCAGAATATAGTTCCATCGGCGGGCAGATCTAGGAAAGTAGCTTTGCTCGTGGAATTTACGTTTAGATTTAGGCACAGATAAAGAGTTGATAGTTGTTATAGCTAAATGAGTATTTTTAGTGAAAGTTTGGCAAGCAATTGCCATGAAAATAACGATAGAGTAGAGACAGGCTCGTGACGTCACTTCTGTTAGAAAAAGGGCGAAACAAATACTGAAATTCAGAAAATTAAAGTCTGGATATGATGGAGGCTGTGCTTCCTTTGAAATGAACTTTGAAACATTCTTGGCTGACAGCTCTTAAGTGTTTTTTTTTTGCTCCCTGTTGGGGGAGTCGAGTTCTGTTGGAATGACCAACGACGTTTTCTGAAGGCCAACAATAATGACACAAGGATGTTTATACGATAATTCTCCTCGTTCAAATTCACGTCTTCATCCACAAAAATGAAACGGCTCCTTTCATTTTTAATTATGGCGACTCAAATCATTACGGATGCTGCATCCTGCCTTCGAATAAAAACTCTGGACTCAACATCATCTTTACGAGACCTAATTCGATTATTTTGAATCTTTTGAAGATGGGAACAACAAAACTCAGGTTTCTTTTCGGCAACCTTTATTCCAGGATGTTGTTCCTACCGTGGAAAGGTTAAACGCTGATGCAGTATTGTCTACATCTTAATTGTCTATCTTGCCCCTGCCAGGTAGCATACGGTCTGTCGACCGTCTCTCTCGACCGCCCACTATAGACTCTACTAACTAACTTTCTAACGTGTCTCTAAACTCTTTACATCATGTATTTACGTCACTAAAGATACTTGTCTGGTCTTTTGTCACGTATCTTTATTTATTAAAACCAAACGTTCCAATCCTATTTTATTAAACATCCTCCTAAACATTTTATTGTCTTACATATTTCTGGCTTAATTATTTCTACATTAAATTCCAGTCGTGTTTCAAAACATTCTTCCATTACGAAACACTTTGTTATTTCCATAACATTGTCACCAGTTTAATTGTCGGTCAGTCACCTCACAGAACATTCGATGTTGCCCAGTCATTATATAAAAACAGGTTAAGCATCGTACCAGGCATGATATGCGAGTATGATAGAAGGAATTTAGCCCTTTGCTTCCGTTTTAGTGATAGAACTTCGGAAAGAAATTGTTACTTTTGGTGTCTGTAAGATGTTTGATGATTAGTATGGAGAAGAGTGAACATCATTCCAGCAGATTTTGGAGGCATCACCGTAGGTTTCTTCTCATCTTGGCCCTGGTAGATTTGATCAATTTTGATGCCCGAGCAGTACATCTTGCCCTGGTTTATCAATAAACAAACCAATATCTTTAAATCGTTTGAACGGTTTTCAAACCAGCATTCTATTATTTGTATTATTCAAATCTTTGGAGATGAGTAATTTGTATATTTATTTATTTTTTTGCAGACGGTTACAATTATCTTCATAGTTGTTGCTTCACGACACGTAAGTACTTAATAATGTTTTCACCTGAAATGCGTTGGCTTAATACAGCACTATTCTATTATTTTATTATTGCAATCTTTAAGATGAGTAATTTGTATATTTTAGTAATTTATTTATTTATTTGCGGACCGTTATCCATAGTAGTTTTTTTTTTCACGACGTTTCGGTCAACTATTCCTCTGTTCTTCATCAGTGGATATTAGTGCTGAATCTCTGTGTTGCCATGCGAGCATTGTCTGAAGAAAGCGGTTTCAATCCTACCTAAAGCCGGCCAGAGGATTAGTTGGCCAAAACGTGGTGAGACGATAATAACTATGGAAGGCAGTAATTATTGAGGATGCACTTGAGAGACTCAGCCTATCCCGTCGCGGTAAACCATTTGACAAGGTCCATAGGAATAGCTGTGAAAAAACAAACAACTATGCAGATGAGGATAACAGTCCGCAAATAAATAAATAAACATTCTGTTGACATTTATTGATTTCGTAATATACTCCCCGACCAGTACAACTCTACAATTGCAATTCTTTTATTAAAATCCTATGCCATTTTGATATATATATATATATATATATATATATATATATATATATATATATATATATATATATATATAGTGATCAAAAAAAAAAAGAAAAACCCGGCCCCAACTAATATGCAGAGGTGATAAAGTGTACACGGGGCCTGTTTTTTTGAGTCACCCATATATATATATATATATATATATATATATATATATATATATATATGTATATATATATATATATATATATGTGTGTGTGTGTTTAAGGAATTTGGATGAATTGTTTATATAAGACCTATCAGGAGACTAACAGGGAGACCCGGCGTTGCCCGGGATTGAATGATGATCAACGAATGTTTCACACTTCCATATTTTTATTGTCATCGAAATTGGTGAAATCACCCATTTTTCAATCAATTCGATTGATTGCCTTGCTCTAATCGGGGACCCATCGCGGTGCACCGAGAGGAAGCTTCACATGCCTACCCGCAGTTATTTACTTCACAATACATTGTAGTCTACATTGCACTGTGGAGAACCTACTGTTGATTTTATAAAATTAAAAATGCAAACGCCAAGTGTCATGGTTCAGTTGTCCTTTAAACAGAAACATTCATTTCGAACGCACCCCTGTCATATCAAAGAACCTGCTGCTGATTTTTCTGCTTGTGTGATGCTTGATTTTTGCTTGAATTTAAGTTTAAAATTAAAAAGTCAATTATCATTGTTGACTTGTGCTTTAAACAGAAAAGTTCATTTCGAGCGCACCCCTGTCATATCAAAGAATCTACTGATGATTTTATATGCTAAGCCTTTCTGCTTGTGTGGTAATAACACTTCTAGAATGAACTTGTAATATTAGGCTGTAATATAACTTTGGAAAAAATCGCCTGTTCCTTCTTTCATCGGATTTTTTCGATTATCAGTTATCGATACTTATTGAAGACATTCCGATACACACCCTATCTAAAAATACTGCCAAATACATAAAGTGTATTTGTGTGAAATTTAATAAAATTTGCCCTGTTTTTTCGGAGTCCATAGAGAACTAACACACGGACAAAGCTCCTTATATATATATATATATATATATATATATATATATATATATATATATATATATATATATATATATGTGTGTGTGAGAGAGAGAGAGATGAAAAAAGAAACAAGCCAAATTATGTTCATCACTGTTTCGTCTTTAATTTCAGACTTCTTCGTGATGATTAATTTGAAGAAAATAAAATACCAGTACCGTACTTGAAAATAAACTTGTTTTGTTTGTAACGTGAAAATGATGCCCGTTTTCTATTCCAGAACAAAAACGCCGTCAAAGTGTATATAGCGTTGTGAAATGTAGAGTGAGATATTTTAAGATCATTAGCAGTTAAATGCTTTAAAAGATGTGATACGATTTCTGTTCTTTTTCTTATGTGGCCGTCATAATTCAAATGTTGGATGCATAATTAAAATTAAATGAGTGTTTATTTTTTTTATTATTTGTTGATTGATTATATATAAATATTAATTATTATATATATATATATATATATATATATATATATATATATATATATATATATATATATTAATTATTATAGGTATTATTTTCTGTGGTGTAAATAAGTTAATCTGTATCTAAAATTAAGTTCTGTTCTTTTAATATAAGTTTATTGATTAAAGGAGACAAATTATAGAAACCTCCACATCGTTTAATTGTGTTTGAGTTTGCAGTAGGTGCTTATTTCGTCGAGATCTTTGTATAATTAATTTGACGATTTTTGCTTCTTTGAAATTAAAAGATTGATCATGCTTTAATAGATGAGAGAATAATGCATTCAGATGATTGCTTTTTTTTTAAAATATATCTATCTTCTATGTTCACTAAGCATTTTCTTAAATCCCCCTCGTCTAATTCATTTTAAATAGATCTCGATGAAGACTTCAATATGATCACACGTCAGTGTCTTTCGGCCATAATAAATGGTGACTCGTTAGGTTGAGTCTACGCACCTTAAAAATACGCATTCTTGTTGATTTTATTTTGGGAAATTAGCATTAAATTTATTTGTGTCTTTAAGTTTAGCTTTCGAACTAAAAAACACCCTAAATTCTTAATATCTTGTAGAATTGAAAGCGACCGTTTGAGTTGAATGTTAAAACTTTCAGCTCTGACGTAATCACGAATGCTGTTGACAAATAAAGAAGAATAAAATATGGTGGATATCAGATTCACACCCATCGTTTCCATTTTATTTATTCCTTCACAAATGTCCACCATTTTTGAATACCGCTGAATCAAGAAAATGTATGCTTATCAATTTCGACAGAAGAGTACAGCTGAACTAAACAAATATTTTTTTCAGTTAAAGTACATTCTTGTCCAGAACTGCTGACGAGTGGAACTCTCTTCTTGCTGACTGTTTTCCTCCTACCTATGTTATATATTGGGAAACTATGCCATAAAGCAGAGATTATGTTAACTAGTATGAATGTCGGGACAGTTGTATTGAGGATATGTCACGACAACCTGATGGCAAACAGAAATAGGCCCAGTGCATATAGCGTGAGTGCGACGAGAGGGGTCAAGGGTCAGCTCCCTGGACAAAACACACTAGAAGCAGGAGTCAATGATTACATAATAATGATCATATGTTTGAAGATTGGAACAGAGTTTCCAGGCAGTTAGGTTCATGGAAGCAAACAGTCCAAACATGCCGAATAATGTAAGAGAATATTTCCTCGAAACTGCTCGTTTGCCGACCATTTTCAAGGCTAAGTAAGAAAATAAAGTAAGAAGGAATTAATTTTTGGTCTCTCCCGTTGTGACCGGTCTTCTCTCTCCAATAAAACCTTTGAAACTGTCAACAAGTCTTCTTGTGTTTCCATACATGATTTTTATTCGTCTTGATTTAACAGAACATCACAACCACCAGCTGCCACATACGCATAAAAAGCAATACCCAAAGAAGGAAGACCAGACTACATGTATGTAAAAAAACATTTTGATTAATTGATTAATTATTATGGAATAGCTGAAAATGTCTTCTCAATTATTAAGTCCTTTCTCGCTGATAGGCTTATAAGAGTAGTCGTTGATGAGTAGAAATCAGAAACTCGTTGCATTAACGCTGGTGTTCCTCAAGGTTCCATCCTGGACCAATCTCCCTTTCTGATCTTCATTAATGATCTCTTAAATCACATTCTTAGATCATTCGTAAACATTTATGCAGACGACACCACAATCTATGGGAACATTTCAAAGGCCAGCAATGACTAAAACCTTTTTGATTCTCTCTCTTCTGATTTTGAGAATGTGGTACAATGGTTAAAAAAATGGCTGGTTAATTTTAATGCATCAAAAAAACACAAAACACAAACAAACAAAAAAACAAGCTTCTCTCCTTTCATTATAATCGCTCTAACTCCCATAACACCTCAATTAAAATGAATTGCTCTCATCTTGGGGAAGTTTCATGTTTTGACAAGCGTCTGGGATTGATTTTCATTCCTGATCTGAAATGGAACACATACATCAAATCCGTTTCCAAGATCGCTGGAAAAATGGTCGGATCACTCTATAACTCCAGTAGGTATCTGATTGCTGATGCAATCCTCTATCTGTATAAGAGCCAGGTATGTCGTAAAATTGAGTACTATTTGCAAAACATAGTTTATTGTTTACAAGTTAAGCAAAAACTGAAGTTTATTTGTACTCAATATGGTTGGACTGTGGACAAGATTGTGAATTTTATTAAATACAAAATGGTCTTTGATAGACAAGATGCAAGCAAGACGGTCGGTTAGTCCACAGAGTTTTATCTCTACTATTATGAAAAATCCACTTTGTGTGTGTGTGGGGTGGGGGTGGGAGTGGTGGGTGTTTTTTGTTTGTGTGTGTGTGTCCCTTCCTCATAGGTTCCGAAACGACTGAGCTTGTCTTTTGCAAATTTCAAACAAAGGTAATTCATATGTCTGGCAGTGTTCTTGAATATGTTTTGTACAGAAATTCATCCGATAAGTATCGAAAATCGAAAAAAAAAGACAATCCTAAAAATAGTTTTTTTTTTTTATAGATAAAACAGAATTTTTACAGGATAATATTATACGTTACACTGGCTAAGGGAGATAATTCTCAGTAAATCATGAGGTATTCAATTCTCAGCAAACGATTTCTTTCTTAAAAAAAAACAAAATTGTTGTCGTCTGCATCAGTGGTAGAATATTCGATTACAGATCAAATGGTCCTTTCTTCAAGCCCAGATGTACCTCACTATTTTATTTAATTTTTTTTCCTTATTAATGAGTTCAATTTACGATCAAAGTAGAGGTACCATGGAAAACTGCCACAAAAACTGCTTGCATATTTAAAAACTAAACATTAACCAGAAGTCACATTTCCAGGGCATTCATCGTCAAACCCAAATATTAGCTGACGTGATATTGTAAACAAACACAGACGGAATTTGATAAACAACATTATCTTTTATTTTGGTTGTAAATTAGTCTACAGGGCAAATTGTTCCTCATAATATATAATAATCAATAGAGAATTGGTTCTAAAATAATACATACGCAATGAGCATAAATTAAAATATCATGTTGAAGCGTATTGTATGACCGGGCAAAACCGGGCAACCAGCTAGTAATTATATAAATTTATTGCAACACAATTGTACAACGACAACAATATATATATATATATATATATATATATATATATATATATATATATATATATATATATATATAAAACAAGTCACGTTGGTTTTGTTTGGAGAGAACATGCAAGTTGAAGAATCTAATTGAAGTCCGTATTAGGTGAATTCTTCAGTCTACTGTTCTCAACTTGAGTGTTATTTTAACAAGGTTTCAATCGATGTAATCTTCGATCTTCTTCAGGTGTATCTTGTTGAACTCTGGAATCTTTCTGTCGAATTATAGAATTTGCACAGAATATTTAACGTAATCTTTTTTTAAGCCACAGAGGTAGCATGCTCTCGTTCCGTCAGCCATAACTGGGTAGAGGTTCTAAGTAATTCGCAATTGCATTTTTGAGTTTCTCCTGCACTGATGGTTGAACTTTAAATCATCAGAAGAGTGTAACATTACAAGTGAATTTTATCAAGTACTTTATCAAGTAGGCAACAGGTACTTGCGCAAGGTTTCCGACTTTTTTCTTTTTCTTTTGAAGGCTTAAAGAGGTTTTAGTCCATTGAAAACTAGAAGAACGACTAAAATAATTATTTCGGTCCAAGCAGATTTACACCATTTTGATATGTACAAGATGCTTTGAATAAGTTTCTAGGCTGTTTTTTGTACAGGAATTTAAAATTGGCGCAGACTCTTGAAAAGTATCTATGTCATTGCTATACATCTTATGAGATGGCTAACCAATTTTGATGATTTTAGGTTCAAATGAACAGCTGCAGCAGGAATTGGAATACCCTACTAAAGTCCGATTTTCACAGCTGGTGAATTTCAAAAATGCAATCTGGATGTGAGAACACAATATGCAATAAAATTTGACTTTAAATTTGGAAAAATGCCACAGAAACGTATGGAATGCTTCGGACTGCTTTTGGACCATCTTACATGAATCAAGCATCAGTTTTTGAGTGGCATAAGCGATTCAAGGAAGGCAGAAAATCTGTGAGGGATGATGAGAGGTGTATGAAGAGTAAGGAAGTCAGAACACAAAAGTTGATTGGCCAAATAAAGAACTTATAGGATAAGGACCGTCGTATGTTCATAGAGACACTAAGTGCACAGTTTGATGTCAGTGTGGGAACTGTATTCGCGATGAACTGAAAATGCTGGAGATTTGCGCGAAATTTGTCTCAAGGGTGCAGCCCACAAATCCATCCTTATCACAAACTATTTGACCAAGATAGGCATCAAGACAGTTCCTCACATAATCCAGACCTTACTCTTGTGGCTTTTGGTTATTCCATAAGCTCAAGGAAAACAGTAGACGCTGTTGTAATGAGATAAGTGAGGAGATGAAAGAGGCTGTTACGGGGGTCATTTATACGCTTACACAAGAGGACTTCCATGGGGGCCTACCAGAAGTTGTTGGAACTGTACAACAAGTGCATTGCAGCCGGAGGAGATTACTTCGAAGGGAACTAAAGTGTCATGTGTGCACTAACAATAAAAGTGTCCATATGAAAAAAGTCTGGAAACTTATTTAAGGCATCTCGTATGTATATTAATATTATTTATCAAACAGAAATTATGACATAAAAGTCTACTTCACAAGATTGCCAGCCATGGAATAGCTGAAAACGTCTTCTCAATTATTAAGTCCTTTCTCGCTGATAGGCTTATAAGAGTAGTCGTTGATGAGCAGAAATCAGAAACTCGTTGCATTAACGCTGGTGTTCCTCAAGGTTCCATCCTGGACCAATCTCCCTTTCCGGTCTTCATCAATGATCTCTTAAATCACATTCTTAGATCATTCGTATGCAGACGACACCACAATCTATGGGAACATTTCAAAGGCCAGCAATGACCAAAACCTTTTTGATTCTCTCTCTTCTGATCTTGAGAACGTGGTACAATGGGTAAAAAAAAAATGGCTGGTTAATTTTAATGCACCAAAAAAAAAAAAAAGCTTCTCTCCTTTCATCATAATCGCTCTGACTTCCATAACACCTCAATTAAAATGAATGGCTCTCATCTTGGTAAAGTTTCATGTTTTGACAAGCGTCTGGGACCGATTTTCACTCCTGATCTGAAATGGAACACATACATCAAATCTGTTTCCAAGATTGCTGGAAAAGTGGTTGGATCACTCTATAACTCCAGTAGGTATCTGATTGCTGATGCAATCCTCTATCTGTATAAGAGGCAGGTATGTCATAAAATTGAGTACTATTGTCACATCTGGGCAGGAGCTGCTCGGTACACCGCATCCAGCCTTGATAGAGTTCAAAACCGGTTTCGAAACCTAGTAGGTGATGCCATTTTCTCTTCCTTGCAACCCCCTTCCACAGAAAAGACGGTGTGAACCTATCTCTGCTCTATCATTATTTTCATGGCAAGTGCTTGACTGAACTCCAATCTATGGTTCTCACTTGCGAAACTTTCACAAAACACTCGACTAGCTACAATCACTATATACGATTTCCACCACTCTCTATCTCTACATAAATCTAAACGCAAATTCAAAGCTTTTTTTCTGGAACTGCACATCTGTGGAACATTGTTGCACTGGCCTGTTTCCCAGTTGAATACAACATAGCCTTCAAATCCAATGTAAGCATATTCTTGTTGAGGCTTCCCCATAAATAATCAAATTCTACCCAATTTACACTATTAACGATTACTACACTACCGGTTTACATTCATTAACCCTTATCCTCGAGTGACCGTCGGGCCTTGATAAGTCGTGACTGAAGTCGGCTACATTGAATAGATGTCAGTTCTACTACATAATGAAGTTACATAAATTGATTTTTTTTCAATAAAGTTTTCAAATAAAGCCGTAGTGTTGTTTTCTTTAGAGCGACAAATTTATCGTTCCACCCTGTATATATGTGGTAACTTGACATTGTTTGCAAGAGGGAAAGGCAAAAAGGAAAAATATGAAATGAAAAATAATCCATAATACTAAATTATTTTTCCTTGATTTAAAAGCAACGCCTGATAAATTCTTTTTAATCTGCATGGTAAGCTGAAATTCATTCCTTACTTTGCCTGCCCCCAAACATAATAAAAAAAGGCACTTTTATTTTTACTTTTTATTTCCTTTTTTTCTATTTTGTTTAAAATTTTACTTTAAATTTCTTCTCCAAACTTCTTTATCCAATATTCCAAAAGTTCTTTAGCTGTGCTCACACACATTTGAAATTTACACATCTTAGTTGTAGACTTGGGTTCGACTCGCATTACGTTTGGTTGATTTTGTTACTTTGTTTAACAACATACCAACTATTTTTCCGATTATTTAATGTCGAATTTACTAAATTTTGAAAACAAACTTTTGTAGTTAAGTTCTATACAACTTTCAAATATTTCTTTGTGGTGTTTAGTTTGTTTTTTATGGTATATCAAATATTTTCGTCAATTCATTTTTGGGAGAGATATGAAAACTTATACTAAATAGATACTTAATGAGATTTTTATCACAATTATATTACATTGTTGACTCAAATGAGGAGTAGAACATGTAATGTGGATACATTATCGGCAACATTTTAATGCTCATTTTCTCGACTCTTTCACTTCTTCGCTCTCCATGAGCGATGTTTCTAATAAAATGGGGAGAAAATGCTGCTCTCTTGGTTCAGTAGAAACGGCACTTGGAGATGACCTCAGAAATTCTGTTTTTTTTTAATGTTTGTGGTCCTATAATCAGTAAGTGTTCTGGAGGTAAGCGTTTTATATGCGCTGAGGTTTTCTGGTCCAAGGAAGCGAACCGTGTAGTAACTCCCAAGTAGTCTGTTCTATGAGCAGGGGTTGTATTGCCATTTTAGAGTCAGGACCATGTAGTAATTTCCAATAGAATCTCTCGATTCGTATGGAGTGTCACGCCTTTATTTTTATTTATGATGAACAAAGATTATCTTTCTATTACTTATTCTTTTGTATTCTGCCCTTAATATCTCTGCTGTCCCATCATAAAAATGATAAAACAAAAGATAAACGTAAACCCTGAACTCCAAGTTCCAAAATAATCCATACTAGTAGGTCTCCTTTTCAAGCATTTCCAAATTTACAGAGATTAAAATATATTTACAAGAGACCAAATCGAACCTGCTGTTTCTCTGCTAAACTGATATCGGACCGCCAGTTTCTATAGATGACTTCATGATCACAGGTTATTCACGTATGACATGAAAATCCGACCCTAATATCACCATTATTATGAAATCTGTGCCTATATCAGGGACAATTTTTTCAAAGAGGAACTTAATTCACGCTATACGAGTTTCCGTATTACACTTGCTCATAGCAACGGTTTTTATCTTTGCCTTTCATCGCTTCCACCTCACCAATGAAGTTACTATTACTGAGCACATTTCTGACATTCATGCTAGTCCACTCAAACAAAACTAATAATGACGGGAGAATTTGTCACGATTTAACCTTGCATATGAGCTCACCCAAATTGTTGAGAAAATTACACGCGCCTGGATATTTTACAAGCCTTCTTGATCATTTTTTTCTGACAACTTACCTTGGACAGTGCGCATTTACTGTCTTGTGTACACTAGGATTCTCCGATAACTCAATTGTCTCAATTAAAATTAAGGTAAAAGTCAGTAATTCCGCTGATGTCCTTTCCCATCACAATGTTTTCCGATATTCAATGACTGATTGAGGCAGTGTAATACCCTTCATATCCGAAATGCCTCTGAAATACGCATACGATATGCCAGATTGGATCATTGTTGGTATTGAAAGCTTCAAACCACCCAAAACATTCCAACAAACGTCAACCAGCCATGGTAACTCGTGAATGTATTGCAGCCATTCCTCACAGAAACCGCTATTTTAATTACTAGGGCTGTGACAACAGCATATTCTTTTCATTGTTTTGCCTCTTGAGTATATATCCGTTAATATCTTATATATATAGACTGATGTGGTTCTCGGTTGATTAAGTGTGTCTGTGTTGGATATATACTCGAGCGTCAAAAGAGTGAAAAGAATATTCTGTTGTCACAGACCTATTGATTACTTTCAAAGAAATAGCCGATCCGAAACCATAGATTTTCCGAAAACACCACAGAAGAGTAATAGAATAACGTTAGAATCCATTTCATCTAAAGTTGCTGATTTCGAAGTCAGTTTTTTAAACTGTTCAAGCAG